>NC_041390.1:139487518-139611894 GCF_002162155.2 Triticum dicoccoides
CTCAGGAGCGCGACTCCCAAGGGAAAAGAAAAGGCTAGGTGGCAAATGGTAAAACCAATGTTGGGCATTGCTGGAAGAGCTTTACTTAAGGCGAACTGTCAAGGGGTTCCCATAATAGCCCAACCGCGTAAGGAACGCAAAATCCGGGAACATAACACCGATATGACAGAAACTAGGGCGGCAAGAGTGGAACAAAACACCAGGCATAAGGCCGAGCCTTCCACCCTTTACCAAGTATATAGATGCATTAATTAAATAAGATATATTGTGATATCCCAACAAGTAAACATGTTCCAACAAGGAACAACATCTCCGTGTTCCAACAAGGAACAAACTTCAATCTTCACCTGCAACTAACAACGCTATGAGAGGGGCTGAGAAAAGCGGTAACATAGCCAATCAACGGTTTGCTAGGACAAGGTGGGTTAGAGGCTTGGTTCAACAATATAGGAGGCATGATAAGCAAGTGGTAGGTATCGCAGCATAGGCATAGCAAAAGAGCGAGCAACTAAGCAAGCAAAGATAGAAGTGATTTCGAGGGTATGATCATCTTGCCTGAGATCCCGCAAGGAAGAAGAACGAGTCCGTGAAGAAGACAAACGGACGGAGTCGAACGGATCCTCACAACTCCGGAACGGAACCAAAGCTCACGAGAAAGGCAACCCGGAAAGAAGCAAACAACATAGTAAACAACCAACACATAGACATGGCATGATGCACAAACGATTATGATGCATGTCCGGTTTAATGAGGCCTGGCATGGCAAAGTGCACAAGCAATCCTACAAATTAAGTGGAGCTCAATATGCAACTCCATTTCATATTGACGGAACACCACATCAATTATTTAGTTCACTCTCGGTTAGGTACTCAACAATATTAAAAGTTAGTTAACATGGCAAGAGGTGAAGCATAACAAAACTATATTATCTAAACAATTTAAATGGGGCCGGATATAACAAACAACAAATCCGGTAAATCCCCATATGCATTTAGCAATTTAATGCAACAACAATTTAAACATTTTAATTCTTGTTATCATGATGCGGATGACATGAACAAGTTTATGCAATTCTTATTAAAAGTTGACAAGAGCATTATGAAGCATTTGTCCTGATGGTGGAAAGGAAAGGGGTGCCACGGCAACGATATGAAAATGGTGCCATGGCAGCGTTCCGGTTCCGGTAACTCGATTGAGATACCTATGCAAAGGAGAAGTGTGCGGATGCGTGCAAAAGATGGTGGGGCGCTCCCGGATTCTGGGTGTCCCACGAGTTGGCGACAAGGAAATGAGTGACAATTTGGACATGGTACAAACACAAGCATCTCAAACATCGCAAGCATTCGTTCACGGACGTCGTCTTGGGGTTATACCTTTGAAGCGTGCATTATCGGAACGGATCGAGTTCGGTGGTAGGGGTACACGTGTCGAAGGGGAAGTAGTTGTTCACGGTTTGTCGTGGGAAGTAGCGGTTCATGCGACGGTAGTTGAACTTGACGTATGTGTTGCACGGGTCTTCGGCGACGGTAGAGGTACAAACGTTCTCGCGGTACTTGGGTCGTCGTGGAACTTGGTGTCATGGTACTTGGGTCTTCGGACTTGACGGATCCGATGCCTCCGGACGTAGTGGTACACGTTCGTTTTCGGAGAGGTACTTGGCGTTCTTCGTCCCGAAGTGTAGTCAAACTTGACGTATCTGAGGGATCCGAGCATCGTGGTACTTGTCGAAATCCACATTGGATGAAGTGGAACATCTTTAAGTGTGACTTGGCGTGTCCCAAAATCTGCGGGCGTCGGCACTTGGCGAAAGAAACCATGAAGGCGTCCTTGACATCCCTGGTTGCCGGTTCTTGGCAGCCACAAGAGGGGAAAAACAAGCCCCATCGGGAAGCAAGGAGATGGAGGTCTCGTAGGAGTTGGCCGTGAAGGGGCTGCTGAGGCAGCAGGAGAAGATGGCCGGTGGTGCAGGCCGAACGGAGGGAGGAGGAGGCACAGGCGCTGACGAGCCTGGGGCGCCGGACCACTGTAGCGGTGGGTCGAGAGGCCAGGGAGACCCTGGAAGGGTCGAGGTCGCCGGTGGGCTGGATCGCCGGAGCGGCGCGGCAGTTCCTGGTGGTGCGAAGGAGCCGTGGAGGCGATGCAGACGATGGAGACAGGGAACGGTGGGAGCAGAAGGAGCAGAAGGAGCTCGCGATGACACATCAAACGGGGAGGCCCTCGAGCAGAGGAGCAGGCGACATGGAGGGGCGGCAGCAGAGTAGCGGCAGAAGGGCGCGACGACGGCGGCTGCTGCAAGAGAAGAAGGCGCGGGCGGGCGAGCTCGCCGGAGGGCGCAAGGAAGAGCGGGATCGGGCGTGGGGTGGAGGAGGATTGGGATGGAGCCGAGGCTTCCCCTGGCGGCGCGATCGGGAGGAGGACGAGGGGGATCGAGAGAGATGTGGCGAGCGAGTGGGGATCAGGAACGGGGTGGCGGCGCTGGAGGAGGGATCCAGGTAGATAAGTGGGATCGGGCTAGGTTAAGAGGAGGCCAGCGGCTGGGCCTTAGGAGGGTTGGGTCAGGGAGGCCGGCCTAGTTGGAGATTGTTGAACTTATCTCCACTATTTAGAAAATAAAAAAAATGGAGAGGAATAAGAAGAGAAAAGAAAATAATTGAGGGTCCAAATATTTTCTAATTGAGCCGAGAATTAACAAGTAGCCACTTGGCGGCATAATGCCAAAGTGCCACAACTTGAAAGGGGCCATGCGGAGAAAAGATCATGGATGCAAAATAACTTAGAAATGAGAGGGATTTATAATGCAAGTTTGTTGCGGTGGCTTCCAATTAAATGGAATATTTATTATAGCTCCCTAATATTGGGAGGATATGTTATAAAGAGAAACCACCGTGTGAGTTCCCTCGGTTTAAATGGACCGAAGATCCATGCAATTTTATTTAGTTGAGTTAAGAAAAAGAAATGACATGATGGCATGATGACATGATGCAATGCACACGATGCAAAGATGAATGCAATGAACCAAACAAATCACACGACGAAACCCGGAAACCACGGAAGGCATCTGAAGCTCCGGTCTTGGGGCGTCACATGGGAGCCTCCGATTAAGTTGTGGAGATTGCCCCAACCATGTTTGTAAAGGTCCGGTCGCCGCCTCCAAGGGCACCAATAGTGGAATCACGGCATCTCGCATTGTGTGAGGGCGTGAGGAGAATATGGTGGCCCTAGTGGCTTCTTGGGGAGCATTGTGCCTCCACACCGCCCCAACGGAGACATACTTCCCCTCAAAAGGAAGGAACTTCGGTAACACATCCTCGTCTTCACCGGCTCCACCCTTGGTTATCTCATACCTTTACTTGTGCAAGCTTATTAGTGTTACTTCCCTTGCTTGCTTGTGTGCTTGTTGTTGTTGCATCATATAGGTTGCTCACCTAGTTGCACTTCTAGACAACCTACTTTGATGCAAAGTTTAATTCGGTAAAGAAAAGCTAAAAATTGTTAGTTGCCTATTCACCCTCCCCTCTAGTCAACCATATCGATCCTTCCAATTGGTATCAGAGCCTCGTCTCTTTACTAAGGACTTTACCATCCGAAGAGTATGGTTGATACCGTAGATGGTCTGGAGGAACACTCCAGTGTGAATTCGATCTCCTCTACGGGCGATGGGGGAACCTCGGTCTCTCGTGAGGAATTCAATGTGGCCTTGGAGACATTGAAAACCTCCATGACGATCGAGGTTGAAAGCATGTTTACTAAATTCATTGAAGGGCTTAAACTATCCACCGCACCATTGAAAGTGGGTGATCCCACTGACAAGGTGACAGATGCTAACTCCGACAAGGGGGAAGCTAGTAGTGAAAAGGCCCCTTCTTCTAGTGGTAAAAATGGCACCGGCATCTTTGCCCATGTGGAACCACCACTTGTTTATGGTGGACCTATTCCTTCCACTCATTTGAATCATGTCGGTCCTCCCCTAAGATTGTGAAAAATGAGGACTTTGATTCTTGGGTTTATCGCTTTAAGCGTCATTTAAATCATGTGAACACTAATCTTTGGAGAATCATTGAAGAAGGTTTCTATCCGCATGACCCAAGCAACTTCACTCCTCGAGAAGCCGCGGATAATCAATTCAATGAGAATGCTCTCTTCATCATCCAAGATGCAATTCCACCCGAAGATCTACCTCATATTCGGTCCTTCGCCTTAGCCAAAGATGCATGGCTTTGTGTTGTCTCTCTCTATCGGGGAAGCGCAAGCATTCAATGCTCCAACTATGAAGTAGTGCAAGATGAAGCCGATGAGTTTGCAATGAAAGAAGATGAAGAACCTCATGAGCTTTATCGGAGAGTAACCAAACTCGCGGTCTCACTCCGAGATCATGGGAGCAAGGACATAGATGACAATTGGATCAAGCACAAATTCCTCAAGGCAATGATTCCATACCACAAGGCCATGTCCTCTGTCATTCGTCAAAGGCCAGACTTCCACACTTTGACCTCAAGTGAAGTGTTGGATGAGTTTGTGTCTATGAACATCTTGGACAAGACCGCCGACAATGCGGTGCTTCGTTCTCAAAGGGCAAAGAAGCCCAACCTTGCATTGAAGGCCAAGGTTTGTGTTGAAGAAGAAGAGGAAGAAGAGGAAAGCAACCCCGAAGATACAAAGTATGCCTATCATGAACACATGGCACTTGCTTCAAGGCAATTTTGGAGCAAGAAAAACTCAAGGCCAAACTTCAACAAGAACAACTCAAGTGGAACAAAGAGCAAGCAATGTGTGAGGACTTGCTACAATTGTGGCAATGTGAGCCATTTTGTTGCGGAGTGCCCGTATGAGAAGAGGGAAGACAATGGTGGCAAGCTCATTCGAAAGGACAAAGCCAAGTCTTTCCCCAACAAGAGCAACTTCACCAAGAAGACCCCTCACAAGGTGTTGGTGGTTCAAGAAGAGTACCATGAGGATGATGATGAATAAGATGGTGAGTCGGTTTCCATGGCCTCCGTTGCCATTGCAAAAACTCCACGAGTGTCTCTCTTCGACTCACCCAATGAGAACATCACCGTCAAGTGCCTCATGGCTAAAGCCACCAACAAGGCAACCCCAACATCAAAAATACCATAATTAATAATCCTTCCTTGATGGATTGCATTGATGAATGTGAGGGATCTAATGTGGAGGAAAATGAGTTTGAGTCCTTTATGGGTAAACTCAAGGGTAAATCCAAGAAGCATTTTGTTGCTCTCTTGGAACAACTTGGTGAAGCCAATGACATGATCAAGGCTCACGAAGATACTATCTCCAAGATGGAGGGGCATAGTCATGACTATGCCGATGAGATTTCGGATCTTTCCAATGCTCTTGAGGAAGAGCGTGGTCTTTGTTTGGCTCTTAAGGAGTCACACAACGTTGATCATGCTAAGTTAAAGAAAGATCTTGATCATGCTCTCGTTGTTTCTCGTGTGCTAAACTCCGAGAAGGACAAACTTGGGGTTGATCTTGCTAGACTGAAAGAGGAGTTTGATCTACCTGACAAGGCTCACAAGGTCTTGAAGGGTGCTCATGCTAGCCTCAAAGAGTCTCATGATCAACTTCAAGTAAAGCTAACCAAGGAGAAAGTCACTTTTCCTCGTATGATGTTAATTGATAATGCAAATGCTACTAACCCATGTTGTGAGCATGTGCATCTTGTTGAGGAGAATGCTAAGCTAAAGGTGCAACTTGAGAAAGGCCTTGTGTCTTGCATACAAGGCGAGAAGAATCTCAATGACCTTTTGACCAACCAAAAGGGAGTTGTGGCCAAGGAAGGGATTGGGTACGTGCCCAAGTCCAAAACCAAGAAGAAGAATTACAAGGCCAAACGACCTCCTCCTCTCAAGCAAACTTTTGTGAAGGAGGGAGAGGGTGCTACTAAGAAGAAGGAGAAGAACTCCGTGAGGGGTAGTGATGCCAAGAAGGGCAACACTTCCATTCCCAACGAAGCCTGCGACTTTAACCCTTCTTATGTATTGTGTCGTGCTAGAGATGGGCATGTTTATGCCAAATTTGTTGGTTCTCCTTATGAGTACATTGAATGGTCTATTTGGGTTCCTAAGACCCTTGTTACTAACTTCAAAGGACCCATTAGAAAATGGGTACCTAAAACCAAGCATTGATCTCTTGTAGGTGTTTGCTTCCGGTGGGGGATCATGGTTGCTCGATAGTGGAGCTACTAATCATATGACCGGAAGCAAGGACTTGGTGGTGGACATGCAAAAGATTCCATCCATGCCCACCAACGTCGAGTGGGGTGATGCCTCGTCTTCTAAGGTATTGGGACTCGGCAAAGTTGTCATTTCTCATGATCTTACGATCGAGAAGGTCATGCTTGTTGAGTCCCTTGCATACAATTTACTTTCCGTTCGTCAACTAGCACTCATGGGCTTTGCCACTTTCTTTGATATTGATACCGTGGCCCTCTTGTGGAGCAAGGCTCTTAAAGTAGCCTTTGTTGGGCATGTCGAGAATGGTCTCTATGTGATTAACTTTTCGGAGCGACCCACTAAGACCGCGACATGCCTAATGGCTAAAGTTGACGTGGGATGGCTTTGGCATCACCGTCTAGCCCACGTCAATATGAGATCCTTGCAAAGTCTTCTCAAGGGGGACCATGTCCGTGGACTAACAAATGTTAGTTTTGCCAAAGATCGTGCTTGCAGTGTTTGCATAGAAGGAAAGCTACATGAGAAGGCTCACCCTCCCACGACTATCATATACTCGAAGAGGCCTTTGGAGCTCCTTCATTTGGATCTCTTTGGACCTCCATCCTTTGATAGTCTTGGGAGTAGAAAGTATTTCTTGGTGATTGTGGATGACTATTCAAGATACATGATACTTCCATTTTGCATCATGCTTTTATATCAATATTTATTGCATTATGGGCTATTATTACACATTATGTCACAATACTTATACCTATTATCTCTTATTTTACAAGGTTTACATAAATAGGGAGAATGCCGGCAACTAGGATTCTGGGCTGGAAAAGGAGCAAATATTAGAGACCTATTCTGCACAGCTCCAAAAGTCCCGAAACTTCACGGAAGATGTTTTCCAAATATATAAAAAATACTCAGTGGAAGAAACTCACCAGGGGGGCCACACCCTGCCCACGAGGGTGGGGGGTGCGCCCTACCCCCCTGGGCGCGCCCCCTACCTCGTGGGCCCCCTGGTGGCCCTCCGGTGGCCATCTTCTGCTATATGGAGTCGTTCGATGGAAAAAAAATCATAAGCCATCTTATCGAACGAAACTCCTCCGCCACGAGGCGGAACATTGGCAGAACCAATCTAGGGCTCTGGCGGAGCTGTTCTGCCGGGGAAACTTCCTTCCAGGAAGGGGAAATCATCGCCATTGTCATCACCAACGCTCCTCTCATCGGGAGAGGGTAATCTCCATCAACATCTTCATCGGCACCATCTGATCTCAAAACCCTAGTTCATCTCTTGTATCCAATTCTTGTCTCCAAGTCCGGGATTGGTGCTAGTAGGTTGCTAGTAGTGTTAATCACTCCTTGTAGTTGATGCTAGTTGGTTTAATTGGTGGAAGATCATATGTTCAGATCCTATATGCATATTAATACCCCTCTGATTATGAACATGTTTATGCTTTTTGAGTAGTTACTTTTGTTCCTGAGGACATGGGAGAAGTCTTGCTATTAGTAGTCATGTGAATTTGGTATTCGTTCGATATTTTGATGAGATGTATGTTGTCTCTCCTCTAGTGGTGTTATGTGAACGTCGACTACATGACACTTCACCGTTGTTTGGGCCTAGAGGAAGGCATTGGGGAGTAATAAGTAGATGATGGGTTGCTAGAGTGACAGAAGCTTAAACCCTAGTTTATGCGTTGCTTCGTAAGGGGCTGATTTGGATGCATATGTTTCATGCTATGGTTAGGTTTACCTTAATACTTTTGTTGTAGTTGCGGATGCTTGTAATAGAGGTTAGTCATAAGTGTGATGCTTGTCCAAGTAAGGGCATTACCCAAGCACCGGTCCACCCACATACCAAATTATCAAAGTACCGAACGCGAATCATATGAACGCGATGAAAACTAGCTTGACGATATTCCCATGTGTCCTCGGGAGCGCTTTACATCATATAAGAGTTTGTCCAGGCTTGTCCTTTGCTACAAAAGGATTGGGCCACCTTTCTGCATTTTATTTATTTTTGTTACTTGTTGCTCGTTACAAATTATCCTTTCACAAAACTATCTGTTACCACTTATTTCAGTACTTGCAGAGAATACCTTGCTGGAAACCGCTTATCATTTCCTTCTGCTCCTCGTTGGGTTCGACACTCTTACTTATCGAAAGGACTATGATAGATCCCCTATACTTGTGGGTCATCAAGACTCTTTTCTGGCGCCGTTGCCGGGGATTGAAGCGCCTTTGGTAGGTGGAATTTGGTAAGGAAAAATTTATATAGTGTGCTGAAATTTACTGTCACTTGTCATCATGGAAAGTAATCCTCTGAGGGGCTTGTTCGGGGTATCTTCACCCCGATGAGTAGAGCAAAGAGTTGGTCCTCAACCTACTGAACCTACTGAAAATGAAAATGAAAATGAAAATTCTTGCTTTGATGTTCCTGCGGGTATGATAGAAAAAGTTCTAGCTAATCCTTTTTTAGGAGATGGAACAAAACATCCTGATGAACATCTGATATATGTGGATGAAGTTTGGGGATTATTTAAGCTTGCAAGTGTACCCGGAGATGTTGTTAAGAAGAAGTTCTTCCCTTTATCTTTGAGGGGAGATGCATCGACATGGTATAGGCTATGTGATGATATGAGGTCTTGGAATTACAAACGATTGAAATTGGAATTTCATCAGATGTTTTATCCTATGCATCTTGTTCATCGTGATCGCAATTATATATATAATTTTTTGCCTCGCGAAGGAGAAAGCATCGCTCAAGCTTGGGGGAGGCTTAAATCAATGTTATATTCATGCCCCAATCATGATCTCTCAAGAGAAATGATTATTCCAAAAATTTATGCTCGGCTTTCTGGTAACAATCGCACCATGCTTGATACTTGTCGTGCTGGCTCTTTTATGATGAAGACTATTGAATTCAAATGGGATTTATTGTAAAGAATTAAACGCAACTCTGAAGATTGGTACCTCGACAATGGTAAGAAGTCAGGTATGACACCTAGTTTTGATTGTGTTAAATCTTTTATGGATACCTATATTTTGCGTAAATTTAGCACTAAATGGACTTGACTCTGAGATAGTAGCTACTTTCTGTGAATCTTTTGCTGCTTATGTTGATCTCCCCAAGGAGAAGTGGTTTAAATATCATCCTCCCATAGAAGTAAAAGTAGCTGCACCTATTAAAGTTGAAGAAAAGACCATCACTTATAATGATCCTATTGTTCCTACTTCTTATGTTAAGAAACCACCTTTCCCTATTAGGATAAAGGATCATGCTAAAGCTCCAACTGCAGTTCGTAAAAGCAATATTAAAACATATACACCTCCTGAGAAAGTTAAAGTTGAACCTAATATTGCTATTGTTAAAGATCTCTTGTCTGGTAATATTGATGGGCATGTTATTTATTTCTGTAATGAAACTGCTAGAATTGCTAAACCCCGTGATAAAGATAAACCTAGACCTGTGGTAGGCATGCTTGTTATTTCTGTTAAATAGGAGATCATTGTTATCATGGCTTATGTGATATGGGTGCTAGTGCTAGTGCAATACCTTATTCCTTATACCAAGAAGTTATGCATGATATTGCACCTGCTGAGATGGAAGATATTGATGTCACAATTTAACTTGCCAATATAGATACTATTTCACCAATGGGAATTGTTAGAGATGTTGAAGTCTTGTGTGAGAAAACTAAATACTCTGATGATTTTCTTGTTCTTGGTTCCTCAGAAGATAGCTTTTGCCCCCATTATATTTGGTAGACCCTTCTTAAACACTATTAATGCTACCATAGATTGCAAAAGGGATGTTGTTACTGTCGGTTTAGATGATATGACTCATGAATTTAATTTTTCTAAATTCAGTAGACAACACCGTGAAGAAGGATTACCTAGTAAGGATGAAATTATTGGTCTTGCTACTATTTCCGCACCTCCTAGTGATCCTTTAGAACAATATTTGCTAGACCATGAAAATGATATGTTTATGCATGAAAGAAGGGAATTAGATGAAGTATTCTTTAAACAGGAACCTATTCTGAAAAACAATTTACCTGTTGAAATCCTAGGGGATCCTCCTCCACCCAAAGGTGATCCCGTGTTTGAGCTTAAACCGTTACCTGATACTCTTAAATATGCTTATCTTGATGAGAAAAAGATATATCCTGTTATTATTAGTGCTAACCTTTCAGAGCATGAAGAAGAGAGATTATTGAAAACTCTGAAGAAGCACCGTGCTGATATTGGGTATACTCTTGATGATCTTAAGGGCATTAGTCCCACTCTCTGTCAACATAAAATTAATTTGGAAGAAGACGCTAAACCAGTTCGTGATCATCAACGTGGGGCACCGGCTGAATCCTAAAATGAAAGAAGTGGTAAGAAAGGAGATTCTAAAGCTCCTTGAGGCAGGTATAATTTATCCCGTTGCTAATAGTCAGTGGGTAAGCCCTATCCATTGTGTCCCGAAGAAGGGAGGTATTACTGTTGTTCCTAATGATAAAGATGAATTGATTCCTCAAAGAATTATTACAGGTTATAGGATGGTAATTGATTTCCGCAAATTAAATAAGGCTACTAAAAAGGATCATTACCCCTTACCTTTTATCGATCAAATGCTAGAAAGATAATCCAAGCATACACATTTTTGCTTTCTAGATGGTTATTCTGGTTTCTCTCAAATACCTGTGTCAGTCAAAGATCAATCAAAGACTACTTTTACATGCCCTTTTGGTACCTTTGCTTATAGACGCATGCCTTTTGGTTTATGTAATGCACCTGCTACCTTTCAAAGATGCATGATGGCTATATTCTCTGACTTATGTGAAAATATTTGTGAGGTTTTCATGGACGACTTTTCCGTCTATGGATCTTCTTTTGGTGATTGCTTGAGCAGCCTTGATCGAGTTTTGCAGAGATGTGAAGAAACTAATCTTGTCTTGAATTGGGAAAAGTGCCACTTTATGGTTAATGAAGGTATCGTCTTGGGGCATAAAGTTTCTGAAAGAGGTATTGAAGTTGATAAAGCCAAGGTTGATGCTATTGAAAATATGCCATGTCCCAAGGACATCAAAGGTATAAGAAGTTTCCTTGGCCATGCCGGTTTTTATAGGAGGTTCATTAAGGACTTCTCAAAAATCTCTCGGCCTCTGACTAATTTATTACACAAAGATATACCATTTGTCTTTGATGACGATTGTGTAGAAGCATTTGAAATACTTAAGAAAGCATTGATTTCTGCACCTATTGTTCAGCCACAAATTATGTGTGATGCTAGTGATTATGCTGTAGGTGCTGTTCTAGGACAAAGAGTTGATAAGAAACTAAATGTTATTAGATCTGCTAGTAAAACTCTAGACAATGCTCAAAGAAATTATGCTACTACTGAAAAATAATTCTTAGCAGTTGTATTTGCTTGTGATAAGTTTAGACCTTATATTGTTGATTCTAAAGTAACTATTCACACTAATCATGCTGCTATTAAATATATTATGGAAAAGAAAGATGCTAAACGTAGACTTATTAGATGGGTTATCTTGCTACAAGAATTTGATTTGCATATTGTTGATAGAAAAGGAGCTGAGAACCCCGTTGCAGACAACTTGTTTAGGTTAGAAAATGTGCTTGATGACCCACTACCTATTGATGATAGCTTTCCTGATGAGCAATTAAATGTCATAAATGCTTCTCATACTGCTCCATGGTATGCTGATTATGCTAATTACATTGTTGCTAAGTTTATACCACCTAGTTTCACATACCAGCAAAAGAAAAAGTTCTTCTATGATTTGAGGCATTACTTTTGGGATGACCCACATCTTTATAGATAAGGAGTAGATGGTGTTATTAGACGTTGTGTACCTGAGCATGAACAGGAATAGATCCTACGCAAGTGTCACTCCGAAGCTTATGGAGGACACCATGCTGGAGATAGAACTGCACATAAGGTACTGCAATCTGGTTTTTATTGGCCTACTCTCTTCAAGGATGCCCGCAAGTTTGTCTTATCTTGTGATGAATGTCAAAGAATTGGTAATATTAGTAGACATCAAGAAATGCCTATGAATTATTCACTTGTTATTGAACCATTTGATGTTTGGGGCTTTGATTATATGGGACCCTTTCCTTCCTCTAATGGATATACACATATTTTAGTTGCTGTTGATTACGTTACTAAGTGGGTATAAGCTATTCCAACTAGTAGTGCTGATCATAACACTTCTATTAAAATGCTTAAAGAAGTTATTTTTCCAAGATTTGGAGTCCCTAGATATTTAATGACTGATGGTGGTTCACATTTTATTCATGGTGCTTTTCGTAAAATGCTTGCTAAATATGATGTTAATCATAGAATTGCATCTCCTTATCACCTTCAGTCTAGTGGTCAAGTAGAATTGAGTAATAGAGAACTCAAATTAATTTTGCAAAAGACTATTAATAGGTCTAGAAAGAATTGGTCCAAGAAACTTGATGATGCATTATGGGCCTATAGAACTGCATATAAAAATCTTATGGGTATGTCTCCGTATAAAATGGTCTATGGAAAAGTATGTCACTTACCTCTCGAACTATAACACAAGGCTTATTGGGATATTAAAGAACTTAATTATGATTTTAAACTTGCCGGTGAGAAGAGGTTATTTGATATTAGTTCACTTGATGAATGGAGAACCCAAGCCTACGAAAATGCCAAGTTGTTTAAAGAAAAAGTTAAAAGATGGCATGACAAAAGGATACAAAAGCGTGAGTTTAATGTAGATGATTATGTATTGCTATACAACTCTTGTTTAAGATTTTTTTCAGGAAAACTTCTCTCTAAATGGGAAGGTCCTTATGTTATCGAGGAGGTCTACCATTCCGGTGCCATAAAAATCAACAACTTCGAAGGCACAAATCCGAAGGTGGTGAACGGTCAAAGAATCAAACATTATATCTCAGGTAATCCCATAAATGTTGAAACCAATGTTATTGAAACCGTAACCCCGGAGGAATACATAAGGGATGAAAGGATCGATATGGTTGACTAGAGGGGGGGGTGAATAGGCAACTACCAATTTTTAACTTTTCTTTACCAAATTAAACTTTGCAACAAAGTAGGTTGTCTAGATGTGCAACTAGGTGAGCAACCTATATGATCCAATAACAACAAGCATACAAGCAAGCAAGAGAAGTAACACTAAAGAGCTTGCACAAGTAAAGGTAAGAGATAACCAAGAGTGGATCCGGTGAAGACGAGGATGTGTTACCGAAGTTCCTTCCTTTTGAGGGGAAGTACGTCTCCGTTAGAGCGGTGTGGAGGCACAATGCTCCCCAAGAAGCCACTAGGGCCACCGTATTCTCCTCACGCCCTCACACAATGCGAGATGCCGTGATTCCACTATTGGTGCCCTTGAAGGCGGCAACCGAACCTTTACAAACAAGGTTGGGGCAATCTCCACAACATAATCGGAGGCTCCCAACAATAGCATGAAGCTTCACCACAATGGACTATGGCTCCGTGGTGACCTCAACCATCTAGGGTGCTCAAACACCCAAGAGTAACAAGATCCACTAGGGATGAGTGGGGGAATCTAAAATCCCTTGGTGGAAGTTTACATCGGGGCCTTCTCAACCACTCCCGAGCAAATCAACAAGTTTGATTGGCTAGAGAGATAGACCAGGCAAAAATGGAGCTTGGAGCATTAATGGAGCTTGAGGGGGAAGAGGTAAGTCAAAGAGGAAGAAGGGGACCCCCTTTTATAGTGGGGGCAACAATCCAACCGTTGCCCCACCAACCAGCCCCGCACAGGGCGGTAGTACCACTAAGGGGGGGAGGTACTACCGCTGAGCCAGCGGTACTGCCGCTCCAGCTAGCAGTACTGCCGGCAAAGAAGAGCAGCATGGATCTGGACCCAGCGCGGTGCTACCGCGGTGGTAAGGGCGGTACTACCACTCCGAAACGGTACTGCCGCCTCTACTGCCGCAACTAGTGCCGCAAAACCCGACAGAGAAGAAGAGCCCTCGAGTCAAGGCGGTAGGAGCCAGGCAGCCCAGCGGTAGTACAGCTGCGGGGTCACCGGCGGTACTACCGCTGCGGAGCGGTACTGCCGCTTGTGACCCTTCGGCGGTACTACCGCTGGTAGTGCGGTACTACTGCTGGGACACAGACAAGAGAGAGAGAGAAGATCTCTTCGTCGAGGCTGAGGACGAGGCGGTGGTGCCAGGCAGGCCAGCGGTAGTACTGCTGTGGAGTCACCGGCGGTACTACCGCTGCGGAGCGGTACTGCCGCTTGTGACTCCTCAACGGTACTACCGTTGGGTTGCGCGGTACTACCGCTGGAACCCAGACAAGACACAGAAAGAGAAGAGATCTCTCCAATGAAGTGGAAGAGCTCTGAGGGTGAGAAGCTGATGTGTACGTGTTGATTCCACCCAAGCAATACCCCAGCGGACCCCATCTTGATAGTATGGTGCCCTCTACGCAACTAGTCCATCGAAAGAGAAACGAAAGAGCTACACCATCTTGAATGACACTCTGAAGGGAAGAAAACGTCTCGTGCCAAGGATGAATCTGTGAACTACTCAATGCACATGATTAGTCCGCAAACATGTTGTCATCAATCACCAGAACTACCTCGAGAGAGATATGCCTCAACAATCTCCCCATTTTGGTGGATTGATGACAACTAGGGATTTGCACAAGGAAAAGATATAAAAGTAAGAAAACTAAGAACTACAAAATATAGACGGGCTCCCCCTGAATGTGTGCACCTAGTTAGAGGAGCATTAGGAAAGCAAGACACACACATCCGGATCAACACTCCCCCTATATTTTATAGTCCAACAATTCTAAGCACATGATATATGAGAGAAGAGTATAAAAACAGGACAAGCATGCAATTCATAATATACTACAGTACTGAATAGACATAAGTAATAAGGTAGCGATAGGGAGCATATGTCTCACACCATATGTCTAGAACTTAGGTCTCATAGGCACCAAACCAAACCAAACAAAGATACCGAGAGAACACACAAGAAAACACACCGAGAGAACACACAAGAAAACACAAGATGACACAAAGACACACTCGAAGCACGACAACAACACAAATCCCTACACTCTCCCCCCCTTTGGCATCGAGACACCAAAAGGGCAAAGAGCGACGCTACGACTCCAGGTGATGGCAAGCTGAGGATCTCGAACATCACATCTCAGCGTGATCGTCTGCATCTTCGTCGTTGGTCGGAAACTGCTCGGCGTCGGAGTCGGTCCAAGGGAAATGCTGATGAATCCATTCCTCCTCTTCAGTGATTTGTCCCTCAGAACCACTGGCAACTGTCGCTCCCAGGTGACGCATGAGCTCCTTGTGGCGCACCCTGGCATGCTTCTCCGCCACATGAGTCATGTACTGACCATGAGACTCCATGCAGAAAAGCTTCTTCATCTTGCGTTTAAGCTTCTTCGCCCATGAAGGTTCTGCACTAGAGGGCCCAAAGTCCTCCTCGTGATCATCAGTGGCAGCCCCACCCTCGGTCTCCATGGCAGCAGCACCACCAGCAGCAGACGGACCCCCGGGTTGAGGCGCTGGGGTGACCCAATTATCCTTCTTCCTCAGACGCTTGATCTCATGGGAAACCAAGTCTCCAGTTTCCAGCATCACTCTGGGATAGATCTGTGCCCAGGCCCTCGCAATGAGCCTCATGATGAATGGACCATATATCGGGCACTTGTGCCCAGACACGGCAGAGAGAAGTTCAGACCACATAACATGAGAAATATCCAGGCTCTCTCCAGTGTTTGCTTCCTTCTCATGCTGACAGAAAAGAAGCATGTCCACGAGATAAGAGTGGACCATATCCAGATTCCCGATGCGAGGGAAGAGAAGCTCACGTAAGATACAATGAAGAATGTCCAGATACGGAGACAGCTCATAGGTTTTCTTCTTAGTCACTGGGTGAACTTTCATAGTGCAGTAGGGCCAAAGGGCTTGCTTGTGAGTGGACATAGCATTGCGGTGAGGGCGGGAACCTACTGAAGTCTCAAGCCCGCGATCTTCCACATCAAGTAACTCCATGAAGGCCTTCCACTTGACGGAAAGTAACTTGCCATTGGTCATCCAAGTTAGGGTCCTGTCGGCATCCGTTCCAAGATGAATTGTAGCAAAGAATTGAGCCACCAAATCTGCATCGAAATCCTTGTTGAACTGCATGATCCTGAGAATGTTCAGCTGAGTGCACATCTGAAGGGCTTCGCCAAAGTACTCAGGGTCCTCCATGGCATCAATGTCAATGGAGCGAACATCAACATAGAGATTCTTCTTGGCCTTGATCACATCAAAATAGATGGCAAACTGAAATCGGTTCCAGAACGGGCGGTTGACCAAAGTGGGATCTTGGTCCACCTCATAGGGATTGCGGCGACGCCTTTCCCAAAACTCCTTGGCAGTCATCTCAGTCACATTCTTTCCTTTTGGCTTGTTGGCGGATCTCTTCGACTGCTGAGGTGGTGGAGGAGCACTTGCGGATGCACCTGCAGGTGGCAGTTGGGTGCTAGAGGAACCACCGGCTGGCTCAGAGGTGCGGTAGCGCTTTGACGTTGCCCGCCCGGGGTTGACACGATGAGCTTGATGCTCAGGATGATCATCATCTGGAACCAAACACAAGAACATGCAAAACAACCAGAAAGAACGAGCATAAGCCAACAAACACAACAAAAGGATCAACGTAAGGCAGGAACATGATGGAACTTGGCAGGCAGCGGGAGTACCGTGACATGCCCGCGGCAGTACCGCCCAAGCGGTAGTACCGCTCCAAAGAGAGCGGTAGTACCGCTCGAGGTCAAGCGGTAGTACCGCTCCAACGAGAGCGGTAGTACCGCTCGAGGCGGGGAAACATCGGTTTCCTACTATCGTGGTTAGATCCGGCACTACCGGCCTGCCAAATTCAAAAATATTCCTACGAAACTCTAATCTAGATAGTCTAGTTGCCTTCTCCAACCTACTCAAGCCTAGATTTAGCCAAAAATCTAGAGATGCAACCACCATTCCCCCTAAGAAGCAAGATCTGAAAACAAGACAAAGGGAGAGAAGGAACACGGGCAATACCGACATCCATGGCAAGAGAACGAGGTTGGGATCGACTCCACCAAAGGAAATGGAGAGGGACGCCCGGGAGACGAAGATCCGCCGGAGCCCTCCGCGGCGTGGCGAGGCTGGAGAGAGAGGAAGAGGAACGAGGGGGCAAAGTGAATGGGTATGGGGGAGAAGAAACCTCCCCCTGCCCCGATATAACCCCCTGGTCCCGTCCCTCAGCGGTAGTACCGCGCTGGGGGCGGTAGTACTGCTTATAAGCGGTAGTACCGCGCACCACCAGCGGTAGTACTGCCCAGCACGCCACGGCAACCAAACAACAAGGCTTAACTCAAAAAAAGGCAAGAAGAGAGAGCACACCAGCAAACGACCAAGACACACCTCTTCAAGAGAGGGCGGTGGCCGAGGCCACCTATATTTGAGTCAAAAGGTACGACGCCACGAAGATTTTAACCTTGGGCCCATGACCAAAACTCGTCTTTGAAACACAAGTACCATCAATGATGGCTAAAGTGAAAGACTTGATCAATTTATGCATAATGGGGGGAGGAAGAGTTCATTTAGAGAACAACACTCCCCCTATGTCCATGCCTACACCTAAACTAGACAACAAATTGAGCATGGTGGGGTGTGCAAGGGTTCAAGCCACATTGCTCAAATCAATGATATTTAGCTCATGCCTTAACTCGCGAAATCTTGCTTCATCCAAGGGCTTCATGAAAATATCTGCAAGGTTATCATGAGTGTTGACTAAGTTTAGCTCGATCTCTCCTTGCCTAATGTGATCCCGGATGAAGTGATACCGAATGTCAATATGCTTTGTCTTGAAGTGTTGCACCGGGTTGAGAGAGATCTTGATGGCACTTTAATTGTCACACCAAAGAGGCACTTTGTCACAAGTGACACCGTAATCCTTTAAAGTTTGCCTCATCCATAGGAGTTGTGCACAACAACTGCCAGCTGCTACATACTCCGCTTCGGTGGACAAGAGAGACACACAACTTTGCTTTTTGGAAGACCAACTTACCAAAGAGCATCCAAGGAATTGGCACCCTCCAGAAGTGGACTTCCTATCCACTTTGTCTCCCGCCCAATCGGAATCTGAGTACCCTACAAGCTTGAAGTTTGATCCTCTTGGGTACCATAAGCCAAATTTTGGGGTATGAGCCAAATATCGAAAGATTCGTTTGACCGCCACATAGTGACTTTCCTTAGGTGCAGCTTGAAACCGTGCACAAATTCCCACACTCAACATGATATCCGATCTAGATGCACAAAGGTAAAGCAAGGATCCAATCATGGAGCGATATACCTTTTGATCCACCACTTTACCATTGGGATCTATGTCAAGTTGGCACTTGGTGGGCATTGGAGTGGAAGCCGGCTTGACGTCACTTAGCTTGAATCTCTTGAGCATGTCTTGAGTGTATTTGGCTTGGTTGATGAAGGTTCCTTCTCTTCTTTGCTTCACTTCAAACCCTAGAAAGAACTTCAACTCTCACATGGAAGACATCTCGGACTTTGAGGTCATGAGAGCGGCAAATTCCTCATTGAAAGCTTTGTTAGGTGAACCAAAGATAATATCATCAACATATAATTGCACACAAACAACTCCCCTTTAACCTTCTTAGTAAAAAGAGTGGGGTTGATTAGCCCAACTTCAAAACCACGGTCTTGTAACAACTCGGTAAGGTGGTCATACCACGCATGTGGGGCTTGTTTAAGGCCATAGAGTGCCTTATCAAGTTGATACACGTGATCGGGAAAGTAGGGATCCTTGAACCCGGGGGGTTGCTTGACGTAAACCAATTCATTAATACGACCATTAAGAAAAGCACTCTTCACATCCATTTGTTGTAACTTAAAGTTATGATGAGAAGCATATGCAATCAACATGTGAATGGATTCAAGACGAGCAACGGGAGGAAAGGTTTCACCGTAGTCGATACCCTCGACTTGGGAGTAGCCTTGTGCTACCAAACGAGCCTTGTTGAGAATGATAATCCCATGGGCATCTTGCTTGTTCTTAAATATCCACTTGGTTCCCATGACATTGTGGTTCCCCGTCGGTCTTGGCACCAATCTCCCCACTTTGTTGCGCTCGAAGTTTTTGAGTT
Organism: Triticum dicoccoides; assembly: GCF_002162155.2. Classification (NCBI taxonomy): domain Eukaryota; kingdom Viridiplantae; phylum Streptophyta; class Magnoliopsida; order Poales; family Poaceae; genus Triticum; species Triticum dicoccoides. The sequence continues at coordinate 139,506,890 of NC_041390.1, forward strand.
CTTCATGCATGGCATTGAGCCAATCTAGATCTTCTAGCGCCTCATAGACCTTGTGGGGTTCGACACAAGAGACAAACGCATGATGCTCACAATAGTTTGCTATTTGTCTACGAGTGCTTACCCCCTTTCTTAAGCTTCCAAGCACATTCGTCATGAGATGATCCTTGGTGGAGAGCTTGGAAGCAACCTTGGCGACACGACGCTCCAAATCCTCCTCGAGGGTGAGACGAGGAGTGATCACTTGATTATGTTGAGCTTCGTCTTGAGCTTGTTCTTGTTCTTGAACTTGCTCGGAGGAGAGAACTTGACCTTGGGCATCACTTGATGAGTCAACACTGTCTTGAGCATGATCTTTCCCTTGGTCATGTTCTTGAGGACGAGGGCCTTCATGTTGTTCTTCGGAAGCGTGTGGGCCTTGGGTTGGTGATGGCTCCACTTGAGTGGAGCATTGTCCTTCTCCTTCGGCCACAAGGGGTTCCTCAATGGGTAGGATAAAACCAACACCCATTCTTCTTATGGCTTGAGGAGGAATTTCATCACCTACATCACAAGTGCCACTTTGCTCCACTTGGGAGCCGTTATTCTCATCAAACTCCATGTTACATGTCTCCTCAATAAGTCCCGTGGATTTATTGAGGACACGGTAAGCATGAGAGTTTGTAGCATAACCAACAAATATGCCCTCATAAGCTCTAGCCTCAAATTTAGACAACTGAACACCTTTCTTGAGAATGAAACACTTACACCCGAACACCCGAAAGTACTTGAGGTTGGGCTTGTTACCGATGAGTATCTCATATGGAGTCTTGTTCAAGCCCTTGCGGAGGTAGAGCCGATTGGATGCATGACACGCAGTGTTGATGGCTTTGGCCCAAAAGTTGTACGGAGACTTGAACTCCGCCATCATGGTCCTTGCCGCATCCATCAACGTCCGGTTCTTCCTCTCCGCAACACCGTTTTGTTGAGGGGTGTAAGGTCCAGAATATTGATGCTTGATCCCCTCATCACTAAGAAACTCATCCAAGGTGTAGTTCTTGAACTCGGTGCCGTTGTAACTTCTTATTGTCAAGATCTTTGCATCGTGTTGACGTTGTGCTTCATTTGCAAAGTCAATGACGGTTTGTTGGGTCTCGCTCTTCCTCTTGAATAAATACACCCACGTGTATCTTGAGTAGTCATCCACAATCACCAAGCAATACTTCCTACCTCCAAGACTATCGAAGGATGGAGGCCCAAAGAGATCCATGTGAAGGAGCTCCAAAGGCCTCTTTGAGTAAATGATAGTCGTGGGAGGGTGAGCCTTCTCATGTAGCTTTCCTTCGATACAAGCACTGCAAGCACGATCTTTAGCAAAACTAACATTCGTTAGTCCACGGACATGGTCCCCCTTGAGAAGACTTTGCAAAGATCTCATATTGACATGGGCTATACGACGATGCCAAAGCCATCCCACATCAACTTTAGCCATTAGGCATGTCGCGGTCTTAGTGGGTCGCTCCGAAAAGTTAATCACATATAGACCGTTCTCGACATGCTCAACAAAGGCTACTTTAAGAGTCTTGCTCCACAAGAGGGCCACGATATCGATATCAAAGAAAGTGGCAAAGCCCATGATTGCAAGTTGACGAACGGAAAGTAAATTGTATGCAAGGGACTCAACAAGCACGACTTCTCGATCGTGAGATCATGAGAGATGACCACATTGCCAAGTCCCAATACCTTAGAGGATGAGGCATCACCCCACTCGACATTGGTGGGAATAGATGGAATCTTGTGCACATCCACCACCAAGTCCTTGCTTCCGGTCATATGATTTGTAGCTCCGCTATCGAGCAACCATGATCCCCCACCGGAAGCAAACACCTACAAGAGATTAATGCTTGGTTTTAGGTACCCATTTTGTAATGGGTCCTTTGATGTTAGTAACAAGGGTCTTTGGAACCCAAATATACCATTCAATGTATTCATGAGGAGAACCAACGAATTTGGCATAGGCATGCCCATCACTAGCACAGCATAACACATATGAAGGATTAAAGCCGTCGGCTTTGATGCGAGGAGTGGCATTGCCCTTTTTGACAACGCCACCCTTCTCATTGTTCTTCTTCTTCTCCTCGGAGGCACTCTCTCCCTCCTTCACAAAGGTTTGCATGAGAGGAGGAGGTCGTTTGGTATTGTCATTCTTCTTCTTGTTCTTGGAGTTGGGCACACACCCAACCCCTTCCTTGGCCACAACTCCCTTTTGGTTGATCAAGAGGTCGTTGAGGTTCTTCTTGCCTTGTATGCAAGTCGCAAGACCTCTCTCAAGTTGCCCCTTTAGCTTAGCGTTCTCCTCAACGAGATGCACATGCTCACAACACGGGTTAGTAGCATTTGCATTATCAATTAACATCATACGAGGAAAAGTGGCTTTTTCCTTGGTTAGCTTTACTTGAAGTTGATCATGAGACTCTTTGAGGCTAGCATGAGCACCATTCAAGACCTTGTGAGCCTTGTCAAGTAGATCAAACTCCTCTTTGAGTCTAGCAAGATCAACCTCAAGTTCGGCCTTCTCGGAGTTTAGCACATGAGAAACAATGAGGACATGATCATAATATTTCTTTAACTTAGCATGATCAATGTTGTGTGACTCCTCAAGAGCCAAACGAAGACCACGCTCTTCCTCAAGAGCATTGGAAAGATCCGAAATCTCATCGGCATAGTCACGACTATGCTCTTCCATCTTAGTGATGGTGTCTTCGTGAGCCTCGATCATGTCATTGGCTTCACCAAGTTGTTCCAAGAGAGCAACAAAGTGCCTCTTGGATTTTCCCTTAAGTTTGCCCATAAAGGCCTCAAACTCATTTGTCTCCACATTCGCTCCCTCAAGTTCATTAATGCTATCCGTCGGAGAAGGATGATTAATGATAGTAGTTTTGATGTTGGGGGTTACCTTGTTGGTGGCTTTAGCCATGAGGCATTTGGCGGTGATGCTCTCATTGGGTGAGTCGAAGAGGGACACCCGTGGAGTCGTCGCAATGGAAATGGAGGCCATGGAAAACGACTCATCACCTTCATCATCATCGTAATCCTCATTGTACTCTTCTTGTACCACAAATGCCTTGGGAGGAGTCTTCTTGGTGAAGTTGCTCTTGTTGGGGAACGACTTGGCCTTGTCCTTTTGGATGAGCTTGCCACCATTGTCTTCCCTCTTCTCATACGGGCACTCCACAACAAAATGACTCACGTTGCCACAATTGTAGCAAGTTCTTACACGTTGCTTGCTCTTCGTGCCACTTGAGTTGTTCTTGTTAAAGTTTGGCCTCGAGTTTTTCTTGCTCCAAAATTGCCTTGAAGCGAATGCCATGTGTTCATGATATGCATACTTCGTATCCTCGGGGTTGCTCTCCTCTTCTTCCTCTTCTTCTTCTTCAACGGAGAGCTTGGCCTTCAATGCAAGGTTGGGCTTCTTTGCCCTTTGAGAATGAAGCACCACATTGTTGGCGGTCTTGTCCAAAATGTTCATGGCCACAAACTCATCCAACACTTCGCTTGAGGTCAAAGTGCGGAAGTCCGGTCTTTGACGAATGACGGAGGACATGGCCTTGTGGTAGGGCATCATTGCCTTGAGAAATTTGCGCTTGATCCAATTGTCATCCGTGTCCTTGCTCCAATGATCTTGGAGTGAGACCGCGAGTTTGGTTACCCTCCGATAAAGCTCACGAGGTTCTTCATCTTCTTTCATTGCAAACTCATCGGCCTCATCTTGCACCACTTCATAGTTGGAGCGTTGAATGCTTGCGCTTCCCCGGTAGAGGGAGACAACACAAATCCATGCGTCTTTGGCCAAGGCGAAGAGCCGAAGATGAGGTAGGTCTTCGGGTGGGATTGCATCTTGAATGATAAAGATAGCATTCTCATTGAATTGATTATCCGTGGCTTCTCGAGGAGTGAAGTTGCTTGGATCATGCGGACAGAAACCTTCTTCAATGATTCTCCAAAGGTTAGTGTTCACATGATTTAAATGATGTTTAAAGCAGTAAACCCAAGAATCAAAGTCCTCATTTTTCACAATCTTAGGGGGAGGACTGGCATGATTCAAATGAGTAGAAGGAACCGGTCCACCATAAACAAGTGGTGGTTCCACATGAGCAAAGATGCCGGTGCCATTTTTACCACTAGAAGAAGGAGCCTTTTCACAACTAGCTTCCCCCTTGTCGGGGATAGCATCCGTCACCTTGTCGGTGGGGTCACCCACTTTCAACAGTGCGGTGGATAGTTTAAGCCCCTCAATAAATTTATTCAACATGCTTTCAACCTCGGTCGTCATGGAGGTTTTCAATGTCTCCAAGGCAACATTGAACTCCTCACGAGAGACCGAGGTTCCCCCATCGCCCGTAGACGAGGTCGGATTCACACCGGAGTGTTCCTCCACACCGTCTACGGTATCAACCATACTCTTTGGACGGTAAAGTCCTTAATAAAGGGACGAGGCTCTGATACCAATTGAAAGGGTCGATATGGTTGACTAGAGGGGGGGGGGTGAATAGGCAACTACCAATTTTTAACTTTTCATTACCAAATTAAACTTTGTAACAAAGTAGGTTGTCTAGATGTGCAACTAGGTGAGCAACCTATATGATGCAATAACAACAAGCATACAACCTAGCAAGAGAAGTAACACTAAAGAGCTTGCACAAGTAAAGATAAGAGATAACCAAGAGTGGATCCGGTGAAGACGAGGATGTGTTACCGAAGTTCCTTCCTTTTGAGGGGAAGTACGTCTCCGTTAGAGCGGTGTGGAGGCACAATGCTCCCCAAGAAGCCACTAGGGCCACCGTATTCTCCTCACGCCCTCAGACAATGTGAGATGCCGTGATTCCACTATTGGTGCCCTTGAAGGCGGCAACCGAACCTTTACAACCAAGGTTGGGGAAATCTCCACAACTTAATCGGAGGCTCCCAACAATACCATGAAGCTTCACCACAATGGACTATGGCTCTGTGGTGACCTCAACCGTCTAGGGTGCTCAAACACCCAAGAGTAAAAAGATTCGCTAGGGATGAGTGGGGGAATCGAAAATCCCTTGGTGGAAGTGTAGATTGGGGCCTTCTCAACCACTCCCGAGCAAATCAACAAGTTTGATTGGCTAGATAGATAGATCGGGCGAAAATGGAGCTTGTAGCATTAATGGATCTTGAGGGGGAAGAGGTAAGTCAAAGGGGAAGAAGGGGACCCCCTTTTATAGTGGGGGCAACAATCCAACCGTTGCCCCACCAACCAGCCCCGCACAGGGCGGTAGTACCGCTAGGGGGGGTACTACCGCTGAGCCAGCGATACTGCCGCTCCAGCTAGTGGTACTGCCGTGCAGAGAAGAGCAGCAGGGATCTGGACCCAGCGCGGTGCTACCGCGGTGGTAAGGGCGGTACTACTTGTAACGCCCCGAGACCGATGTGCCAGGTGTCGTGCAGTTATTCGATGTTGTTGCATTGTCATTTCTTGCGTGTCATGCATTGCATATCATGTCATCATGTGCATTTCATTTGCATACATGTTCGTCTCATGCATCCGAGCATTTTTCCCGTTGTCCGTTTTGCAATCTGGCGATTCGTTCTCCTCCGGTGGTCTTTTCTAGCTTTCTTTCGTGTGTGGGGATTAAACATTTCCGGATTGGACCGAGACTTGCCAAGCAGCCTTGGTTTACTACCGGTAGACCGCCTGTCAAGTTTCGTACCATTTGGACTTCGTTTGATGCTCCAACGGTTAACCGAGGGACCGAAAAGGCCTCATGTGTGTTGTAGCCCAACACCCCTCCATTTTGGCCCAAAACCCACCTAAACCTCCTCCATCATCTCGGTCGTTCGATTACGATCGCGTGGCCGAAAACCGCACCTCATTTGGACTCTCCTAGCTCCCTCTACCTATAAATATGTGCAACCCTCCAAAATTCGCGGGGCAAACCCTAGATCCCTCCCTCTCCTCGCGCGCCGGACAAAAACATCACCGGCGGACATGTCCGTTTCGTCCCGCTGCCGCTTCCAGCCAACCTGCGCGCGACACGTGGCGCCGCCAGTCCCTCCGCCGCCGCGGCCCGCGGAGCCCGTTGCGGGCCCGCGCGGGCCCAGTTCCTGCGCCGCCGCCTGGCCGCTCGTCGCCTCCTCGCGCGTCCGCGCGCCTCGCCGGAGACCGGCCTCGCCGGAGTGGCTGCCACCGGAGCTTCGCCCCGCCGCCTCGTCAGGGCCGCCGCAGAGCTCGTCGTGGGCTCCCCGACCTCGTTCGTCGCCGGATCCGGGGACCCCACGCCCGGATCCGCTCCTTCCCTGCCGTCGCCGGCCTCCTCCGCCCCTCCTTGTCGCTGCCCGCCGGCGAACGGTGCCGCCGCCGCCCCCTGCCTCCCTCGATCCAAGCGGGATCGAGGAGGAGGACGCCCTTGCGCCTCGTGGGCCCTGAGCAGACCAGCAAGGCCCAGTCCCCGCCGGCCTCCTCCCTCTTCTGCAGTTGGGCCGAGCCCACGGGGTGAGATCCCGCTATCCTTCGCCCAGTGCGCCCCGTAGCTATCCAGCGCTCGCTATATTTTTTTCCTAATTTTTTTTCACCAAGTCCCAGATATTTTTAGTTCATATGCTCCTGTTCGAGGCCCCGTAACTTTGCATCCGTAGCTCTGATTTGGGCATATAGCATACCAAAATGTTCATCTTAGAGAGTACATCATTTCATTCCATTGCATCATTTTCATTTGAGCTCATCTTGATGCCCGAAATGCTGTTAGAAGAGGGCTACTTGAGTTAATTGTCAGGTCTGCTACTCCGTTTAGCACTTTTGTCATTTTTGCCATGATTATTGTGTGCATGCTATGCCCGTGAGTTCTTCATATGTTTTGTTAAGGGTTTTTTCATCTTTCCAGAGGTGCAACCCATGTATTTTTAGGATGTGTGTGGTGGCTTGTGCAAGCTTGCAAAGTGAGGCACCCGGTAAGTCTGTTTTCAGGGACTTAGTGATTTCACTAAGTCCTGGGATTGTTTAGCTCACGATGCCATATGTTCATGTTGTTTCCTAGTGATCCGTGCCTCTTTTGAGGATGATCAGTAAAGGAGTTTTGTTAATCTTGTAGTGCTATATCCATCCATGTCTTTGTTTGCAATTATGGAGCATCCTAGCTTCAGTCAATCGAGCTCTACATTTGCTTCGTTGTGAATCTGGGCAGATCGTCAACTTGTTTGCGATTTTGCCGATGTTATTGTAGTTGATCCGTGCATGCTATGCCATTGTTCTTGCCATGTCTAGCTTGTATTTTGTGCCTTCTTAAAGGATGTATGCTTGTCTTGCCATGACTTGCACTGTGGTGAGTGCATCGAGCTCGTAAACATGCCTTCGTGAGTTATGTTTCAGCATGTCCCAGTTTTCACTAAGTCTGAAAACTGATTATGTTTTTGCTATGTTCGTGTGCTTGTTAGTATATTTTGTGATCCCTTTTGGCTCAAGGTCACTAAGGGACTTTTGTTAAGCTTGTTGAGTAGCTCCATGCCATGTCTTTCTTTGTCATGTTCAGGTCCTGTAGCATGTTGTTTTGTTGCTCCGAAGAGGGCTATACGATCTGAAATTCCAGACAAGTGTTGATTTCACAAAGTCTGAGATCTGTTTTACCATTTGCGTTTTTGCCATGCTTGTTTGAACCTCCTAATGGATGAATTGACCGTAGCTCAGTGCTAGACTTTTGTTAAGCATCATGAATGCATCCCTGCCATGTATTTTGTTGTCATGTTTGGGTGCTATAGCATGTTCATCTTGTTGCATTTAGATGCCTACTTGCTGTAAATCGCAGACCGGCGTCATATTTGAATCGCTTGCCATTTCCAAACCATAACTCCGATTCCGGCGTTCTTTATATCGTTTTCAAGCGACTTCATCTCATCTTTCCAGTGGCACACTTGTATATCCAAGTTGAGGCCAGGTTCATGCATTTCCTGTCATATCTTGCTTTTTGCATCCCGCATCGCATCCCGCATAGCATATCATCCTTGCATCGTGTTGATTGAGTTTGCACATGGTTGATTGTATCCTTGTTGCTTGTTTGTCTTGTTTGGGTAGAGCCGGGAGACGAGTTCGCTAACGAGGAGCCCGTTAAGATTGCTTTTGAGGATCCAGTCAACTCTGACAACTGTGCAGGCAAGATGATCATACCCTCGAAATCACTACTATCTTTGCTATGCTAGTTTGCTCGCTCTTTTGCTATGCCATTGCTACGATGCCTACCACTTGCTTGCAAGCCTCCCAAATTGCCATGTCAAACCTCTAACCCACCATTGTCCTAGCAAACCGTTGATTGGCTATGTTACCGCTTTGCTCAGCCCCTCTTATAGCGTTGCTAGTTGCAGGTGAAGATTGGAGGCCATTCCTTGTTGGAACATCTTTTATTTACTTGTTGGGATATCATTATATTGCCTTGTTATCTTAATGCATCTATATACTTGGTAAAGGGTGGAAGGCTCGGCCTCTCGCCTAGTGTTTCGTTCCACTCTTGCCGCCCTAGTTTCCGTCATATCGGTGTTATGTTCCCGGATTTTGTGTTCCTTACGCGGTTGGGTTATAATGGGAACCCCTTGATAGTTTGCCTTGTTTAAACTTTTCCAGCAATGCCCAACCTTGGTTTTACCATTCGCCACCTAGCCTTTTTTCCCTTGGGTTACCGGAGCCCAAGGGTCATCTTATTTTAACCCCCCCGGGCCAGTGCTCCTTTGAGTGTTGGTCCACCTGTCAGCTGCCGGTGGCCACCAGGGGCAACTCTGGGCTGGCCTACCCGTACCTAAGACAATCTGATTGTGCCCTGAGAAAGAGATATGTGCAGCTCCTATTGGGATTTGTCGGCACATTCGGGCGGTGTTGCTGGTCTTGTTTTAACCTGTCGAAGTGTCTTGAATTACCGAGATACCGAGTCTGATCGGAACGTCTTGGGAGGAGGTCTATTCCTTCGTTGACCGTGAGAGCTTGTCATGGGCTAAGTTGGAACTCCCCTGCAGGGATTGAACTTTCGAAAGCCATGCCCGCGGTTATGGGCAGATGGGAATTTGTTAATGTCCGGTTGTAGATAACTTGAACCTTAATTAATTAAAATGAATCAACTGAGTGTGTTACCGTGATGGCCTCTTCTCGGCGGAGTCCGGGAAGTGGACACGGTGTTGGAGTAATGTTTGCGCAGGTTGCTCTCTAGTTTCTCGCTCGTGCTTTGCCTCCTCTTCTCGCTCTCTTTTGCGAATAAGTTAGCCACCATACTTGCTAGTCGCTTGCTGCAGCTCCACTCATATTTTACCTTGCCTTACCTATAAGCTCAAATAGTCTTGATCGCGAGGGTGTGAGATTGCTGAGTCCCTGTGGCTCACAGATTACTATTACACCAGATGCAGGGCCTGATGATTCCACTCCTGGAGACGCGTACGAGCTCAAGTGGGAGTTCGACGAAGACTCTCAACGATACTACGTTTCCTTTCCCGATGATCAGTAGTGGTGCCCAGTTGGGGGTGATTGGGACCGTGTCGCATGTTGGGTTCTCTTTTATTTTGGCGCCGTAGTCGGGCCATGAGTGTTTGGATGATGTAATGTTATTAATGTACTTGATTGACGTGGCGAGTGTAAGCCAACTATGTTATCCCCCCTTTTATTATTCTATTACATGGGACGTTGTGAAGATTGCCTAACTTGCGACATGTGCCTTCCATGCGATTATGTCTCTAAGTCGTGCCTCGACACGTGGGAGCTATAGTCGCATCGAGGGTGTTACACTACTGCTCCAAAACGGTACTACCGCCTCTACTGCCGCAACTAGTGCCGCGAAACCCGACAGATAAAAAGAGCCCTCGAGTCGAGGCGGTAGGAGCTAGGCAGCCCAGCGGTAGTACAGCTGTGGGGTCACCGACGGTACTACCGCTGCGGAGCGGTACTGCCGCTTGTGACCCTTCAGTGGTAGTACCGCTGGTAGTGTGGTAGTACCACTGGGACACAGACAAGAGAGAGAAGATCTCTCCGTCGAGGCTGAGGACGAGGCGGTGGTGCCAGGCAGGCCAGCGGTAGTACTACTGTGGAGTCACCGGCGATACTACCGTTGCGGAGCGGTACTGCCGCTTGTGACTCCTCAACAGTACTACCGCTGGGTTGGGCGGTACTACCGCTGGAACCCAGACATGACACAGAAAGGGAAGAGATCTCTCCAATGAAGTGGAAGAGCTCTGAGGGTGAGAAGCTGATGTGTACGTGTTGATTCCACCCAAGCAATACCCCAACGGACCCCCTCTTGATAGTACGGTGCCCTCTATGCAACTAGTCCATCAAAAGAGAAACGAAAGAGCTACACCGTCTTGAATGACACTCCAAAGGGAAGAAAACGTCTCGTGCCAAGGATGAATCTGTGAACTACTCAACGCACATGATTAGTCCGCAAACATGTTGTCATCAATCACCAAAACTACCTCGAGAGAGATATGCCTCAACAAGGGACACCTTCCGAAACGCTTTAGACTCCTAAAAGGAATAGGTACGTGGTACGGTAAGTAAACCGACTCCAAAACAGTTTTTAAGGCAATATTTCTCCGTTTTTGAATATTTAGAAAAATAGAAAAATAAGAAGCATTCCGGGAAGGAAATGAGGCTTCCACGAGGATGGAGGGCGCGCCCTACACCCCTGGGCGCGACCCCCTACCTCGTGGGCACCTCGTGTGCTCTCCGGACTCCGTTTTCGTACACGACGTGTATTTTGGTCGGTAAAAATTCATTATATAATCTCCCGGGGGTTTTGACTCCCGTATCACGCAAAAATCTCCTGTCTTTGTTTGGAGTTGTTTTCTGTCAGGGTTGTAAAGGCCAGGCACTATGTCGTCTCCTTACTCCTCCAACCATGAGGGTAACGATGCTTGGCTAATGAAGATAGAGCTGAAGAGAGAAGAACTTATGGAGATCAACAAGGATGAAGGGATCAAGAAGGCCATGGAGGACCAAGTTCCAGCAACAGAAGACACCCTTCAACTGGATCACAATCTTCTTACCCCAACAGAAATCGAAGCTTTCAAGATGATTGAGTTGGCTCGTATACAAAATAAGTATCTCACACATGAAAATATTTTGTTGAAGGATCATATCATCGCACTCAAGGGCAGTATCCGCAAGTTAGAAGACCTCCTATTCTCGATGGGCGACTATCCATGATCAACAACTCCACCTTCTTCACCAACAAAGGAGACATAATCACCTGGGTATGGGCACTCCACTTGGCAACTGCCAAGCTTGGGGGAGTGCCCCAGTATCGTATCACCATCACTTTTATCTTTACCGTTTTTCTTAGTTCGATCCTTTTCGTAATATCTTGATCTAGTAGAATAAAAGTTCTTAGTATGATCTAGTTGTGAGTTTTGCTTTATTATCCTTCTATGTAATCGAGTCCGTGAGCTATATAATAAAGATTAGTGTTGAGTCAAGGGCTTGATTATTTTGCCATTATCCTAAGTGAATAAAAGAAAAGAGAAAGAAATAAAAAGAAACAAAGAGATCATGTGAGTCTTATGGAGAGTAATGAGCTCACATAGAAAGAGTATGATGAATAAAAGTTGTTGAGGGTTGACAAACATAGTTTTGGTCATCGTTGCAATTAATAGGAAGTAATAAAGAAAGAGAGGTCTTCACATATAAATATACTATCTTGGACATCTTTTATGATAGTGAGCACTTATTAAAATATGACATGCTAAAGAGTTGACACTGGACAAGGAAGACAACGTAATGGGTTATGTTTTCTTACATCTGAGATGAATTATATTGTCTAGGATCTTCCAACATGATGAGCTTGCCTTTTCCCCTCATGCTAGCCAAATTCATCGCACCAAGTAGAGATACTACTTGTGCTTCCAAATATCCTTAAACCAGTTTTGCCATGAGAGTCCACCATACCTACCTATGGATTAAATAAGATCCTTCAAGTAAGTTGTCATCGGTGCAAGCAATAAAAATTGCTCTCTAAATATGTATGATTGATTGGTGTGGAGGAAATAAGCTTTATACGATCGTGTGATATGGAAGTAATAAAAGCGACAGACTACATAATAAAGGTCCATATCACAGGTGGAAATATAAAGTGATGTTCTTTCGCATTAAGATTTTGTGCATCCAACCATAAAAGCGCATGACAACCTCTGCTTCCCTCTGCGAAGGGCCTATCTTTGACTTTTATCTCCTACATTGCATAAGAGTCATGGTGATCTTCACCCTTCCTTTTTACATTTTATCCTTTGGCAAGCACAATATGTTGGAAAGATCCCGGTATATATGGCTAATTGGATGTGAGTTTTCATGAACTATTACTGTAGACATTAACCTTGAGGTAAAACGTTGGGATGCAAAACTATAAGCCCCTATCTTTCTCTGTGTCCAATAAAAACTCCATACCCATAAGTATTGTGTGAGTGTCAGCAATTGTGAAAGATTATATGATAGTTGAGCATGTGGACTTGCTGAAAGGCTCTTATACATTTACTCTTTCCTATGTTATGATAAATTGCAATTGCTTCAATGACTAAGATTATAGTTTGTTAGTTTTCAATGAAGTTTACTATTCATACTTGATATTGTGATTAAATTATTACTCTAGCATAAGAAATCATATGACAAGAATTATATAAGTTTTTGCTCTAAGAATGATAATGATGCCCTCATGTCCGTATCTTATTTTTATCGACACCTCTATCTCTAAACATGTGGACATATTTTTCAATTTCGGCTTTTCGCTTGAGGACAAGCCAGGTCTAAGCTTGGGGGAGTTGATACGTCCATTTTGCATCATGCTTTTATATCAATATTTATTGCATTATGGGCTGTTATTACAGATTATATCACAATACTTATGCATATTCTCTCTTATTTTACAAGGTTAACATAAAGAGGGAGAATGCCGGTAGCTGGGATTTTGGGCTGGAAAAGGAGCAAATATTAGACCTATTCTGCACAGCTCCAAAAGTCCTGAAACTTCACGGAAGATGTTTTCCAAATATATAAAAAATACTCAGCGGAAGAAACTCACCAAGGGGCCCACACCCTGCCCACGAGGGTGGGGGGCGCGCCCTAACCCCCTGGGCGTGCCCCCCTACCTCGTGGGCCCCCTGGTGGCCCTCCGGTGGCCATCTTCTGCTATATGGAGTCTTTCGATGGGAAAAAAAATCATAAGCCATCTTCTCGGACGAAACTCCACCGCCACGAGGCGGAACCTTGGCGGAACCAATCTAGGGCTCTGGCGGAGCTGTTCTGCCGGGGAAACTTCCCTCCCGGAGGGGGAAATCATCGCCATCGTCATCACCAACGCTCCTCTCATCGGGAGAGGGCAATCTCCATCAACATCTTCATCAGCACCATCTCATCTCAAAACCCTAGTTCATCTCTTGTATCCAATTCTTGTCTCCAAGTCCGGGATTGGTGCGAGTAGGTTGCTAGTAGTGTTAATCACTCCTTGTAGTTGATGCTAGTTGGTTTAATTGGTGGGAGATCATATGTTTAGATCCTATATGCATATTAATACCCCTTTGATTATGAACATGTTTATTCTTTGTGAGTAGTTACTTTTGTTCCTAAGGACATGGGAGAAGTCTTGCTATTAGTAGTCATGTGAATTTGGTATTCATTCGATATTTTGATGAGATATATGTTGTCTCTCCTCTAGTGGTGTTATGTGAACGTCGACTACATGACACTTCACCATTGTTTGGGCCTAGAGGAAGGCATTAGGGAGTAATAAGTAGATGTTAGGTTGCTAGAGTGACAGAAGCTTAAACCCTAGTTTATGCTTTGCTTCGTAAGGGGCTGATTTGGATCCATATGTTTCATGCTATGGTTAGGTTTACCTTAATACTTTTGTTGTAGTTGCGGATGCTTGCAATAGAGGTTAACATAAGTGGGATGCTTGTCCAAGTAAGGGCAGTACCCAAATACCGGTCCACCCACATACCAAATTATCAAAGTACCGAACGCGAATCATATGAACGTGATGAAAACTATCTTGACGATATTCCCATGTGTCCTCGGGAGCGCTTTACATCATATAAGAGTTTTTCCAGGCTTGTCCTTTGCTACAAAAGGATTGGGCCACCTTGCTGCACTTTATTTACTTTTGTTACTTGTTGCTTGTTACAAATTATCCTATCACAAAACTATCTGTTACCACTTATTTCAGTGCTTGTAGAGAATACCTTGCTGAAAACCGCTTATCATTTCCTTCTGCTCCTTGTTGGGTTCGACACTCTTACTTATCGAAAGGACTACGATAGATCCCCTATACTTGTGGGCCATCAATACACTTGGGTATATTTCTTCAAGAGTAAGAGCGAGACCCAACAAACCGTCATCGACTTTGCAAATGAAGCTCAACGACAACACAATGCAAAGATCTTGACTATAAGAAGTGACAACGGCACCGAGTTCAAGAACTACACCTTGGATGAGTTTTTGAGTGATGAGGGAATCAAGCATCAATATTCCGCACCTTATACCCCTCAACAAAATGGTGTAGCGGAGAGGAAGAACCGGACGTTGATGGATGCGGCAAGGACCATGATGGCGGAGTTCAAGTCTCCCTACAACTTTTGGGCTGAAGCCATCAACACCGCGTGTCATGCATCTAATTGGCTCTACCTCCGCAAAGGCTTGAACAAGACTCCATATGCGATACTCACCGGTAACAAGTCCAACCTCAAGTACTTCCAGGTGTTCGGGTGTAAGTGTTTCATTCTCAAGAAAGGTGTCCGTTTGTCTAAATTGGAGGCTAGGGCTTATGAGGGCATATTTGTTGGTTATGCTACAAACTCTCATGCTTACTGTGTTCTCAATAAGTCCACAGGACTTATTGAGGAAACGTGTAACATGGAGTTTGATGAGAATAACGGCTCCCAAGTGGAGCAAAGTGGTACTTGTGATGTAGGTGATGAAATTCCTCCCCAAGCCATAAGAAGAATGGGTGTTGGTCATATCCTACCCATTGAGGAACCCCTTGTGGCCGAAGGAGAAGGACAATGTTCCACTCAGGTGGAACCTTCACCAACCCAAGACCCACACGCTTCCGAAGAACAAAGTGAGGGCCCTCAACCTCAAGAACAATACCAAGGGCAAGGTTAATCTCAAGATGGTGTTGTAACATCAAGTGATGCCCAAGGTCAAGTTCCCTCCTCCGAGCAAGTTCAAGATCAAGAGCTTCCAGAAGATCAAGAACAAGCTCAAGACGACGCTCAAGATGATCAAGTGACCACTCCTCGTCTCACCCCCGAGGAGGAATTAGAGCGTCGTGCCGCCAAGGTTGCTTCCAAGCTCTCCACCAAGGATCCTCTCATGACAAATGTGCTTGGAAGCTTAAGGAAGGGGGTAAGCACTCGTAGACAATTAGCCAACTATTGTGAACATCACGCGTTTGTCTCGTGTGTTGAACCCCAAAAGGTCCATGAGGCGCTCGAAGATCCGGATTGGCTCAATGCCATGCATGAAGAACTCAATAACTTTGAGCGCAACAAAGTATGGAGATTGGTACCAAGGCCTATGGGAACCACAATGTCATTAGAACCAAGTGGATATTCAAGAACAAGCAAGATGCTCATGGGATTGTCATTCGCAACAAGGCTCGTTTGGTAGCACAAGGCTACTCCCAAGTCGAGGGTATCGACTACGGTGAAACCTTTGCTCCCGTTGCTCGTCTTGAATCCATTCACATGTTAATTGCATATGCTTCTCATCATAACTTTAAGTTACAACAAATGGATGTGAAGAGTGCTTTTCTTAATGGTCATATTAATGAATTGGTTTATGTCAAGCAACCCCCCGGGTTCAAGGATCCCTACTTTCCCGATCACGTGTATCAACTCGATAAGGCACTCTATGGCCTTAAACAAGCCCCACGTGCGTGGTATGACCACCTTACCGAGTTGTTACAAGACCGTAGTTTTGAAGTTGGGCTAATCGACCCCACTCTTTTTACTAAGAAGGTCAAAGGGGAGTTGTTTGTGTGCCAATTATATGTTGATGATATTATCTTTGGTTCCCCTAACAAAGCTTTCAATGAGGAATTTTCCGCTCTCATGACCTCAAAGTTTGAGATGTCTTCCATGGGAGAGTTGAAGTTCTTTCTCGGGTTTGAATTGAAGCAAAGGAGAGAAGGAACCTTCATCAACCAAGCCAAATACACTCAAGACATGCTCAAGAGATTCAAGCTAAGTGATGTCAAGCCGGCTTCCACTCCCATGCCCACCAAGTTCCAACTTGACATTGATCCCAATGGTAAAGCGGTGGATCAAAAGGTATATCGCTCCATGATTGGCTCCTTGCTTTACCTTTGTGCATCTAGACCGGATATCATGTTGAGTGTGGGAATTTGTGCATGGTTTCAAGATGCACCTAAGGAAAGTCACTTTGTGGCGGTCAAGTGAATCTTTCGATATTTGGCTCATACCCCAAACTTTGGCTTATGGTACCCAAGAGGAGCAAACTTCAAGCTTGTAGATTATTCGGACTCGGATTGGGCGGGAGACAAAGTGGATAGGAAGTCCACTTCTAGAGGGTGCCAATTTCTTGGTTGCTCTTTGGTGAGTTGGTCTTCCAAGAAGCAAAGTTGTGTGTCTCTCTCGTCCACGGAAGCGGAGTATGTGGCTGGCGGTAGTTGTTGTGAACAACTATTATGGATGAGGCAAACTTTAAATGATTACGGTGTCACGTGTGACTAAGTGCCTCTTTGGTGTGACAATGGAAGTGCCATCAAGATTTCTCTCAACCCGGTGCAACACTTCAAGACAAAGCATATTGAGATTAGGTATCACTTCATCCGGGATCACATTAGGCGAGGGGAGATCGAGCTCAACTATGTCAACACTCATGATAACCTTGCAGATATTTTCACAAAGCCTTTGGATGAAGCAAGATTTCGCGAGTTAAGGCATGAGCTAAATATCATTATTTCGAGCAATGTGACTTGAACCCTTGCACACCCCACCTCACTCAACTTGTTGTCTAGTTTAGGTGTAGGCATGGACATAGGGGGAGTGTTGTTCTCTCAATGACCTTTCCCTCCCCCCATAATGCATAAACTAACCAAACTCTTTCACATTAGCCATTTTCGATGGTACTTGTGCTTCAAAGATAAGTGTTGGTCATGGGCCCAAGGTTAAAATCTTCGCGGCGCCATACCTCTGAACTCAAACATAGGTGGCCTCGGCCACCGCTCTCTCTTGGAGAGGTGTGTGTCTTCGTTCTTTTTGTCGGTTTTGTGTGTGTGTGTTCTCATTTTTGTCTCGATTTCTTCTCTTGAGTTAAGCCCTTTTTGGTTGGTCCTTTTTGCGGTAGAGCGGTACTACCGCTGCGTGCGCGGTACTACCGCTGACAAGCGTCAAGCGGTACTACCGCCCACCCCAGCAGTACTACTGCGGCGGGGCGGGCGATGGGGGGGGGTTATGTCGGGGCAGGGGGAGTTGTCTCCCCCCATACCCATTCGCCCCCACTCGCTCGTCTTCCTCGTCGCTCCAGCGACCTCTCGCCGCAGGAGGGACCCGGCCGGCCGCCGTTTTCGTGTCGTCCCTCTCCATTTCCTCCGGTGGAGTCGATCCCCACCATGTCCTCCAGCCATGGATGCCGGTATTGCCCCCGTTCCCGTTCTCTCTTTTCCTAGATCTTGCATCTAGTTTTTAGGGGCAATAGGCATTGTTCTTCTCGTCTTTTGGCTAAGGCGAGGCTTGAGTAGGATGGAGATGGCTTCTAGGCCCTGTGGATTGAAGTTTGGTATGTTTGTTTTTGAATTTGGCATCTCCGGTAGTGCCGGATATGTCCACGGCAGTAGGGAACCGCCGTTCCCCATCTGGCGCGGTACTACCGCCCTCCTCGAGCAGTACTACCGCGCAAGCGGTACTGCCGTTGTTGGGTCGTGGTACTACCGCTGGATGCCCAGTTCCATCATTTCCTACCAAGTTTTGATTCATGTTGTTTTGTTTGGTGGCTTATGCTCTTTTCTTTTGTGTTGTTTCTTCTGCTCGTGTGTTTAGTTCTAGGTAGTGATCATCCCGAGCAGCAGGCCCGCTGTGTCAACCCCGGTCGTGCAACGTCAAAGCGCTACCGCACTTCTGAGTCAGAAGGTGGTTCCTCTAGTGCGCAACCGCCGCCAGCAGGCGCAACCTCAAGTGCTCCACCGCCACCTCAGCACATGAAGAGATCAGCAAGCAAGCCAAACGGAAAGACTGTGTCTGAGATGACTGCCAAGGAATTTTGGGCAAAGCGTCGCCGCAACCCCTATGAGGAAGACCAAGATCCCACTTTGGTCAACCGCCCGTTCTGGAACCGCTTTCAGTTCGCCATCTTCTTCGATGTATTCAAGGCTAAGAAGAATCACTTCGTTGATGTCCGTTCCATTGACACCGATCCTATGGAAAAGGACCCTGAGTACTTTGGCGAAGCCCTTCAGATGTGCACTCAGTTGAACATTCTCAGAATCATGCAGTTCAACAAGGACTTTGATGCTTATTTGATCTGTCAATTCTATGCCACTGTCCATCTTGGAACTGATGTAGAAAGGACTCTAACTTGGATGACGAATGGGAAGTTGCTCACTGTCAAGTGGAAGGCCTTCATGGAGTTACTTGGGGTGGAAGATCTCGGACTTGAGAATCCAGTCGGCTTCCGCCCTCACCGCAATGTCACCTCCACTCACAAGCAAGCCCTCTGGCCCTACTGTTCTGAGAAGTTTAACCCCAAGACTAAGAAGGTAACCTATGAGTTGTCTACCTATCTGGACATTCTTCACCGCATCTTTCGAGAGACTCTTTTCCCTCGCATTGGGAATCTAGATATGGTCCACTCCTATCTTGTGGACATGCTTCTCTTCTGACAGCATGAGAAGGAAGCAAACACTGGAGAGTCCCTGGATATTTCTCATGTTATGTGGTCTGAACTTTTGTCTGCCATTTCTGAGCGCAAGTGCCCGATCTATGGTCCTTTCATCATGCTGCTCATTTAGAAGGCCTGGGCACATCACTATCCAAGGACTGCGCTGGAAACTGGAGAGTTGATTTCTCATGATATCAAGCATCTGAGGAAGAAGGACAATTGGGGTACCCAGGCCTCTCGTTCTGGTGGACCACCTTCTGAGGCTGACATGGAGACCGAGGACGAGGCTGAGGCTGGCAAGGGTGAGGACTATGAGCCCTCCGGTGTGGAGCCCTCATGGGCTAAGAAGATTAAGCGCAAGATGAAGAAGCTCTTCTGCATGGAATCTCATGGCCAGTATATGTCTCATGTCTCTGAGAAGAAGGCCCACAAACGTCAAAAGGAGCTCATGCGACAGTTGGGTGCCACTATTAACAGTGGATCTGAGGAGAGGATCACTAACGAGGAGGAGTGGGTTCAGCAGCATTGCCCATGGACCGATTCAGACGCCGAGCAGTTTCTGACCAATGATGGCGGTGCAGACGATCCCGCTGAGATGTGATGTTCGAGATCCTCAGCTTGCTATCACCTAGAGCCGTAGCAATGCTCTTTGCCCTTTTGGTGTCTCGATGCCAAAGGGGGAGAGATTTTAGGGATTTGTGTTGTTGCCGTGTTGCGAGTGTGTCTTTGTGGTTTGTGGTGTCTTGTGTGTTCTCGTCGTTTGCTTGGTTTGGTTTGGTGCTAGTGAGACCTAAGTTCTAGACATATGGTGTGAGACATATACTACCTGCCTTATCTTTACCTTTATTATATATGTCTATCTAGTATTGTGGTATCTTATGAGTTGCATGCTTATCCTGTTATATACCCTCCTCTCATGTATCCTATGCTTAGAATTGTTGGACTATAAAATATAGGGGGACTGTTGGTCCTAATGTGTGTGTCTTGCATTCCAAAGGCACTTCTAACTAGGTGCACACATACACAGGGAGCCCGTCTATATTTTGTAGTTCTGAGCTTCTTTACTTTCATATCGTATCCTTGTGCAAATCCCTGGTTGTCATCAATCCACCAAAAAGGGGGAGATTGTTAAGGCATATCTCTCTCGATGCAGTTTTGGTGATTGATGATAGCATGTTTGCGGACTAACCGTGTGCTTTGAGCATTTGAGAGATTCATCCTTTGGTACGAGATGATTTCTTTCCCCTCGGAGTGTTATTCAAGACGGTGTAGCTCTTTTGTTTCTTGTTTGGTGGACTAGTTTCGTAGGAGTCACCGTACTATCAAGACGGGGTCCGCTTTGGTAAGGCTAGGGTGGAATCATCACGTACACTTCCGTTTCACACCCTCTGAGCCTTCCCGCTTCGTTGGAGGTTGGATTCCATGCTGAATGGGCAGTCTTTGTCCCCAGCGGTAGTACCGCGGTGCCCAGCGGAAGTACCGCTTGAGGGTCCTCAGTGGTAGTACTGCTGCGGTACCAGGCCACTACTGCCTCGTCTCGAGGGGGCACATCTCGTGTCGGGTTGAGCTGCACTTGCAGCGGTAGTAGATGCGGTAGTACCGCTCAAGAGCGGTAGTACCGCCCTAGCACCGCGGCAGTAC
Source organism: Triticum dicoccoides (assembly GCF_002162155.2). Classification (NCBI taxonomy): domain Eukaryota; kingdom Viridiplantae; phylum Streptophyta; class Magnoliopsida; order Poales; family Poaceae; genus Triticum; species Triticum dicoccoides. Next base: position 139,527,387 of record NC_041390.1, read on the forward strand.
CACGCTGGGCATGGTCCCTCCTCTATCTTGAAGCCCTCCCAGGCTGGGCGGTAGTACCGCAAGGGGGAGCGATAGTACCGCTGGGTCCAACGGTAGTACCACTGCCCCCTGCGGTAGTACCGCCCTCTGCCGGGCTGTTTTGGGGGTAACGGTTGGATGGGGTCCTTTAGTATAAAAGGGGGTCCCCTTCTTCCTCGTTGACTTACCTCTTCTCCCATAAGCTCCATTAATGCTCCAATTCCATTTTCGCCCGATCTCTCTCCCTAGCCAATCAAACTTGTTGATTTGCTCGGGAGTGGCTGAGAAGGCCCTGATCTACACTTCCACCAAGAGAAATTTGATTCCCCCACCTATCCCTAGCGGATCTTGTTACTCTTGGGTGTTTGAGCACCCTAGACGGTTGAGGTCACCACGGAGCCATAGTCCATTGTGGTGAAGCATCGTGGTGTTGTTGGGAGCCTCCGATTAAGTTGTGGAGATTGCCCCAACCTTGTTTGTAAAGGTCCGGTCGCCGCCTCCAAGGGCACCAATAGTGGAATCACGGCATCTCGCATTGTGTGAGGGCGTGAGGAGAATACGCTGGCCCTAGTGTCTTCTTGGGGAGCATTGTGCCTCCACACCGCTCCAACGGAGATGTACTTCCCCTCAAAAGGAAGAAACTTCGGTAACAAATCCTTGTCTTCACCGGCTCCACCCTTGGTTATCTCGTACCTTTACTTGTGCAAGCTTATTAGTGTTACTTCCCTTGCTTGCTTGTGTGCTTGTTGTTGTTGCATCATATAGGTTGCTCACCTAGTTGCACTTCTAGACAACCTACTTTGATGCAAAGTTTAATTTGGTAAAGAAAAGCTAAAAATTGTTAGTTGCCTATTCACCCCCCCTCTAGTCAACCATATCGATCCTTTCAACTCTGAAATTCTTTGAACTTTTCAAATGTTTAAGACTTATGTTTTATTAAATAGATATACCCATATCTGCTCAACTCATATGTGAAGGTTAGAAAATAACGATACCTGCCACGAGCCTCAACACTCATCGAACCGCATACATCAGTATGTATTATTTCTAATAAGTCAGTTGCTCGCTCCATTGTTCCGGAGAATGGAGTCTTAGCCATCTTGCCCATGAGGCATGGTTCGCAAGCATCAAGTGATTCATAATCAAGTGATCCCAAAAGCCCATCAGCATGGAGTTTCTTCATGCGCTTTACACCAATATGACCTAAACGGCAGTGCCACATATAAGTTGCACTATCATTATTAACTTTGCATCTTTTTGCTTCAATATTATGAATATGTGTATCACTACGATCGAGATTCAATAAACCATTCACCTTGGGTGTATGACCACAAAAGGTTTTATTGATGTAAACAGAATAACAATTATTCTTTGACTTAAATGTATAACGTATTGCAGTAAACATGATCCAATCATATTATGCTCATTGCAAACGCCAAATAACATTTATTTTAGGTTCAACACTAATCCCGAAGGTAAAGGGAGTGTGCGATGGTGATCTTATCAACCTTGGAATCACTTCCAACTCACATCGTCACCTTGCCCTCAACTAGTCTTTGTTCATTTTATAACTCCTGTTTCAAGTTACTAATCATAGCAACTGAACCAGTATCAAATACCCAGGGGCTACTCTGAATACTAGTAAAGTACACATCAATAACATGCATATCATATATTCTTTTATTCACTTTGCCGTCCTTCTTATCCGCCAAGTATTTGGGGCAATTCCGCTTCCAGTGAACATTTCCTTTGCAGTAGAAGCACTCAGTTTCAGGCTTGGGCCTAGCTTTGGGCTTCTTCATGTGTGTGGCAACTTTCTTGCCATTCTTCTTGAAGTTCCCTTTCTTTCTATTGCCCTTTTACTTAAAACTAGTGGTCTTGTCAACCATCAACACTTGATGCTTTTCTTGATTTCTACCTTCGCCGATTTCAGCATCCTGAAGAGCTCGGGGAATCGTTTTCATCATCCCTTGCATATTATAGTTCATCACGAAGTTCCAGTAACTTGGTGATAGTGACTAGAGAACTCTGTTGATTAGTATCTTATCTGGAAGATTAACTCCCACTTGATTCAAGAGATTGTAGTACGCAGACATTCTGAGCACATGCTCACTGGTTGAGCTATTCTCCTCCATCTTGTAGGCAAAATACTTGTCAGAGGTCTCATACCTCTCGACTCGGGCATGAGTCTGAAATACCAATTTCAGCTCTTGGAACATCTTATATGCTCCTTGTCATTCAAAACGTTTTTGAAGTCCCGGTTCTAAGCAGTAAAGCATGGCGCACTAAACTATCAAGTAGTCATCATACTGAGCTTGCCAAACGTTCATAACGTCTGCATCTACTCCTGTAATAGGTCCGTCACCTAGCGATGCATCAAGGACACAATTCTTCTGTGCAGCAATGAGGATAATCCTCAGATCATGGACCCAGTCCGCATCATTGCTACTATCATATTTCAACTTATTTTTCTCTAGGAACATATAAAAAATAAACGGGGAGCTACATCGAAGCTATTGATCTACAACATATATATGCAAATACTATCAGGACTAAGTTCATGATAAATTAAAGTTCAATTAATCATATTACTTGAGAACTCCCATTTAGATAGACACCCCTCTAGTCATCTAAATGATCACGTGATCCATATCAACTAAACCATGTCCGATCATCATGTGAGATGGAGTAGTTTTCAATGGTGAACATCACTATGTTGATCATATCTACTATATGATTCGCGTTCGACCTTTCGGTCTCAGTGTTCCAAGGCCATATCTGCATATGCTAGGCTCATCAAGTTTAACCCGAGTATTCTGCACATGCAAAACTGGCTTGCGCCCGTTGTATGTGAACATAGAGCTTATCACACCCGATCATCACGTGGTGTCTCGGCACGACGAACTGTAGCAACGGTGCATACTCAGGGAGAACACTTATACCTTGAAATTTAGTGAGAGCTCATCTTATAATGCTATCGCCGTACTAAGCAAAATAAGATGCATAAAGGATAAACATCACATGCAATCAAAATAAGTGATATGATATGGCCATCATCATCTTGTGCCTTTGATCTCCATCTCCAAAGCATCGTCATGATCACCATCATCGCCGGCTTGACACTTTGATCTCCATCGTAGCATCGTTGTCGTCTCGCCAACTATTGCGTCTATGACTATCGCTACCGCTTAGTGATAAAGTAAAGCAATTACATGGCGATTGCATTTCATACAATAAAGCGACAACCATAAGGCTCCTGCTAGTTGCTGATAACTTTTACAAAACATGAACATCTCATACAACAATTTATATCTCATTACGTCTTGACCATATCACATCACAACATGCCCTGCAAAAACAAGTTAGACGGCCTCTACTTTGTTGTTGCAAGTTTTACGTGGCTGCTACGGGCTTCTAGCAAGAACTGTTCTTACCTACGCATCAAAACCACAACGATTTTTCGTCAAGTGTGTTGTTTTAACCTTCAACAAGGACCGGGTGTAGTCAAACTCGATTCAACTAAAGCTCGAGAAACAGACACCCGCTAGCCACCTATGTGCGAAGCACGTCGGGAGAACCAGTCTCATGAACGCGGTGATCTAATGTCGGTCCGGGCCGCTTCATCTAACAATTCCACCGAATCAAAGTAAGACGTTGCTGGTAAACAATTCCACAACTCCTTATGTTCTAATCGTGCATATAACATCTACGCATAGACCTGGCTCGGATGCCACTGTTGGGGAACGCAGTATTTCAAAAAAAATCCTATGATCATGCAAGATCTATCTCGGAGAAGCATAGAAACGAGCGGGGAGAGTGTGTCCACGTACCCTCGTAGACCGAAAGCAGAAGCGTTTAGTAACGCGGTTCATGTAGTCGAACATCCTCGCGATCCAACCGATCCAAGTATCGAACGTACGGCACCTCCGCATTCAGCACATGTTCAGCCCGATGACGTCCCTCGAGCTCTTGATCCAGTTGAGGTCAAGGGAGAGTTCCGTCAGCACGACAGCGTGGTGACTGTGATGATGAAGTTACCGGCGCAGGGCTTCGCCTAAGCACTACGACGATATGACTGAGGTGTGTAACTATGGAGGGGGGCACCGCGCACGGCTAAGAGAAACTTGTGTGTCCTTTGGGGTGCCCCTCATGTATATAAAGGGGGGAGGAGGAGGAGGCTGATACGTCTCCAACGTATCTATAATTTTTTATTGTTCCATGCTACTATATTATCGATCTAGGATGTTTTATATGCATTTATATGCTATTTTATATGATTTTTGGGACTAACCTATTAACCTAGAGCCCAGTGCTAGTTCCTATTTTTTCCTTGTTTTTGAGTTCTACAAAAAAGGAAAACCAAATGGAGTCCAATTGACCTGAAATTTCACAGAGATTATTTTTGGACCAGAAGAAGCCCACTGAGTATCGAAAATGGGCCAGAAGAGTCCTGAGGCACCCACGAGGGTGGGGGGCATGTCCCCCTACCTCGTGGTCGCCTCGGGGACCCCCCTGACTTGTTCCCGACTCCAACACCTCTTATATATACCCAAACTTCAAGAAAGAAACCTAGATCGGGAGTTTCGCCACCGCAAGCCTTTGTATCCACCGAAAACCAATCTAGACCCATTCCGGCACCCTACCGGAGGGGGGAATCCCTCTCCGGTGGCCATCTTCATCATCCAGGCGCTCCCCATGATGAGGAGGGAGTAGCTCACCCTCGGGGCTGAGGGTATGTACCAGTAGCTATGTGTTTGATCTCTCTCTCTCTCTCTCGTGTTCTTGATTCGCGTGATCTTGATGTATCGTGAGCTTTGCTATTATAGTTGGATCTTATGATGTTTCTACCCCTCTATTCTCTTGTAATGGATTGAGTTTTCCCTTTGAAGTTATCTTATTGGATTGAGTCTTTAAGGATTTGAGAACACTTGATGTATGTCTTGCATGTGCTTATCTGTGTTGACAATGGGATATTCACGTGATCCACTTGATGTATGTTTCGGTGATCAACTTGCGAGTTCCATGACCTTGTGAACTTATGCATAGGGGTTGGCACACATTTTTGTCTTGACTCTCCGGTAGAAACTTTGGGGCACTCTTTGGAGTTCTTTGTGTTGGTTGAATAGATGAATCTGAGATTGTGTGATGCATATCGTATGATCAAACCCACGGATACTTGAGGTGACATTGGAGTATCTAGGTGACATTAGGGTTTTGGTTGATTTGTGTCTTAAGGTGTTATTCTAGTACGAACTCTAGGATAGATCGATCGGAAAGAATAGCTTCATGTTATTTTACTACGGACTCTTGAATAGATCGATCAGAAAGGATAACTTTGAGGTGGTTTCGTACCCTACAATAATCTCTTCGTTTGTTCTCCGCTATTAGTGACTTTGGAGTGACTCTTTGTTGCATGTTGAGGGATAGTTATATGATCCAATTATGTTATTATTGTTGAGAGAACTTGCACTAGTGAAAGTATGAACCCTAGGCCTTGTTTCAACACATTTCAATACCATTTGTGCTCATTTTTATCATTAGTTACCTTGCTATTTCTATATTTTCAGATTACAAAAACCTATATCTACCATCGATATTACACTTGTATCACCATCTGTTCGCCGAACTAGTGCACCTATACAATTTACCATTGTATTGGGTGTGTTGGGGACACAAGAGACTCTTTGTTATTTGGTTGTAGGGTTGTTTGAGAGAGACCATCTTCATCCTACGCCTCCCACGGATTGATAAACCTTAGGTCATCCACTTGAGGGAAATTTGCTACTGTCCTACAAACCTCTGCACTTTGAGGCCCAACAACGTCTACAAGAAGAAGGTTGTGTAGTAGACATCAAGCTCTTTTCTGGCGCCGTTGCCAGGGAGGTTAGCGCTTGAAGGTATATCTTTGGATCTTGCAATCGAATCTTTTTGTTTCTTGTTTTACCACTAGTTTAGTCTATAAAAGAAAACTACAAAAAATGGAATTAAGGTTGCCTCATATGCTTCATCTTTTTAATATCTTTCATGAAAATAAGGATTCCGATAATTGTGCTGAAGTGTTAGAAGAAGAATGTATTAAAATGTTTCGCACTAAATCTTTGGATGATGAGCATGATTGCAATGTTGTTAGTGTGAATTCTTTGAATGTCCATGGTGCTAATGATATGCAAAGCTACAAGCTTGGGGATGCTATGTTTGATGAAGATGATATTTTTTGTCCCCCAAGTTTTGGTGAGCAAATTTATTTTGATGATAGCATGTCTTCTATTTTTGATGATTATATTGATGAAAGTGGGTTTGGAAGAGTGTCAAATTTAGGAAGTAATGATCCCACTACTTTGGAGGGTGTTGAATCTTATTGTGATAATTATGAAAGTGAGTTTGGAGAGGTCATGACTTTAGTTAATGTTAATCCCACTATTTTGGAAGAGTGTCAACTTTGCATACATGTGGATCGTGTTAAGAATATGTTTTGTGATAGCTATATTGTTGACTTTTCTTATGATCCTACATGTAATTATTATGAGGGAGGAACATATGCTTGTAGGAATTGCAATAATATCAAGTTTTCTCTCTATGTGTTGAAAATCTTGAAGATTTGCTTGTTTTACCTTCCTATCCAGGTTGATTCTTGTTCCCACAAGTTGTTTGCTCACAAAGTCCCTATGCATAGGAAGTGGGTTAGACTTAAATGTGCTAGTAATATTCTTAATGATGCTCTCTTTATGTTTCAATTCTTTTCCTTTATGTGAGCATCATTGAAATCATCATGCCTAGCTAGGGGCGTTAAACGATACCTCTTGTTGGGAGGCAACGCAATTTTATTTTTGGTTCCTTGCCTTTTGTTAATGTTTTGTAATAAATAAATCATCTATCCTATGTTATGATTGTGTTTTTTTAATTAGTGTTCGTGCCAAGTAAAGCCTTTAGGATCTTCTTGGGTGATTGTTATTTGATCTTGCTGCAAAAAAACAGAAAGTATGCGCTCACGAGAATAATTTTCATTTTTAGCAGGTTGCGATAAAATACCAATTCCAAATGCATTAGATTAATAAACAAATTTCCTAGGACTTCCTGATTTCTCAGGATTTTTGGAGTTACAGACATATTTGAAACCTAAAGATTACTACAGACTGTTCTGTTTTTGACAGATTCTATTTTCTATGTGTTGTTTGCTTATTTTGATGAATCTATGAGTACTATCGGAGGGTATGAACCATAGATAAGTTGGAATACAGTAGATATTACACCAATATAAATAAAGAATGAGTTTGCAACAGTAATAAAAGTGGTGATTTTATTTTCTTATACTAACGGAGCTTACGAGTTTTCTGTTGAGTTTTGTATTGTGAAGTTTTCAAGTTTTGGGTAAAGATTCAATGGACTATGGAATAAGGAGTGGCAAGAGCCTAAGCTTGGGGATGCCCAAGGCACCCCAAGGTAATATTCAAGGACAACCAAGAGCCTAAGCTTGGGGATGCCCCGGATGGCATCCCCTCTTTCGTCTTCGTTCAACGGTAACTTTACTTGGAGCTATATTTTTATTCACCACATGATATCTGTTTTGCTTGGAGCGTCGTTTTATTTTATTTTGTTTTGCTTGCTGTTTGAATAAAATACCAAGATCTGAAATTATTAAATGTTAGAGAGTCTTCACGTAGTTGCATAATTATTCGACTACTCATTGATCTTCACTTATATCTTTTGGTGTAGTTTGTCATTTGCTCTAGTGCTTCACTTATATCCTTTTAGAGTACGGTGGTGGTTTTATCTTTAAGAAATAGATGAACTATTGTGCTTCAATTATATTATTTTGAGAGTCTTTAGAACAACATGGTAGTTTTCTTTGGTTATGAAACTAGTCCTAATATGATGGGCATCCAAGATGGGTATAATAAAAACTTTCATATAGAGTGCATTGAATACTATGAGAAGTTTGATACTTGATAATTGTTTTGAGATATAAAGATGGTGATATTAGATTTGTGATAGTTGAGTAATTCTGAAATTTAGAAATACTTGTGTTGAGGTTTGCAAGTCCCGTAGCATTCACGTATGGTAACCGTTGTGTGACAAATTCAAAGCATGAGGTGTTCTTTGATTGCCTTCCTTATGAGTGGCGGTCAGGGACGAGCGATGCTCTTTTCGTACCAATCTATCCCCTAGGATCATGCGTGTAATGCTTGGTTTTTGATGACTTGTAGATTTTTGCAATAAGTATGTGAGTTCTTTATGACTAATGTTGAGTCCATTGATTATACGCACTCTCACCCTTCCATCATTGCTAGCCTCTTCGGTACCGTGCATTGCCCTTTCTCACCTCGAGAGTTGGTGCAAACTTCGCCAGTGCATCCAACCCCCGTGATATGATACGCTCTATGACACATAAAACTCCTTATATCTTCCTCAAAACAGCCACCATACCTACCTATTATGACATTTCCATAGCCATTCTGAGATATATTGCCATGCAACTTTCCACCATTACGTTTATTATGACATGCTTCATCATTGTCATATTGCCTTGCATGATCATGTAGTTGACATCGTATTTGTGGCAAAGCCACCGCTCATAATTTTTTATACATGTCACTCTTGAATCATTGCACATCCCGGTACACCGTCGGAGGCATTCATATAGAGTCATACTTTGTTCTAGTATCGAGTTATAATCTTTGAGTTGTAAATAAATAGAAGTGTGATGATCATCATTAATAGAGAATTGTCCCACAAAAAATTAAAAAAGAGAAAGGCCAAATAAAAAAAGAAAAAAGAAAAAAGGGAAAGGCCAAATAAAAAAAGAAAAAAGAAGGGACCATGCTACTATCCTTTTTCCACACTTGTGCTTCAAAGTAGCACCATGATCTTTATGATAGAGAGTCTCTTATTTTGTAACTTTCATATACTAGTGGTAATTTTTTCATTATAGATCTTGGCTTGTATATTCCAACAATGGGCTTCCTCAAATGCCCTAGGTCTTCGTGAGCAAGCAAGTTGGATGCACACCCACTTAGTTTCTTTTGATGAGCTTTCATACATTTATAGCTCTAGTGCATCAGTTGCATGGCAATACCTACTCCTCACATTGACATGAATTGATGGGCATCTCCATAGCCCGTTGATTAGCCGCGTCAATGTGAGACTTTCTCCTTTTTTGTCTTCTCCACACAACCCCCATCATTATATTCTATTCCACCCATAGTGCTATGTCCATGGCTCACGCTCATGTATTGCGTGAATGTTGAAAAAAGTTTGAGATTACTAAAGTATGAAACAATTGCTTGGCTTGTCATCGGGGTTGTGCATGATGAGAGAATTTTTGTGTGACGAAAATGAAGCATAGCCAAACTATATGATTTTGTAGGGATAAGCTTTCTTTGGCCATGTTATTTTGAGAAGACATAATTGCTTGGTTAGTATGCATGAAGTATTATTATTTTTATGTAAATATTAAACATTTGTCTTGAATATTATGGATCTGAATATTCTTTCCACAATAGAGAAGATTACATTGATGAATATGTTAGGTAGCATTCCACATCAAAAATTCTGTTTTTATCATTTACCTACTCGAGGACGAGCAGGAATTAAGCTTGGGGATGCTTGATACGTCTCCAACGTATCTATAATTTTTGATTGTTCCATGCTATTATATTATCCATCAAGGAAGTTCTATATGCATTTATATGCTATTTTATATGATTTTTGGGACTAACCTATTAACCTGGAGCCGAGTGCCAGTTTCTATTTTTTCCTTGTTTTTGAGTTTTAAAGAAAAGGAAAACCAATCGGAATCCAATTGACCTGAAATTTCACGGAGATTATTTTTGGAGTAGAAGAAGCCCACGGAGTATCGGAGATGGGCCAGAAGAGTCCCGAGGCACCCACGAGGGTGGGGGCGCGCCTACCCCCCCGGGCGCCTCCCTACTTCATGGCCGCCTTGGGGACCCCCTGACTTGATCCCAACTCCAACACCTCTTATATATACCCCAACTTCCAGAAAGAAACCTAGATCAGGAGTTCCGCCGCCGCAAGCCTCTGTAGCCATAGAAAACCAATCTAGACCCATTCCGGCACCCTGCCGGAGGGGGGAATCCCTCTCCAGTGGACATCTTCATCATCCCGGTGCTCTCCATGACGAGGAGGGAGTAGTTCACCCTCGGGGCTGAGGGTATGTACCAGTAGCTATGTGTCCATGCTATTATATTATCCATCAAGGAAGTTCTATATGCATTTATATGCTATTTTATATGATTTTTGGGACTAACCTATTAACCTGGAGCCCAGTGCCAGTTTCTGTTTTTTCCTTGTTTTTGAGTTTTAAAGAAAAGGAAAACCAATCGGAATCCAATTGACCTGAAATTTCACGGAGATTATTTTTGGAGTAGAAGAAGCCCACGGAGTATCGGAGATGGGCCAGAAGAGTCCCGAGGCACCCACGAGGGTGGGGGCGCGCCTACCCCCCCGGGCGCCTCCCTACTTCATGGCCGCCTTGGGGACCCCCTGACTTGATCCCAACTCCAACACCTCTTATATATACCCCAACTTCCAGAAAGAAACCTAGATCAGGAGTTCCGCCGCCGCAAGCCTCTGTAGCCACAGAAAACCAATCTAGACCCATTCCGGCACCCTGCCGGAGGGGGGAATCCCTCTCCGGTGGACATCTTCATCATCCCGGTGCTCTCCATGACGAGGAGGGAGTAGTTCACCCTCGGGGCTGAGGGTATGTACCAGTAGCTATGTGTTTGATCTCTCTCTCTCTCTCTCTCTCGTGTTCTTGATTCGCACGATCTTTATGTATCGCGAGCTTTGCTATTATAGTTGGATCTTATGATGTTTCTCCCCCTCTACTCTCTTATAATGGATTGAGTTTTCCCTTTGAAGTTATCTTATCAGATTGAGTCTTTAAGGATTTGAGAACACTTGATGTATGTATTGCATGTGCTTATCTATGGTGACAATGGGATATTCACGTGATCCACTTGATGTATGTTTGAGTGATCAACTTGCGAGTTTCGTGACCTTGTGAACTTATGCATAGGGGTTGGCACACGTTTTCATCTTGACTCTCCGATAGAAACTTTGGGGCACTCTTTGAAGTTCTTTGTGTTGGTTGAATAGATGAATCTGAGATTGTGTGATGCGTATCGTATAATCAAACCCATGGATACTTGAGGTGACATTGGAGTATCTAGGTGACATTAGGGTTTTGGTTGATTTGTGTCTTAAGCTGTTATTCTAGTACAAACTCTATGATAGATTGAACGGAAAGAATAGCTTCGTGTTATTTTACTACGGACTCTTGAATAGATCGATCAGAAAGTATAAATTTGAGGTGGTTTCATACCCTACAATAATCTCTTCGTTTGTTCGCTGCTATTAGTGACTTTGGAGTGACTCTTTGTTGCATGTTGAGGGATAGTTATGTGATCCAATTACCTTATTATTGTTGAGAGAACTTGCACTAGTGAAAGTATGAACCCTAGGCCTTGTTTCAACACACCGCAATACCATTTGTGCTCACTTTTATCATTAGTTACCTTGCTGTTTTTATATTTTCAGATTACAAAAACCTATGTCTACCATCGATATTGCACTTGTATCACCATCTCTTCGGTGAACTAGCGCACCTATACAATTTACCATTGTATTGGGTGTGTTGGGGACACAAGAGACTCTTTGTTTTTTGGTTGCAGGGTTGTTTGAGAGAGACCATCTTCATCCCATGCCTCCCACGGGTTGATAAAACTTAGGTCATCCACTTGAGGGAAATTTGCTACTGTCCTACAAACCTCTGCACTTGGAGGCCCAACAACATCTACAAGAAGAAGGTTGTGTAGTAGACATCAGAGGCCGACCTAGAGGGGGCGCGCGCCATGGGGAGTCCAACTAGGATTCCCAATCCTAGTTGGAGTCCCCTTCCATCCAAGAGAGGGAGAAGGAGGGAAGGAGGAAGAGGGGAGAAGGAAAGAGGGGGCGCCGCCCCCTCTCTAGTCCAATTCGGACTGGCCATGGGGGGGCGACCTCCCTTGTGGCCCTCCTCTCCTTTCCACTAGGGCCCATGAAGGCCCATGAACTTCCGGGGGGGGGGGGGTTCCGGTAACCCCCGCTACTCCGAAACTTATCCAAAACAACCCGAACCATTCCGGTGTCCAAATGTAACCTTCCAATATATGAATCTTTATGTCTCGACCATTTCGAGACTCCTCGTCATGTCCGTGATCTCATTCGAGATTCCGAAAAAACTTCGGTTCATCAAAACACGAAACTCATAATACAAACCGTCATCGAACGTTAAGCGTGCGGACCCTACGGGTTCGAGAACTATGTAGACATGACCGAGACATATCTCCGGTCAATAACCAATAGTGGAACCTTGATGCTCATATTGGTTCCTACATATTCTACGAACATCTTTATCGGTCAAACTGCATAACAACATACGTTGTTCCCTTTGTCATCGGTATGTTACTTGCCCGAGATTCGATCGTCGGTATCATCATACCTCATTCAATCTCGTCACTGGAAAGTCTCTTTACTCATTCCGTAATGCATCATCCCGCAACTAACTCATTAGTCACATTGCTTGCAAGGCTTATGGTGATGTGCATTACCGAGAGGGCCCAGAGATACATCTCCGATACACGGAGTGACAAATCCTATTCTCGATCTATGCCAACTCAACAAACACCTCTGGAGACACCTATAGAGCACCTTTATAAATCACCCAGTTACGTTGTGACGTTTGATAGCACACAAGGTGTTCCTCCGGTATTCGGGAGTTGCATAATCTCATAGTATCTCATAGTCAGAGGAACATGTATAAGTCATGAAGAAAGCAATAGCAATAAAACTAAACGATCATTATGCTAAGCTAACGGATGGATCTTGTCCATCACATCATTCTCCTAATGATGTGATCTCGTTCATCAAATGACAACACATGTCTATGGTCAGGAAACTTAACCATCTTTGATTAACGAGCTAGTCAAGTCGAGGCATACTAGGGACACTCTGTTTTGTCTATGTATTCACACATGTACTAGATTTTCGGTTAATACAATTCTAGCATGAATAATAAACATTTATCATGATATAAGGAAATATAAATAACAACTTTATTATTGCATCTAGGGCATATTTCCTTTACAGAAGGACTCAAGTTTATGTTTATGGACACATCTACTCTTGATCCCAAGGCAAAGGCCTATGTTGAATTTTGTCGTGATGAAATTCTCATGAAGAAGCAAATGATGATGGGAGGAGGCATGGGTGGCTACATGAACATGATGGTAGGTGCCATGAATGGTGCATTTGGCGGGAACATGGGAGGTGGCTTCGATGGCAACATGAAAGGTGGATTTTGGTGGCATGGGAGGTGGCTTCGGAGGCAACATGACTGACAAGGGAGGAGGCTTTGGCGGCAACATGATGGGTGGCTTCGGAGGTGGTTATGGCGGCAACATTAGTGGCATTGGAGGTGGCTTCGTCGGCAACATGACCGGCATGGGAGGCAATGAAGGTGCTTCTGGTGGTGCTCCCAGCAACGAGACTTCACCGCTTCACAACATCGACAAAGAAGACGGTGATGATGATGATCGTACCACAGTTCACAACGACGATGGTGTTGATGGCCCGCATGAATGATATTCATGTGCATTTTAATATGTAGGGCAAAAAACTTTGATTGGGACGATGCACTTTTGGTAGATGGATTTGAAACTATGATGATGATGATGCACTTTTGTTAGGGATTTGAAACTATGATGATGATGCACTTTAATTTTAAATTTTAAGTGATATTTCAATTGCAAAATCACGGTTGTACAACGGCTGAATAGTGGCCGCGCGGCCGGCGGACGGTTTTACATCTTCATTTTGGACCATCTGTTGGAGTTGCTCTTTTACATCTCCATTTTGGACCATCTCTGTTGGAGTTGAGCCTTTTTCGGAGACGTAAAAAACACTTTTTGGTGCTCCAAATTTTTACAACACTGGTTTGGAGCACCAAAATATACATCATCTATTAGAGATGCTCTTAGATCATCTCTATCTCCTCCATCTCATGTACTCCAAGTTTCAAAATTTGCATGCGCAACAAGGGATAAGCCCCTTCTATCAATAAATACCGCGGCCCTCTCACGAAAGGGTAGTACGCTTCCATCATGAAATCCTATATGGTAATCAGAGCTCCCTCTTCCCCTATGTCCTGAAAACCCATCTCCACCAGAGCTCCGATGGCGTCCTCATCAACCCAAGCTATCTATGGCGGCCTTGGCTCCAAATCACGGAGAAGCTCATCAGGGAGAACTATATCCTATGGAGGGCGCATATCCTCCCTCACATCCTCAGTGCTGGTCTCTATGGCTACCTCGACGGCTCCACTGTTGCACCTGAGAAACTCATCACCACCAAGGACAAAGATGGGAAGGATCAGACGATCCCTAACCCAGCCTACGAGGCATGGGTGAGACAGGACTAACAGGTCCTTGGGCACATCTTGAACAACCTGTCAAGAGATGTGCTCGTCTCGGTGGTCTCCATCTGCACATCACACGCGCTCTGGACCTCCCTCGGTAATATGTTCGCTTCACAGTCCCGTTCACGTATCAATAACATCAGCACCTCCCTCACGAATTTTCAGAAAGGCACTCAATCGGCTCTGGCATATTTCGGTCGGATGCAGGCACTGGAGGATGAACTTGCTGCTGTGGGGAAGCCATTAGGGGAATACAAACTGCTCTCCTTCATCGTCACGGGGCTGGACCTTGACTAAAATTCTGTAGTCTCGGCCCTGGACGCCCGCATGGAGCCAGTCACTGTCGACTTCCTCTATGCGGAGGTCTGCAACTTCGACCAATGCGTGGAGCTGTTTACAGGAGGCGCCGGCGGTGGAGGCTTCAAGTCCTCTACCAATATTGCTGCTCGTCATAGTGGTCCGCCTCCATCGCGTGAACGGTGGCGGCTATAGCCAAAAAGCAAGGCGATGGTGGTGGCAGGCGCCCTTTATACAACAACAACAAGGGTGCCCGATATGGTGGCGGTCCAGGAGGTCCAGGAGGACTAGGTGGACCTGCACCCAGCAAGAAACCAAGAGGCAACAAACCTGTCTAGTGCCAGATCTGTGGTAAATTTGGCCATAGTGCCAAAGACTACTGGTATAGGTTTGATGATGACGCACTGGAAGAAAACGTGGCTGCTACCGCTTAGTAGGGGTGGATACAAACTGGTACGTAGATAGTGGGGCGTCCGACCACCTCACAGGAGAGCTAGAGAAGCCGACGGATTGCGACAAGTATCATGGCCAAGATTAGATTCATGGAGCCAATGGGTCAGGTATGAGAATAGATCATATTGGTTAGTCAATATTACATACCCCTAGCCATCCTATTTATCTCAAAAAAATTCTTCATTCACCTCATGCTAGAACAAATCTCCTCTTCATTCATTGTATTGCTTTGGACAATCATGTATTTCTTGAGCTTCACCCCTTCTTCTTTTTGATTAAGGACCAAGCAATGAGGAGAGTTCTCTATAGGGGTAGATGCATTGGTGGGCTCTATCCGTTGATCCCCCATCTTAGGAGTTCCAATAAACAAGTTCTTGGTGTCGCCAAATTATCTTCGGCAAGGTAGCTCGATCGTTTAGGGTATCCTTCTTTTACTATTGTTCAACGAGTGCTTAGGGAAAATAAGTTCCCTTTTGTTGGTGAGCCTAGTAATGAAACAGTTTGTGATTCATGTCAGAGAGCAAAAAGTCATCAACTTCCTTACCCCGTGTCAACTAGTGTTTCTTCCAAACCATTAGAACTCATTTTTTCTGATGTATGGGGGCAAGCACCTCTTTTTGTTGGTAGACACAAATATTGTGTAAGCTTCATTGATGATTATAGCAAATACATGGATCTATCTTATCAAGCATAAATCTGATGTGTTTCAAGTTTTCCAAAATTTCCATGCACTTGTTGAACGTAAGTTTGATAGTAAAATTATCTCAGTCCAATCGGACTGGGGTGGTGAGTATGAAAAATTGAAACAAATTTTTTCCAAAAATTGGGAATTTCTCACCACATCTCTTGCCCTCATGCACAGCAACAAATTGGCTCTGCTGAATGCAAGCATCAACATATCGTTGAAATTGCTCTCTCACTTCTTGCCAATACATCCATGCCACTGAAATTTTGGGATGAAGCATTCATTACTATTACCCATCTCATCAATATTCTGCCTGGTCGAGTTATCAACTTGGAAACACCCATTGAACGACTCTTACATATGTCAAACCAAACTATGCCTCCCTTAGAGTTTTTGGGTGTGCTTGTTGGCCCAATCTACGACCTTACAATTCAAGAAAACTCTCTTTTAGGTCTAAACATTGTGTGTTCATTGGTTATAGCCCCCAACACAAAGGTGTGAAATGCCTAGATGTTTGCACCGGCAGAGTCTACATCTCTCGTGATGTTGTCTTTGATGAGACGGTGTTTCCCTTCCAAATGTGAGAGCAACCCTACGCAAAGAAATTCTTCTACTCCCTAGTCATCTTACCAGCTTAGGTCAAGAGGGGAATGATACTAGTGATCATATGACTAATCCTCATGACCGTGCTACTCAGCTTCCTGATGATGCAGATAGTACAGGAGGAATTTGTGCTGCAAAAATGGCGATGAAAACAATGCATATCAGCCTATATTACATGCTGCAGAAGAGGACAAAAGCGCAAGACATGATGGTGATCCGCCTACGCCTGCACTGCCGGGATCCGCGGGCGTGGGATCCCATGCAGATACACCACCTCCGCGTCAGGACTCGGTCTTGGGGCGCGACGCCTCCTGCGGTCCATGCTGTGCTGAGACATCCCACTCTTCGTCCGCCATGTGAGTCGTGGCTGAAGGAAATATGCCTAGAGGCAATAATAAAGTTGTTATTTTATATTACCTTATTCATGATAAATGTTTATTATTCATGCTAGAATTGTATTGATCAAAAACCTTAATACATGTGTGAATACATAGACAAACACTATGTCCCTAGTGAGCCTCTACTTGAATAGCTTGTTGATCAAAGATGGTTAAGGTTTCCTAACCATAGACATGAGTTGTCATTTGATAACGGGATCACATCATTAGGAGAATGATGTGATGGACAAGACCCATCCGTTAACTTAGCATAATGATCATTTAGGTTTATTGCTATTGCTTTCTTCATGTCAAATACATATTCCTTCGACTATGAGATTATGCAACTCCCGGATACCGGAGGAATGACTTGTGTGCTATCAAACATCACAATGTAACTGGGTGATCATAAAGATGCTCTACAGGTATCTCCGAAGGTGTTTGTTGAGTTGGCATACATCAAGATTAGGATCTGTCACTCCGAATATCAGAGAGGTATCTCTGGGCCCTCTCGGTAATACACATCATAAGCTTGCAAGCAAATTACTAAGGAGTTGGTCATGAGGTGATGTATTACGGAACGAGTAAAGAGACTTGCCGGTAACAAGATTGAACTAGGTATGCAAATACCGACGATCAAATCTCGGGCAAGTAACATACCGATAGACAAAGGGAATAACGTATGTTGTCATAACGGTTTGACCGATAAAGATCTCCGTAGAATATGTAGGAACTAATATGAGCATCCAGGTTCCGCTATTGGTTATTGACCAGAGTGGTGTCTCGGTCATGTCTACATAGTTCTCAAATCTGTAGGGTCTGCACGCTTAACATTCAATGATGATATTGTATTATATGAGTTATGTGATTTGGTGACCGAATGTTGTTCGGTGTCCCGGATGAGATCACAGACATGACAAGGAGTCTCGAAATGGTCAATAGGTAAGGATTGATATATAGGACGGTAGTATTCGGACACCGGAAGTGTTCCGGAATGTATCAGGTATTTATCGGAGTACCGGGGGGTTACCGGAACCCTTGGGGGGAATATATGGGGAGGATAAGATGGCATGCGTGAGGACCGAGGAGGCAAAATGATTATGCAGGCAATGCAGGTGCCTCGATTTTCGCGAGGTCCGTTAAGATAAAAATCCCTTGAGATATCGTGGGCTTTGTGCGAAATTAATGCATGTGATGTCATGGCGGGTTGAAATGGTTCTGCTATGTGACATAATGGCGAGTTATAGCAGATTGATAAGGAATCGATAATGATACATTCTACTAAGTCAGACAGTGGAGATTGATATGAACAAGTTCAAATCAACCTAGGGCCTAATGTTGGGGATATAGCTTCGAGGTATGACCCGCCCAGGAGGAGCCGGGTTATACCATTGGCAGTTTATCCAGAAGGAGGCCTAGGGAGAGTTAAGAAGACGGTGGCTTATGGAGGCAGGCCTGTTGAAGGCCCATGACCAGGGTTGTGAACCGCCATAGTAGGACTTGCTCTGTAAAGGCATGGCTATTTAGAAGCCGAGTCGGTCACATTGTGTGAGCCAGTCGGGACTCTGTAAGCCTCCGGGTCTCTGCGACAATCGATTGAGAACTAGGTAAAGCATATTCGCTCCCTTGTAATCGAAACTCAAGCAATACAACTAGAAGCAGGACGAAGGCTTTTACCTTGTTGAGAGGGGCCGAACTTGGGTAAACTCCTTATGTCCTTTTATCCCGTTCAACCCCTTCAAGCTAACCTAGCTGCGACGGATCCACACCTAAGTCCTTTCCCTAGGGCATCTGCCGTGACAAATCCACAACAAGAGTGGTACGGTAATCCTGTTCTGGAAGTCATGTTACTAGACCATAAAGAACCTATGAACTATGAAAAAGCTATGATGAGCCCAGATTCCGATAAATGGCTTGAGGCCATGAAATCTGAGATAGGATCCATGTATGAGAACAAAGTCTAGACTTTGGTGGACTTGCCTGATGATCGGCGAGCCATAGAGAATAAATGGATCTTAAAGAAGAAGACATATGCTGATGGTAATGTTACTGTCTACAAAGCTCGACCTGTCACAAAACGTTTTCGACCGGTTCAAGGATTTTACTATGATGAGACTTTCTCACCCATAGTGATGCTTAAATCTGTTCGAATCATGTTAGCAATTGCCGCATTTTAGGATGATGAAATCTGGTAAATGGACGTCAAAACTGCATTCCTTAAGATTTCTTAAAGAAGAGTTGTATATGATGCAACCAGAAGGTTTTGTCGATCCTAAAGGTGCTAACAAAGTGTGCAAGCTCGAGCGATCCATCTATGGACTGGTGCAAGCATCTCAGAGTTGGAATATATGCTTTTATGAGGTGATCAAAGTATATGGTTTTATACAGACTTTTGGAGAAGCCTGTATTTACAAGAAAGTGAGTGGGATCTCTGTAGCATTTCTAATATTATATGTGAATGACATATTGTTGATTGGGAATGATGTAGAATTTCTGGATAGCATAAAAGGATACTTGAATAAGAGTTTTTGAATGAAATACTTCGGTGAAGCTGCTTATATATTGGGCATCAAGATCTATAGAGATAGATCAAGATGCTTAATAGGACTTTCACAAAGCACATACCTTGATAAAGTTTTGAAGAAGTTCAAAATGGTTAGTCAAAGAAAGGGTTCTTGCCTGTGTTACAAGGTGTGAAATTGAGTTAGACTCAATGCCTGACTACTGCAGAAGATAGAGAGAAAATGAAAGGCAGTACCTATGCCTCAGCCGTAGGTTCTATCATGTATGTTATGCTGTGTACCAGACCTGATGTGTGCCTTCCCATAAGTCTGGCAAGGAGGTACCAAAGTAATCCAGAAGTGGATCACTGGACATCGGTCAAGAACATCTTGAAGTACCTTAAAAGGACCAATGATATGTTTCTCGTTTATGGAGGTGATAAAGAGCTCGTCGTAAATGGCTATGTTGATGATAGCTTTGACACTGATCCGGATGACTCTAAGTCACAAACCGAATACATATTTATTTTGAATGGTGGAGCTGTCAGTTGGTGTAGTTCCAAGCAGAGCATCGTGGCAGGATCTACGTGTGAAGCGGAGTACATAGCTGCTTCGGAAGCAGCAAATGAAGGAGTATGGATGAAGGAGTTCATATCCGATCTAGGTGTAATACCTAGTGCATCGGGTCCAATGAAAATCTTTTGTGACAATACTAGAGCAAGTACCTTAGCGAAGGAATCCAGATTCACAAAAGAACCAAACGCATCAAGAGACGCTTGAACTCCACCGGTGATCAAGTCAAGGAGGGAGACATAGAGATTTGCAAAATACATATGAATCTGAATGTAGTAGACCTGTTGACCAAGCCTTTTCCACGAGCAAAACATGATCAACACCAAGACTCCATGGGTGTTAGAATCATTACAATGTAATCTAGATTATTGACTCTAGTGCAAGTGGGAGACTGAAGGAAATATGCCCTAGAGGCAATAATAAAGTTGTTATTGTATATTTCCTTATTCATGATAAATGTTTATTATTCATGCTAGAATTGTATTGATTGGAAACCTTAATACATGTGTGAATACATAGACAAACACTATGTCCCTAGTGAGCCTCTACTTGAATAGCTCATTGATCAAAGATGGTTAAGGTTTCCTAACCATAGACATGAGTTGTCATTTGATAACGGGATCACATCATTAGGAGAATAATGTGATGGACAAGACCCATCCGTTAACTTAGCATAATGATCATTCAGTTTTATTGCTATTGTTTTCTTCATGTCAAATACATATTCCTTGGAATATGAGATTATGCAACTCCCGGATACCGGAGGAATGCCTTATGTGCTATCAAATGTCACAACGTAACTGGGTGATCATAAAGATGCTCTACAGGTATCTCCAAAGGTGTTTGTTGAGTTGGCATAGATCGAGATTAGGATTTGTCACTCCGAATATCAGAGAGGTATCTCTGGGCCCTCTCAGTATTACACATCATAAGCTTGCAAGCAAATGAATAAGGAGTTGGTCACGAGGTGATGTATTATGGAATGAGTAAGAAGACTTTCCGTTGACGAGATTAAACTAAGTATGCAGATACCGACGATCGAATCTCGGGCAAGTAACATATCGATAGACAAAGGGAATAATGTATGTTGTCATAACGGTTCGACCGATAAAGATCTTCGTAGAATAAGTAGGAACCAATATGAGCATCCAGGTTCCGCTATTGGTCATAGACCGGAGAGGTGTCTCGGTCATGTCTACATAGTTCTCGAACCCGTAGGGTCCGCACACTTAACGTTCGATGACGATATTGTATTATATGAGTAATGTGATTTGGTGACCGAATTTTGTTTGAAGTCCCGGATGAGATCACGAACATGACGAGGAGTCTCGAAATGGTCAAGAGCTAAAGATTGATATATAGGACGATAGTATTCGGACACCGGAAGTATTCCCAAATGTATCAGGTATTTATCGGAGTACCGGGGGTTACCGGAACCCCCGGGGGGAATATATGGGCCATGAGAGGGGAGCACACCAGCCCACAAAGGGTGGCGCGCCCCCCTATGGTAGCTGGCTGATACGCCTCTAACGTATCTACTTTCCCTAATAGTTTTCCTCTTGTTTTGGACTCTAATTTGCATGATTTGAATAAAACTAACCCCAGACTGACACTGTTTTGAGCAGAACTACCATTGTGTTGTTTTTGTGCAGAAATAAAAGTTCTCATAATGGAATGAAACTTTGCGAGGATTTTAATACAATAAAAGATAATTTCTGGAGCCAAGATTCACCTGAGGGGGGCACCTGGGTGGGCACAACCTACCAAGGCGCGCCTGCCCACCAGGTGGGTTGTCCCCACCTGGTGGCCCCGCAGACCATGAAACCTACGCTATAAAATCCAATTTTTTTAGAAAAAAATCAGGGAGAAAGAATTATCGAGATCCACGAGAAGGAGCTGCCGCCACCTCATGTTCTTCATCAGGAGGCCAGATCTGGAGTCCGTTTGGGGCTCCGGAGAGGGGGATCTTCGTTCTTCATCATCACCAACCCTTCCCCATCACCAATTCCATGATGCTCCCCACCGGGAGTGAGTAATTCCTTTGTAGGCTCGCTGGTCGATGAGGAGTTGGATGAGATTCATCATGTAATCTAGTTAGTTTTGTTAGTGCTTGATCCCTAGTATCCACTATATTCTGAGATTGATGTTGCTATGACTTTGCGATGCTTAATGCTTGTCACTTTGGGCCCGGGTGCCATGATTTTAGTGTTGGGGAACACAGTATTTCAAAATCTTTCCTACAATCACACAAGATCTATCTAGGAGATGCATAGCAACAAGAGGGGAGAGTGTGTCTACATACCCTCGTAGACTGAAAGCGGAAGCGTTTAGTAACGTGGTTGATGTAGTCGAACGTCTTCGCGATCCAACCGATCCAAGTACCGAATGTACGGCACCTCTACGATCTACAGACGTTCAGCTCGCTGACGTCCCTCGAACTCTTGATCCAGTTGAGGCTGAGGGAGAGTTACATCGGCACGACGGCGTGGTGACGGTGATGACGAAGTTACCGGCATAGGGCTTCGCCCAAGCACTACGATGATATGACCGAGGTGTGTAACTATGGAGGGGGAACCACACACGGCTAAAAGATCAACTTGTGTGTTCTACGGGTGCCCCTAGCTACGTATATAAAGGAGGGAGAGGGAGAGGCAGCCGACCCTAGGGGGCACGCCAAGGTGTGGAGTCCTACTAGGACTCCCTAGTCCTAGTAGGATTCCACCTCGCACACGGAGTAGGAAAGGGGGAAGGATAAGGAGAAGGAAAGGGGGGGCTGCTACCTCTTGAGCATGCGTTGGTTTTCCCTTGAATAGGGAAGGGTGATGCAGGAAAGTACCGTAAGTATTTCCCTCAGTTTTTGAGAACTAAGGTATCAATCCAGTAGGAGACTACACGCAAGTCGCCTAGTATCTGCACAAACAATCAAAAAACCTTACAACCAACGCGATAAAGGGGTTGGCAATCCCTTCACGGCCACTTGCTAAAGTGGGATCTGATAAAGATAATAAGATAAATATTTTTGGTATTTTTGTTGTATAGATTGGAAAATAAATATTGCAAAATAAATAGTAAACTAGAACTATAGACCGGAAACTTATATGATGTAAAGTAGACCCGGGGGCCATAGGTTTCACTAGTGGCTTCTCTCAAGATAGCATGTATTATGGCGGGTGAACAAATTACTACCAAGCAATTGATAGAAAAGCGCATAGTTATGATGATATCTAAGGCAATGATCATGAATATAGGCATCACGTCCTTGTCAAGTAGACCAAAACGATCCTGCATCTACTGCTATTACTCCACACATCGACCGCTATCCAGCATGCATCTAGAGTATTAAGTTCATAAGAACAGAGTAACGCATTAGGCAAGATGACATGATGTAGAGGGATAAACTCAAGCAATATGATATAAACCCCATCTTTGTATCCTCGATGGCAACAATACAATACGTGCCTTGCTGCCCCTGCTGTCACTAGGAAAGGACACCGCAAGATTAAACCCAAAGCTAAGCACTTCTCCCATTGCAGGAAAGATCAATCTAGTAGGCCAAACTAAACCAACAATTAGAAGAGACTTGCAAACATATCAAATCATGCGTATAAGAATTCAGAGAAGAACCAAATAATATTCATAGATAATCAAATTCATAAACCCACAATTCATTGGATCTCGGCAAACATACCGCAAAAGAATATTACATCGAATAGATCTCCAAGAACATCATGGAGAACTTTGTATTGAAGATCAAAGAGAGAGAAGAAGCCATCTAGCAAATAAATATGGACCCGAAGGTCTGTGGTAAACTACTCACACATCATCGGAGAGGCTATGGTGTTGATGTAGAAGCCCTCCGTGATCGAATCCCCCTCCGGCAGATCACCGAAAAAGGTCCCCAGATGGGATCTCACGAGTACAGAAGGTTGCGGCGGTGGAAAAGTGGTTTCGTGGCTCTCTTGGATGTTTTACGGTACATGGGTATATATAGGCGAAAGAAGTACATCGGTGGAGCTCCGTGGGGCCCACGAGGGCCGCTGGGCGCGCCCCCTGCCTCATGGAA
This sequence comes from Triticum dicoccoides, assembly GCF_002162155.2. Taxonomy (NCBI): domain Eukaryota; kingdom Viridiplantae; phylum Streptophyta; class Magnoliopsida; order Poales; family Poaceae; genus Triticum; species Triticum dicoccoides. The sequence goes on from NC_041390.1 coordinate 139,551,436, forward strand.
GCTTCGCGGACTTCTAGACTTGTACTCCAAGTCTCCTGGGTTGTGTTTGTTCCAAGAAGGTTTCGTTCTGTTTGGATTCCGTTTGATATTCCTTTTTTGCGAAACACTGAAATAAGCAAAAAAACAGCAATTTGCACTGGGCCTTTGGTTAATAGGTTAGTCCCAAAAATAATATAAAAGTGCATATTAAAGCCCATTAAACATCCAAAACAGATAATATAATAGCATGGGACAATCAAAAATTATAGATACGTTGGAGACGTATCAGGGCTGGCCCCTTCTCCTAGTTCTAATCAGCCTCCTGCCCAAGGGGGGGGCGCACCAGCCCTTTGTGGGCTGGTGTGCTCCCCTCTTATGGCCCATAAGGCCCATAACTTCTCCCCGGGGGTTTCGGTAGCCTCCCGGTACTACGGAAAAATGCCTGAACCACTCGGAACCATTCTGATGTCCAAATGCAACCTTCCAATATATGAATCTTTACCTCTCGACCATTTGAGAATCTTCATCATGTCCGTGATCTCATCCGGGACTCCGAACATACTTCGGTTCGTCAAATCACATAACTCATAATACAAATCATCATTGAACGTTAAGCATGCGGACCCTACGGGTTCGAGAACTATGTAGACATGACCGAGACACATCTCCGGTCAATAACCAATAGCGGAACCTGGATGCTCATATTGTCTCCTACGTTGTTACCTTTGTCATCGGTATGTTACTTGCCCAAGATTCGATCATAGGTATCATCATACCTTGTTCAATCTCGTTACCGGCAAGTCTCTTTACTCGTTCCATAATGCATCATCCCGCAACTAACTCATTAGTCACATTGCTTGCAAGGCTTATAGTGATGTGCATTACCGAGAGGGCCTAGAGATACCTCTCCGAAACACGAAGTGACAAATCCTAATCTCGATCTATGCTAACTCAACGAACACCATCGGAGACACATGTAGAGCATCTTTATAATCACCCAGTTACGTTGTGATGTTTGATAGCACACTAAGTGTTCCTCCGGTATTCGGGAGTTGCATAATCTCATAGTCATAGGAACATGCATAAGTCATGAAGAAAGAAATAGCAATAAACTAAAGAATCATAGTGCTAAGCTAAAGGATGGGTCGGGTCCATCACATCATTCTCTAATGATGTGATCCCGTTCATCAAATGACAACACATGTCTATGGTCAGGAAACTTAACCATCTTTGATTAACGAGCTAGTCAAGTAGAGGCATACTAGGGACACTCTGTTTTGTCTATGTATTCACACATGTACTAAGTTTCCAGTTAATACGATTCTTGCATGAATAATAAAAATTTATCATGACATAAGGAAATATAAATAACAACTTTATTATTGCATCTAGGGAATATTTCCTTCAGTCTCCCACTTGCACTAGAGTCAATAATCTAGTTCACATCGTCATGTGATTTAACACCAATAGTTGACATCTTTATGTGATTAGTTCACATCTCCATGTGGCCAACACCCAAAAGGTTTACTAGAGTCAATAATCTAGTTCATATCGCTATGTGATTAACACCCAAAGAGTGATCATGTTTTGCTTTGTTAGAGAAGTTTAGTCAACGGGTCTGCCACATTCAGAGCCGTATGTATTTTGCAAATTTTCTATGTCTACAATGCTCTCCACGGAGCTACTCTAGCTAATTGATCCCACTTTCAATATGTATCTAGATAGAGACTTAGAGCCATTTGGATCAGTGTCAAAGCTTGCATCAACGTAACGCTTTACGACGAACTTTTTGTCACCTCCATAACCGAGAAACATGTCCTTATTCCACTAAGGATAATTTTGACCGTAGTCCAGTGATCCACTCCTGGATCACTATTCTACCCTCTTTTCAAACCCATAGTGAGGTACACAATAAGTACACAACATAACATACTTTATAGAACCTATGACTGAGGCATAGGGAATGACTTTTCATTCTCTTTCTATTTTCTGCCGTGGTCGGGTTTTGAGTCTTTACTCAACTTCACTCCTTACAACTCAGGCAAGAACTCCGTCTTTGACTGATCAATTTTAAAATCCTTCAAAATCTTATCAAGGTATGTACTCATCGAAAGTCTTATCAATTGACTTGATCTATCTTTATAGATCTTGATGCCCAATATTTAAGCAGCTTCACTTAGGTATTTCTTTGAAAACCTCCTTTCAAACACTCCTTTATGCTTTCTAGAAAATTCTACATCATTTCCGAACTCATCAAAGCGTATATTCCAACTCCGAGATGCTTGCACCAGTCCATAGATGGATCGCTGGAGCTTGCACATTTTGTTAGCACCTTTAGGATTGACAAAACCTTCTGGTTTTATCATATACAACTCTTCTTTAATAAATATATTATGGAATGCAGTTTTTTTGACACCCATTTGTCAGATTTCATAAAATGTGGCAGTTGCTAACGTGATTCGGACAGACTTTAAGCATCGATGCGAGTGAGAAAACCCCATCATAGTCAACATCTTGAACTTGTCGAAAACCTTTTGCGACAATTCGAGCTTTGTAGATAGTAACACTACTATCAGCATCTGTCTTCCTCTTGAAGAACCATTTATTCTCAATGGCTCGATGATCATCGGGCAAGTCAATCAAAGTTCATACTTTGTTCTCATACATGGATCACATCTCAGATTTCATGGCCTCAAGCCATTTCGTGGAATCTGGGCTCATCATCGCTTCCTTATAGTTCGTAGGTTCGTCATGGTCTAGTAACATGACTTCCAAAACAGGATTACGGTACCACTCTGGTGCGGACCGTACTCTGATTGACCTACAAAGTTCGGTAGTAACTTGATCTAAAGTTTCATGATCATCATCATTAGCTTCCTCACTAATTGGTGTAGGAATCACTGGAACTGATTTCTGTGATGAACTAATTTCTAATTCAGGAGAAGGTACAATTACCTCATCAAGTTCTACATTCCTCCCACTCACATCTTCCGAGAGAAACTCCATTTCTAGAAAGGACCCACTCTTAGCAACAAAGATCTTGCCTTCGGATCTGTGATAGAAGGTGTACCCAACAGTTTCTTTTGGGTATCCTATGAAGACGCACTTCTCCAGTTTGGGTTTGAGCTTATCAGGCTGAAACTTTTTCACATAAGCATCACAATCCCAAACTTTAAGAAATGACAGCTTAGGTTTCTTGCTAAACCACAGTTCATATGGTGTCGTCTCAACGGATTTTTAGATGGTGCCCTATTTAACGTGAATGCAGCTGTCTCTAATGCATAACCCCAAAACGATAGTGGTAATTCGGTAAGAGACATCATAGATCGCACCATATCTAATAAAGTATAGTTATGATGTTCAGACACACCATTACGTTGTGGTGTTCCAGGTGGCGTGAGTTTCAAAACTATTCCACATTGTTTCAAATGAAGGCCAAACTCGTAACTCAAATATTCGCCTCCGCGGTCAGATTGTAGAAACTTTATTTTCTTGTTACGATGATTCTCAACTTCACTCTAAAATTCTTTGAACTTTCCAAATGTTTCAGACTTGTGTTTGATTAAGTAGATATACCCATATCTGCTCAAATCATCTGTGAAGGTCAGAAAATAACGATACCCGCCGCGAGCCTCAACACTCGTCGGACTGCATACATCAGTATGTATTATTTCCAATAAGTCAGTTGCTCGCTCCATTGTTCCGGAGAACGGAGTATTAGTCATCTTGCCCATGAGGCATGGTTCGCAAGCATCAAGTGATTCATAATCAAGAGATTCCAAAAGCCCATCAGCATGGAGTTTCTTCATGCGCTTTACACCAATATGACCTAAACGGTAGTGCCATAAATAAGTTGCACTATCATTATTAACTTTGTATATTTTGGCATCAATATTATGTGTATCACTGTGATCGAGATTCAGTAAACCATTTACATTGCATGTATGACCACAGAAGGTTTTATTCATGTAAATAGAATAACAATTATTCTTTGACTTAAATGAATAACTGTATTGCAATAAACATGATCCAATCATATTATGCTCAACGCAAACACCAAATAACATTTATTTTAGGTTCAACACTAATCCTGAAGGTAAAGGGAGTGTGTGATGGTGATCTTATCAACCTTGGAATCACTTCCAACACACATCGTCACCTTGCCCTCAACTAGTCATTGTTCATTTTATAACTCCTGTTTCAAGTTAATAATCATAACAACTGAACCGGTATCAAATACCCAGGGGCTACTCTGAATACTAGTAAAGTACACATATCAGATGTACTTTTGTTCACTTTGCCATCCTTCTTATAAGCCAAGTATTTGGGGCAGTTCCGCTTCCAGTGACCATTTCCTTTGCAGTATAAGCACTCAGTTTCAGGCTTGGGTCTAGCTTTGGGATTCTTCATGGGAGTGGCAACTTGCTTGTCATTCTTCTTGAAGTTCCCTTTCTTTCCCTTGCCCTTTTGCTTGAAACTAGTGGTCTTGTCAACAATCAACACTTGATGCTTTTCTTGATTTCTACCTTCACCGATTTTAGCATCGCGAAGAGCTCGGGGAATCGTTTTCATCATCCCTTGCATATTATAGTTCATCACGAAGTTCCAGTAACTTTGTGATAGTGACTAGAGAACTCTATCAATCACTATCTTATCTGGAAGATTAACTCCCACTTGATTCAAGCGATTGTAGTACTAAGACATTCTGAGCACATGCTCACCGGTTGAGCTATTCTCCTCCATCTTGTAGGCAAAAATACCTCTCGACTTGGGCATGAGTCCGAAATACCAATTTCAACTCTTGGAACATCTCATATGCTCCATGGCGTTCATACCAATTTCAACTCTTGGAACATTTTTGAAGTCCCGGAAGCATGGTGCACTAAACTATCAAGTAGTCATCATACCGAGCTTGTCAAACGTTCATAACGTCTGCATTTGCTCCTACAATAGTTCTGTCACCTAGTGGTGCATTAAGGACATAATTCTTCTATGCAGCAATGAGGATAATCCTTAGATCACGGACCTAGTCTGCATCATTGCTACTATCAACTTTCAACTTAGTTTTCTCTAGGAACATATCATGAATAAAACGGGGAAGCTATACGTGAGCAATTGATCTACAACATAGATATGCAAATACTATCAGGACTAAGTTCATGATAAATTTAAGTTCAATTAATCATATTACTTAAGAACTCCCACTTAGATAGACATCCCTCTAGTCATCTAAATGATCACGTGATCCATATCAACTAAACCATGTCCGATCATGACGTGAGATGGAGTAGCTTTCAATGGTGAACATCCCTATGTTGATCATATCTACTATATGATTCACATTCGACCTTTCGGTCTCAGTGTTGTGAGGCCATATCTGCATATGCTAGGCTCATCAAGTTTAAACCGAGTATTCTGCATGTGCAAAACTGGCTTGCACCCATTGTATGTGAACATAGAGCTTATCACACCCGATCATCACGTGGTGTCTCAGCACGAAGAACTGTCGCAACGGTGCATACTCAGGGAGAACACTTATACCTTGAAATTTTAGTAAGGGATCATCTCGTAATGTTACCGTCGTACTAAGCAAAATAAGATGCATAAAATATAAACATCACATGCAATCAAAATATGTGATATGATATGGCCATCATCATCTTGTGCCTTTGATCTCCATCTCCAAAGTACCATCATGATCTCCATCATCACCGGCATGACACCATGATCTCCATCATCTTGATCTCTATCAACATGTCATCAGATGGTCGTCTCGCCAACTATTGCTTTTGCAACTATTGCTATCACATAGTGATAAAGTAAAGCAATTATATAGCGCTTGCATCTTATGCAATAAAGAGACAACCATAAGGCTCCTGCTAGTTGCCGATAACTTTAACAAAACATGATCATCTCATACAACAATTTATATCTCATCACGTCTTGACCATATCACATCACAACATGCCCTGCAAAAACAAGTTAGACGTACTCTACTTTGTTGTTGCAAGTTTTACGTGGCTGCTATGGACTTCTAGCAAGAACCATTCTTACCTACGCATTAAAACCACAACGATTTTTCGCCAAGTGTGATGTTTTAACCTTCAATAAGGACCGGGCATAGTCAAACTCGATTCAACTAAAGTTGGAGAAATAGACACCCGTTAGCCACCTGTGTGCAAAGCACGTCGGTAGAACCAGTCTCATGAATGTGGTCATGTAATGTTGGTCCGGGCAGCTTCATCCAACAATACTGCTGAATCAAAGTAAGACATTGCTGGTATGCAGTATGACTATTATCGCCCACAACTCTTTGTGTTCTACTCGTGCATATAACATCTACGCGTAGACCTGGCTCGGATGGCACTGTTGGGGAACGCAGTATTTCAAAAAATTCCTACGATCACGCAATATCTATCTAGGAGATGCATAGCAACGAGAGGGGAGAGTGTGTCTAGGTACCATCGTAGACCGAAAGCGGAAGCATTTAGTAATGCGGTTGATGTAGTCGAACGTCTTCACGATCCAACCGATCCAAGTACCGAACGTACGGCACCTCCATGATCTGCACACGTTCAGCTCGGTGACATCCGTCGAACTCTTGATCCAATTGAGGCCGAGGGAGAGTTAAGTCAGCATGACGGTGTGGAGACGGTGATGATGAAGTTACCGGCGCAGGGCTTCACCTAAGCACTACGATGTTATGACCGAGGTGTGTAACTATGGAGGGGGCACCGCACACGGCTAAAAGATCAACTTGTGTGTTCTAGGGGTGCCCCTACCTTCGTATATAAAGGAAGGAGAGGGAGAGGCAACCGGCCCTAGGGGGGCACACCAAGGTGTGGAGTCCTACTAGCACTCCCTAGTCCTAGTAGGATTCCACCTCCCACACAGAGTAGGAAATGGGGAAGGGAGAAGGAGAAGGAAAGGGGGCCGGCCCCCTTCTCCTAGTCCTAATTAGTCTCCTGCCCAAGGGTGGGCACACCAGCCCCTTGTGGGCTGGTGTGCTTCCCTCTTATGGCCCATAAGGCCCATAACTTCTCCCGGGGGTTCCTCGTAACCTCCCGGTACTTCGGAAAAATGCCCGAACCACTCAGAACCATCCCGATGTCCAAATGAAACCTTCCGATATATGAATCTTTACCTCTCGAACATTTTGAGACACATCGTCATGTCCGTGATATCATCCGGGACTCCAAACAAACTTCGGTTCATCAAATCACATAACTCGTAATACAAATCATCATCAAACGTTAAGCGTGCAGACCCTGAGGTTCGAGAACTATGTAGACATGACCGAGACACATTTCCGATCAATAACCAATAGCGGAACCTGGATTCTCATATTGGCTCCTACATATTCTACGAAGATCTTTATCGGTCAAACAGCATAACAACATACGTTGTTCCCTTTGTCATCGGTATGTTACTCGCCCGAGATTCGATCGTGGTATCATCATACCTAGTTCAATATCATTACCAACAAGTCTCTTTTCTCATTCCATAATGCATCATCCCGCAACTAACTCATTAGTCACATTGCTTGCAAGTCTTATAGTGATGTGCATTACCGAGAGGGCCCAGAGATACCTCTCCGAAACATGGAGTGACAAATTCTAATCTCGATCTATGCCAACTCAACAAACACCATCGGAGACACCTGTAGAGCATCTTTATAATCACCCAGTTACTTGTGACATTTGATAGCACACTAAGTGTTCCTCTGGTATTTGGGAGTTGCATAATCTCCTAGTCATAGGAACATGTATAAGTCATGAAGAAAGCAATAACAATAAACTAAACGATCATAGTGCTAAGCTAAAGGATGGGTCTTGTCCATCACATCATTCTCTAATGATTTGATCCCGTTCATCAAATGACAACACATGTCTATGGTCAGGAAACTTAACCATCTTTGGTTAACGAGCTAGTCAAGTAGAGGCATACTAGGGACACTCTGTTTTGTCTATGTATTCACACATGTACTAAGTTTCCAGTTAATACAATTCTTGCATGAATAATAAACATTTATTATGATATAAAGAAATATAAATAACAACTTTATTATTGCCTCTAGGGCATATTTCCTTCATTTAGATCTGAACCGTTTATGTTATCACCATTATATCCATGTTCTAGATCCGATCTTGCAAGTTATAGTGACCTACTATGTGTTATGATCCGGCAACCCCGGAGTGACAATAGTCGGGACCACTCCCGGTGATGATCGTAGTTTGAGGAGTTCATGTATTCACCATGTGTTAATGCTTTATTCTGATTCTCTATTAAAAGGAGGCCTTAATATCCCTTGGTTTCCAATGGGACCCCGCTGCCACAGGAGGGTAGGACAAAAGATATCATGCAAGTTCTTTCCATAAGCACGTATGACTATATACGGAATACATGCCTACATTTTATTTATGAACTGGGGCTAGTGTCGTATCGCCCTAGGTTATAACTGTCACATGATGAATATCATCCAACAAATCATGGATCCAATGCCTACGAATTTCTCTTATATTGTTCTTGCTAAGTTAATACTGCTATCGTTACTGTTGCACTTGCTACAAAATTACTGCTATCACTGTTACCATTACTATTGCTGTTGTCACTACTATCAAAACTATCATATTACTGTGCTACTAATCACTTTGTTGCAGATAATTAATCTCCAGGTGTGACTGAATTGACAACTTAGTTGCTAATACTTACAAATATTCTTTGGCTCTCCTTGTGTCGAATCTATAAATTTGGGTTGAATACTCTACCCTCGAAAACTGCTGCGATCCCCTATACTTGTGGGTTATCAAGACCTTTTTCTGTCGCTATTGCTGGGGAGCATAGCTATATTTGTTGAGTCACTTGGGATTATTATCAATTTATCACTATGAAGAATCTGAAGGATGCCAAGACCAAGATATTTCCCTCTAAGACGAGGGGAGGTTAGGAACAGCCATCCAGTTCTGCTTTAGATTCACCTTCTGTTATAAGTAAACTTGCAACACAACCACATGCTATTAATCCTGATATGTCGCAAGTTGTTGATGATGCTACTTCTGCTATGAATGATACTTATGATGATGCTAGTACCTTGCTTGATGATAATGATGTGCCACTTGGTGAATTTATTGATGATAATGATGTTGTTGAAACTGATGATAAGTTTCAAATTGAAAATCTTGAAACACCTACTAGAACTAGCCCTCCTAGATGAATTGCCTAAGGTACCGGAAGGCTATGTTATGAATGGAGAGACAACTAGAGACATTCTTGCTTGTAAGGATAGAGATGATCTAGACAAATTATTATGCAAGTATAAAGAAAAATCTCTGAATGCTAGAATGCAATATGCACTACAAAAAAAGACACTCCGTGACATTTTGGGCTGAACAGTTTTTTTTCTGTCATACTTATGACACTTCTATGATGATAATTGTGACAAAACCCAGTATCATCATAGATGTGGTGGGATCCTACTTCTATGACAAAAAATGATGACAGAAAATGGGCTTTTCATCCTGGGCGGACCGGAGACGCAGCTGCATGACATTCTTTGGGCCGTCCATGATGGAAAAAACCATGGTAGAAGCGAGGGCGAGGAAAATATCGGGGGAGTTCCCGGTTATGGTGGGTGGTCAGGGGCCGAGCGATGCACGTTTCTCTCATACGTACGTGCGTGTGTGCGAGGCATTGCACTCTAATTGAACCCGAGCAAGGTGTTGGGCTCTAACTGAACTCGAGCGATTGCATTGCAGGCTACGTCTTACAGAAACCGAGCGATCGATCGATGGCTGCTAATTGAACCCGATCGAGCGATTCCTTCGCTACTGCTGCTAATTGAAGCCAACCAATGCTGCCTCTTGATGAACAGTGAGCGTTGTTGGGGGGTTTGGATGAACAGTTCCCGGTGGGGGTTGGATGAACAGAAACCCATGGTAGTAGAGGCCGTTGCCGCTAGATGAACAGTACCCCTTTCGATCAAGCCGGTTGAGGGAGTCCTGGACAAAGGGGTCCTCAGGCGTCCGGCCTATTGGCCATGGGACGGACTGATGGGCAGTGAAGATACGAAGACCGAAGACTGCACCCGTGTCCGGATGGGACTCTCCTTGGTGTGGAAGGCAAGCTTGGCGACCGAATTTGTAGATTCCCTTCTTTGTAACCAACCTTGTGTAACCCTAGATCCTTCTGGTGTCTATATAAACCGGAGGACTTAGTTCGGATGGGGGAGATTCATTATCATAGCCATACAAGCTAGACCTCTAGGGTTTAGCCATTACGATCTCGAGGTAGATCAACTCTTGTAATACTCATATTCATCAATATCAGTCAAGCAGGATGTAGGGTATTACCTCCATAGAGAGGGCCCAAACCTGGGTAAGCATCGTGTCCCTTGTCTCCTGTTACCATCGACCTTAGACGCATAGTTCGGGACCCCCTACCCGAGATCCGCCGGTTTTGACACCGACATTGGTGCTTTCATTGAGGGTTCCACTGTGCTGTCGCCAAAAGGTTTGATGCCCCTTCAATCATCCATAATGACGCTGTCCAAGGAGAAACTTTTCTCCCGAAGAGATCTTTGTGTTCGGCGGCTTCGCATTGCGGGCCAATTCGCTTGGCCATCTGGAGTAGATCAAAAGCTACACCCCTGGCCATCAGGTCAGATTTGGGAGCTTGAACTACATTGCGGACATCCGTGGAGACTTGATCTTTGCCGGATTCGAGACCGCGGTAGCCGCTCCCGGTCACCCCGATGATCATGACCTAAATCTGTCATCAGGCCGCATCCAGAAGATTGCTCCTGCAACCGCTCTGGCCCTAGATCCGGACCAAGCTATGCCACCCAAGTACGGGAGAATCAACCCCACCATGGAGGCCACAGATTCCACGGTGTTGGAGCCGCACATAGAATTAACCTCTCACGACATCTTTGTTAGCGGAACTCCGGACTCGTCTCCGACCGTAAGTTCCGAACCACGTGAGCCCATGGACGCCGAGCTTAATCGTTTATCAATCTTCAAATTTAGTGCCGCAGACATCTTCCAGCACTCGCCTTTGGGCGATGTGCTAAACTCATTAAAGAACCTGTCCTCGGCGGAGAACTTACAGCCGAACTATATCCGTCTCGAACTAGGGGCTGACGGCGGAGAATTTTGCTTCCCACCCGCCACCCACTTCATAGCCACGGTCGAGGATCTGACCAACGAACTTGATTACAACTCCGAGGACATCGACGGTATGGATGACGATGCCGGAGAAGAAGAGGCCCAGAACCTGCCGTTCAACGGACGCTGGACTACTACTTCCTCGTATGATGTATACATGGTGGATGCGCCAAAAGAAAACAGCGGCAATGACAAGGAAGATCCAGCTGAAGATAAACCTTCCGAAATACAATCCAAACGCCGGCGTCAGAGGCGCTGCTCTAAGTCACGCCGCAGTAAAGACAGAAACACCGGCACAGGAGAAGATAACACTCCAGAAGGTGCCGAAGACAACTAAGACCCCGTCGATACAGCTAATGAACAAGATGAACAAGAAGATGAGCAGGTTAGCCCTGGTAAACAGGCTACGCACGAAGATTCAGAGGATGATAATTACCTTACGCTCTCCGAGGAAGAGGTGAGCCTCGACACCGAGGATTTCATCGTGCCTGAGGAACCTCTTGAGAAGGAGCGCTTCATGCGCCAGCTAATAGCCACTGCAAGGAGCCTGAAAAAGAAGCAGTAGCAGCTTCAAGCTGACCAAGATCTGCTCAATGATAAATGGACTGATGTCCTAGAAGCCGAAGAATACGGCCTCAAGCGCCCAACCAAAAGCTACCCAAAGCGCAAATTACTACCTCAGTTTGACGAGGAGGCGCCGGAGTACATACCACCATCGTACAATGCGGCCGACCGACCACCACGTGGTCGGGACAAAACGGTGACTCACGCCAAACACCACCCCGCCCCGCCTCATCACATAGGTAGAGGTAAATCAGCCCACGGCCATACATATGACCTCTGGCAGAACCTGAACAATAAAGTAGGACATACCAGATCAATCTACGGATCTCGAGGACGCGCCTCGACACGCGACGACGGCCACTTATTCGGACGTGACAAACCTAGTCATGCGCGGGCTGAAAACCGCAGACGGGCTCCATCAGAGCTACGTCGTGATACGGCCCGATATAGAGGCGCCGCACACCCTCATTGCTTCACTAATGAGGTCCTGGATCATGAATTCCCAGAAGGGTTCAAACCTGTGAATATTGAATCATACGACGGAACAATGGACCCCATGGTGTGGATCGAAGACTTCATTCTCCACATTCATATGGCCCGCGACAATGACCTCCACGCCATCAAATACCCCCTTTAAAACTCAAGGGCCAGCTCGACACTGGCTAAATAGTCTGCCTGAAAATTCTATTTGCAGCTGGGAGGACTTGGAAGAGGCTTTCCTCGATAACTTCCAAAGTACATATGTTCGACCCCCGGACACTGATGACCTAAGCCATATAGTGCAACAGCCCGGTGAGTCCGCCAGGAAAATCAGGACTAGGTTCTTAACTAAAAAGAATCAAATCGTCGATTGTCCGGATGCCGAGACCCTAACAGCCTTCAAGCACAACATCCGCGACGAATGGCTCGCTCGCCACCTCGGCCAAGAAAAGCCAAAATCCATGGCGGCCCTCACGGCACTCATGACCCGCTTCTGTGCGGGCGAGGAAAGTTGGTTAGCCTGTAGCAAAAACAATGCAAGCGACGCCGGCACCCCTGAAGTTAAAAGTAACAAAGACAAGTCTCAACGCAACAGATACAAGCGTCGAAACAACAGTGACAACACCGAGGATACGGCGATCAATGCCGGATTCAGTGGCTCTAAGTTCGGTCAGCGGAAGACGATGTTCCAAAAGAACAATTCGGGCCCATCCATCTTGGACCGCATACTTGATCGTCCGTGCCAGATTCATGGTACCCCGGACAAACCACCCAATCATACAAATATAGATTGCTGGGTTTTTTAACAGGCCGGCAAATTAAACACCGAGAACAGGGAAAAGGGATCGCAAAGCGAGGACAAAGACGAAGAGCCACGACAACCGAACACAGGGGGGACAGAAGAAGTTTCCCCCTCAGGTCAAAACGGTGAACATGATATATGCTACCCACATCCCGAAGAGGGAGCGCAAGCGTGCGCTCAGGGACGTCTACGCGATAGAGCCAGTCGCCCCAAAATTTAATCCATGGTCTTCATGCCCGATCACCTTTGATCGCAGGGATCATCCGACCAGTATCTGTCATTGTGGCTCAGCCGCACTGGTCCTAGACCCAATAATTGATGGGTTCCACCTGACTCGCGTCCTTATGGACGAAGGTAGTAGCCTTAATCTTCTCTACCAGGATACAGCGCGAAAAATGGGCATTAACCCATCTCGGATCAAGCCCACTAGGACTACCTTCAAAGGAGTCATACCAGGTGTAGAGGCCCGCTGTACGGGCTCAATCACACTAGAGGTTGTCTTCAGATCCCCGGTCAACTTCCGAAGCGAGGAGTTAATCTTCGATATCGTCCCCTTTTGCAGCGGCTATCACGCACTACTTGGACGAACCACGTTCGCTTGATTCAACGCAGTACCACACTATGCTTATCTCAAGCTCAAGATGCCCGATCCACGTGGCGTCATAACAGTCAACGGAAATACGGAACGCTCCATTCGTACAGAAGAGCACATAGCTGCCTTAGCAGCAGAAGTACAGAGCGGCCTTCTCAAGCAGAACCTTAATTCAGCTGCCGAGCCCACGGACACCGTTAAGAGGGTCCGAACTACTCTACAACAGGAGAGCTCGGCTCGTTAGGAGCTCGACTAGCAATCCGGCCTCCATCGCAGTTCCAATCAAGTGGTGGCATTCATGCCGCGCGTACATAACTACACACTCAAAATCCCATGGGCATCGACGGAGGCATAGCTAGCTTGTGGTCCGTAGTAAGGCTCAACCGACATCGGATACACACATACTTTCACTTTTACTTGTTTCCTTTTCATATCTCAATCCCACAGGCACCATCCGACGGTCTGGTTATCGGTCCTCTTGAAGGATAAACACACCAAGATGGCGAGAAACGCACACATATGGGGGACTTTTTAGGTGATTCCGTTAATGATAACTCTACCTGTTTTTTAGGACCCACATGCAGCTCTCCCTTGGTTTAGGCATATCAAATAGCCTATTGCTTATCACACTACCTATATCAATGTGCCTTGATGTACTAATTAAATTACAACGAGAACAGTTTGTGGCTGGAGCTGCAGGACTCCAGCTTTTTACCTTCGTACCTCTTCTGTTTTCTTTCCTTTTTCAGCTCCCCCGTGGATAATCCTATCAGGTAGCACCTATACCCTTTGGTACGCTTGATGTTTGCCAGGGGCTTCATAGCACCCCACATTACGGCAACAAAAGTCCGAACACTTTTTATAAGTATAGTTCGGCACCCCGAATTTAGCATTATAGGCATTGGCTCCGAATCATGTCTTTGGTCAATAGTTGGGTTGCCCGGCTCCTGTGCTTGCTACCTTACGTTCCGCTATATCGGCTAAGGTAGTAAAGGGAGAACTACTGCGATTGTGCCTTGGTTTATCCAAAGGAGCACCTTAGTAGAGAAAGCCGAAAACTGACTGTCATGATGCGGCGAGAGCCGGTCAGCTGTTCGGAGGTTGCAAATCATTGGAGATTTCTTGCGCATTATGCGAAGGATTGGTACTTCCCGATCAGACGCTTATAGCACTCTAGTTCAGATACTAGGGGCTGCGCCCATGTTTTTATTGTCGCACTCCTATGGCTAAGTGAAGGCGTTACAACCGCATAGTTTGGTTGCCTGGTTCGTTGCGCTAAACAACTCCTTCAAGGACCATCTAATCAGATCAAGATTGTTTAGATTCCATCCCAAACACCCCTGTACTACCTACATGGGGGCAGAAGCCGACGACTGGTTAACCCTCACATTTCATACAAAACGGCCGCACAGGAAGTAAAAATTTAAAAAAAAAATAAGCATTATATTGCATAAACTCTTTATTTCATCATACAAGGCAGAGGGAGCTCGCATACATTCATTCAATGATAGTGTCTTTCACACAGTGATCCGCAACAATGCGGGATCCTTCCAGGACACCATCAAAATACAACTCGGATCAGCGGTGCTCCTTGCCCTCAGGTGGCCCCTCAGTCATTAGCTTCTTGGCATCCATCTTCGCCCAGTGCGTTTTGACGCAGGAAAAGGCCATCCGTGTACCTTCGATACGTACAAACCGACCGCTTTATAACCTCAAGCCGGGGCAGGCATCAACAAGCTGCTTCACAAGTCCGAACTAGCTTCTAGGTATTGGCGCGGTAGGCCATAGTCGGACTATCAGCTCCTTCATGGCTAGCTCGGCCTCCTTGTGCAGCTCGACCAGCTGTTTCAGCTGGTCGCTGAAGGACACTGGATGTTCGGGTCCAAGATATTGAGACCAGAACAACTTCTCTGTAGACCTCCCTTCCTCAGCTCGATAGAACTTGGAAGCATCTGATACGCTGCATGGCAAATCCGTAAACGCCCCTGGAGAGCTCCAAATTCGGGTAAGTAAAAGGAATGCTTCCTTCACAGACTTGCTTTGCATAATGAAAGCCTTACCCGCCGCGATCTTCCGGGCCGCCTGGATTTCCTGAAGGAGGCTCTGGGCTTCGGCTTGAGCCTCTTGCGCGCTCTGGAGGGACTTCGCAAGTTCGGATGGTTGCGTCTTAGAATCACGCTCCAAGGACTCGCACTTCTTGAAGGCATCCTGGAGCTCTTGCTGAACCTCGATGACCCGGGCCTCGTGCTTCTTGCGCGTGGCGCGTTCCTTGGCCGCTTTGTCCTCGGCCTTCTCTAATGCCTTCCTGAGGGCCGCCACCTCGGTCGTGGCCCCTAATAAAGTTCATGGCACTTTAGTCAGCATGAACCATTCATCCCTCCAAAACATACACGCGGGTTACTGCATACCTTTGCTATCCTCCAGCTGCTTCTTCACGAGGCCGAGCTCTTTCTCGGCCCGCTCCAGGATCTGCTTCAGTCCAGAGACCTCTGCAGTGTGAGCGGCAATAGCCAGCAGCGACGCCTACTTATTCACATAGACATATTATGTTAGACTCCTGCAAAAATTATTTTGATCCCCTGTTTGGCTTTTCCTTTCCGAACACCGAACAGAGCATCAGGGGCTATTGTTCATATTGTGATATTTTTTCTACAATTGTTACCTCAAAGCCTGTTAAAAGGCTAGTGCAGGCCTCGGTTAGTCCGCTTTGGGTGGACTGAACCTTTTCGATCACCGTACCCATGAGGACACGGTCCTCATCCACAATGGAGGCGCCTCGCAGCGCTTCCAACAGACTATCCGGTGCCTCTGGTTGGACAGAGGTCACCGGTGGAATCGGCACACCTCCTCCTTTCGGGGAAGGCTGTTCGCTGGACTCCGGAGCCGTGTAGGTCTCCGGAATGGTATCCGACTGAGGGCCAAGGGGAACTTGGCCCCCATTGCCAGTCCCCATGGGGGCTTTTTCCCCCATGTGTCCGACAGCCGAGGAGTCATCCTGGGGTGCCACCTTAACAATTTCTGGAATCTCCCCCTGGTCTGGGAAGGTCCTTTGGGGCGCCACCTCGTCATCACCCTTGGGTGAGGCAGAGTGAACGGGCGGCGAAGACACGCTAGCCATCTCCTTCGAGTCTAGCGAACCCTCTGTCGAGGATCGCGGGGAGCCGTCGCGGGCCGAACTGTAATGGCATAGTTTAAACATATTAAAATTATAAACTGGAAAGGCCAGGTGTTGCGAGGTGCATAGGGTTTTGGTACTTACGAGGCAGCCCGAGGCTTGGTGCGGGGCATTCGCTCCGGACTCCTTCCGACATCCCATGCGGAGTTATCCGCAAGGGGGCCCTTCCCCCTCTTGGGCGCCTTCGCCTCCAGATTCGTGGAGGCCTCTCTTTTCTTCTTTCCCCCCTCTGGGGGGAAGTCGCCTTCTTATTCCTCCTCCCCGTCGTCTTCGGCGACCGAAGAGTCAGTCTCGTCTTCAGATGACATGTCCGAAGCGCCCTTTCGGCGAAGGCCGCTCCTGCTCCCTTTTGCCGTCTTCTTGGCCTTCATCTCCGGCACATCATAAGGCGCCGGAAATAGCATCTTAGTTAGGAGTGGGGTTTCCTCATCTTCGGGAAGTGGATCTGGACAATTAATCCGCCTTGCTATGTCGAACCAGGCCTGAAAATTGATAGGAAGGCTTAGACTCCTTCTCAAAATATGCCAGTAAATGCTATACCTTGAATACATGAAAGAACTTACCGAATTGGCCTAGTGCTTTAAGCCGAGCCCACGATCTTCGGTCGTGGGCGGTGGTGTCTCGCCGGCCTTAAGGAGCACTTTCCAGATGTCTCCGTGTGTTATGCCGAAGAGCTCTAGGAACGTTTGGTGCTTGGTCGGATCGAACTCCCACAAATAGCAAGTCTGGTGTTGGCACGGAAGGATCCGGCGAATGAGCATAACATGGATCACGCTGACGAGTTTGATCCTCTTAGTTATCATGTTCTGAACGCATGTCTAGAGCCCAGTCTGCTCGCTCGAAGAGCCCGAGGCGAGGCCCTTCTCTTGCCAGGAGGTAAGCCGCAGCGGAGCTCTGGATCGAAATTCGGGGGTCGCCGCCCAGTTGGTGTCGCGCGGCTCGGTGATGTAGAACCACCCTGACTGCCACCCCTTCACCATCTCCATGAAGGATCCTTTGGACCATATAACGTTAGGCATCTTGCCCACCATGACGCCTCCACACTCTGCTTGTTGGCCTCTCACCACCTTCAGCTTTACATTGAAAGTCTTCAGCCATAGGCTGAAGTGAGGCGGGATATGAAGGAAGGCCTCCCAAGCGACTATAAATGCCGAGATGTCAAGGATAAAGTTGGGGCTAGATCATGGAATTCCATCCCGTAGTAAAACATCAGTCCGCGAACAAACGGGTGGAGAGGGAATCCCAGCCACGGACAAATGTGCGAGAAATACAACCCTCTCATGGGGTTCTAGGGTAGGGACGATCTGTCCTTCAATCGGGAGACGGTGAACGATCTCCTTGGCCAGGTATCCGGCCTCTCGAAGCTCCTTGATGTCTTTCTTCTTAACAGAAGAAGCCATCCACTTGCCACCAGCTCCGAATTCGGACATGGTTGGAGTGCTTTCTCCGGCAGGGGAAGCTAGGGCTTGGGCGCTAGAGTTCTAGAATGGTGAGCGGAGGATGGAGAAGGCAGGGGTGATTAAAGACGAATCCTTATCCCCTTATAAAGGCCGCGAATATCAAACGCCCCCCTGCTCGCCTTAAAACTCGCGTATTCCCAAGGGCTGTATAAACATCATGGTTGGGTTACCCACGCCTGTATTGATGAGAATCCCGTAATAAGGGGACACGATCTCTGCTTTGACAAGATGTGCCAATGGCAACCGCGTCTTGAAACATGGAGCGGCATGCAAAACAGTTCGAAATTATGACCGGATGGACGTGATGTCATGTTGTAAAAGTTGTCAGCGGATAGGACTCGTGCATTATTATATTCTCTACGGTTGTGTGTGGTGTGTGTTACAGGTCCGGACACGGTCAATTCATCCGAAGACTATTTTGGAGTTCGGAGGGAGGAACCCGCATTGCAATGCCAAAGAAAGGACTACGTGCCGGATACCTTGTCATTAAAGCCACGTTCAGAGGCTACTAAGGGAGTCCTGGACTAAGGGGTCCTCGGGCATCCAGCCTGTTGGCCATGGGCCGGACTGATGGGCTGTGAAGATACGGAGACTAAAGACTGCACCTGTGTCCGGATGGGACTCTCCTTGGCGTGGAAGGCAAGCTTGGCAACCGAATATGTAGATTCCCTTCTTTGCAACCGACCTTGTGTAACCCTAGATCCTTCCGGTGTCTATATAAACCGGAGGACTTAGTTCGGATGGGGGAGATTCATTATCATAGCCATACAAGCTAGACCTCTAGGGTTTAGCCATTACGATCTCGAGGTAGATCAACTCTTGTAATACTCTTATTCATCAATATCAGTCAAGCAGGACATAGGGTATTACCTCCATAGAGAGGGCCCGAACCTAGGTAAACATCGTGTCCCTTGTCTCCTATTACCAACGACCTTAGACGCACAGTTCGGTACCCCCTACCCGAGATCCGCCGGTTTTGACACCGACACCGGTGGATGAACATGACCCCGTGGAGGGCTGGATGAATAGGACCCCGTGGAGGGCGTGTTGAACAGTAGCCAATGGAGGGCTGGTTGAACAGTAGCCGGTGGAGGGCTGGATGAACAGTAGCCCATGGAGGGGTGGTTGTACAGGACCCGGTGGAGAGGGCTAGTTGAACAGTAGCCAGTGGGGGCTGGATGAACAGGAGCCCGTGGATGAACAGTCGCAGGTGGAGGCTAGAGGAGGTCGACGGTGGATGAACAGTAGCCCGTGGAGGCTAGAGGAGGTCGACGGTGGAGATGAACAGTATCCCGTGGAGTCCCGTTTTGCGGTACGCCACACCCCTCCCGATGAACAGGACCCCCATTTCGACTGTAGCGCTCCAACACAAGTCCGTTTCCTCCGTTTTGTGGTACGCCACACCCCTCCCAATCAACAGGACCCCGTTTCAACCGTAGGAGGTCCGTTTTCTCTGTTTCGCGATACGCCAGACCCCTTCCAATGAACAGGATCCCATTTCCACCGAGGCCGGTCGAACACAAGGCCGTTTCCTCCGTTCTATGGTACGCCAGGCCTCGTTTCCATCGGCTGTTCCATCCAAGCCGTTTGGCTCCCGATGAACAGCACGCGCTCCGTTGGCTCCCGATGAACACGACGCATTCTGCTGCCTCCCCATGAAAACGACAATGACTCAGTTTCTCCGTTCCGACCTAGCCACAGCCATGTACATGAGCCCTGGCCGTACGTATGCGCGAGTAGGCGTTCGAGACCCTGCCCATATGTACGTATGTGGTCGTATTTATTTCTTGCACCCTAGCCGCTGTATGTACGTGTACATGCTACGTGCGTGCCTCTACTACCACACGTGCGCAACTCTACTACCACACGTGCGCGCCTCTACATCGACCAGTATGTACATACACGTTCGCACCAGAATAACAACGCTATGTACGCTTTGACCGGGTGGGTCCCGACTGTCAAGCACTTCCTTGCGTGCGAAGATGTAGCTGGAGGGTTCCAGCAGCCAGGGGGCGAATCATTTTTTGCCCGTAATATGGACACACTTCCTTGTGTGCGAAGATGTAGCTGATGGGTCCCAGCAGTCAGGGGGGAAACATTTTCTTTTTCGCGAAATACGGTGGCCTGTCCGGTGGGTCCCTGCTGTCAGGTGGAGGAATCATTATTTTCCGCAAAATAAGGAGGCACTTCCTTGCTACAGTCGTGGACCCAGCTGTCAGCCTCTCCACATACAGTACTCTTCCGATGGAAGTCGTTCCTTGACCACGTTGACCACGCCGCGGCGAGAGCACCAGGGCGGTGGATGACAGCGAGGCCTAGGAAGGGGACGACGCGGAGCCGGGGAAGACGCGGCAGTGGATGCCCACACGGAGAGGTGTACGAGGGTTCACTGGTTCGGTTGCGGTGTGAGGCTGCCGTTGCCACAGGGCCTGGCCAGCGGTGGGAGTAGTAGGGGCGGTGAGGCCTCCGCGGCATCACAGCCGGCCACGGGAAGCAGGAGCACGCGGCACGACCGACGCTGGTTTGGGCGGCTGGAGCAACAAGACCAGAGGTTGAAGAAGCACTACCACCATTGGATGGACATCGTACGGTCACTGGAGCTAGAATCGTTCATATTGACTAAGTTGACAAAGCCCTCCGTCCCCGTCAACTTAGTAGGCCCACAAGTCAGTCTCCCACTATGGTGGGTCCTAGCTAGCAGGGGGTATTCATTTTTTTGTGCGTAATAAGGAGGCACTTCCTTGCGTGCGAAGATATAGCTGGTGGGTCCAACCTGTCAGCGGGGGAACATTTTTTTTGTGAAATACAGAGGCCCTTCCGGTGGGTCCCAGCTGTCAGGTGGAGGAATCATTATTTTACACGTAATAAGGACGCATTTCCTTGCTGATACGTCCATTTTGCATCATGCTTTTATATCGATATTTATTGCATTATGGGTTGTTATTACACATTATGTCACAATACTTATGCCTTTTCTCTCTTATTTTACAAGGTTTACATGAAGAGGGAGAATGCCGGCAGCTGGAATTCTAGGCTGGAAAAGGAGCAAATATTAGAGATCTATTATGCACAACTCCAAAAGTCCTGAAACTTCACGGGACCACGTTTTGGAATATATAAAAAATACTGGCGAAATAATTAACCATAGGGGGCCCACACCATGTCCACGAGGGTGGGGGGCGCGCCCCTGTCTCGTGGGCCCCCTGGCAGGCCTCCGGTGCCCATCTTCTACTATATGAAGTCTTTCGTCCGAGAAAAAATCATAAGCAAGCTCACGGGACGAAACTCCGCCGCCACGAGGCGGAACCTTGACGGAACCAATCTAGGGCTCCGGTGGAGCTGTTTTGTTGGTCCCTCCGGGGGGGGGGGGAAATCATCACCATCGTCATCACCATCGATCCTCTCATCGGGAGGGGGTCAATCTCCATCAACATCTTCACTAGCACCATCTCATCTCCAACCCTAGTTCATCTCTTGTATCCAATCCGTGTCTCAAAACCTCAGATTGGTACCTGTGGGTTGCTAGTAGTGTTGATTACTCCTTGTAGTTGATGCTAGTTAGTTTATTCGGTGGAAGATCATATGTTCAGATCCTTTATGCATATTAATACCCCTCTGATTATGAACATGAATATGATTTGTGAGTAGTTACGTTTGTTCTTGAGGACATGGGAGAAGTCTTGCTATAAGTAGTCATGTGAATTTGGTATTCGTTCGATATTTTGATGGGATGTATGTTGTCTCTCCTCTAGTGGTGTCATGTGAACGTCGACTACATGACACTTCACCATTGTTTGGGCCTAGGGGAAGGCATTGGGAAGTAATAAGTAGATGATGGGTTGCTAGAGTGACAGAAGCTTAAACCCTGGTTTATGAGTTGCTTCGTAACGGGCTGATACGTCTCCGTCGTATCTACTTTTCCAAACACTTTTGCCCTTGTTTTGGACTCTGACTTGTATGATTTGAATGGAACTAACCCGGACTGACGCTGTTTTCAGCAGAATTGCCATGGTGTTGTTTTCTGTGCAGAAAACAAATATTCTCGGAATGACCTGAAACTCCACGGAACATCTTAGAAAAAATAAAAAAAATCCTCGCCAAAGATGAAGACCAGGGGGCCCACACCCTGTCCATGAGGGTGGGGGCACGCCCCCCTACCTCGTGGGCCCCCTGGATGCCCTCTGATGCCAACTCCAACTCTATATATTTGCTTTCGGAGAGAAAAAATGAAGGAGAAGAAATCATCACGTTTTACGATACGGAGCCGCTACCAAGCTCTAAAACCTCTCGGGAGGGCTGATCTGGAGTCCGTTCGGGGATCCGAAGAGGGGGATTCATCGTCGTCGTCGTCATCAACCATCCTCCATCACCAATTTCATGATGCTCACCGCCATGCGTGAGTAATTCCATCGTAGGCTTGCTGGACGGTGATGGGTTGGATGAGATTTATCATGTAATCAAGTTAGTTTTGTTAGGGTTTGATCCCTAGTATCCACTATGTTCTGAGATTGATGTTGCTATGACTTTGCCATGCTTAATGCTTGTCACTAGGGCCTGAGTGCCATGATTTCAGATCTGAACGTATTATGTTTTCATGAATATATGTGAGTTCTTGATCCTATCTTGCAAGTCTATAGTCACCTACTATGTGTTATGATCCCGCAACCCCGAAGTGACAATAATCGGGACCACTCCCGGTGATGACCATAGTTTGAGGAGTTCATGTATTCACTATGTGCTTATGCTTTGTTCCGGTTCTCTATTAAAAGGAGGCCTTAATATCCCTTAGTTTCCAATAGGACCCCGCTGCCACGGGAGGGTAGGACAAAAGATGTCATGCAAGTTCTTTTTCATAAGTACGTATGACTATATACGGAATACATGCCTACATTACATTGATGAATTCGAGCTAGTTCTGTGTCACCCTATGTTATGACTGTTACATGATGAACCGCATCCGGCGTAATTATCCATCACTGATCCGGTGCCTACGAGTTTTCCATATACTGGTTCTTGCTTATTTACTTTCCCGCTGCTACTATTACAATCAATACAAAATACCAAAAACATTACTTTTGCTTTCTTTACTTTTGTTGCTGCTACCACCACTATCATATTACTGTGCTACTAAACACTTTGCTGCAGATACTAAGTTTCCAGGTGTGGTTGAATTAACAACTCAGCGGCTAATACTTGAGAATATTCTTTGGCTCCCCTTGTGTCGAATCAATAAATTTGGGTTGAATACTCTACCCACGAAAGTTGTTGCGATCCCCTATACTTGTGGGTTATCAAGACCAATTTCTGGCGCCATTGCCGGGGAGCATAGCTCTATTCTTTGAGTCACTTGGGATTTATATCTGCTTATCACTATGAAGAACTTGAGAGATCCAAAAACCAGGATTTATCCCTCAACTACGAGGGGAGGTAAGGAACTGCCATCTAGCTCTGCACTTGATTCACCTTCTGTTATGAGTAAGTTTGTGACACCTACACCTGCTTCTGCTATTCGTTCTGATATGTCGCATGTTATTGATGATGCCACTTCTGCTATGCATGATACTTATGATGAAACTGCTTCTATGCCTGATACTACTGTGCCCCTTGGTGAATTTCTTGATGAACAGATTGCTAGGGCTAGAGAAAAAGAAAATTATTGAATCTGAATACGATGATGATAGTGATGATGAAAATATGCTTGTTATCCCTGAGGGCTATCTTTTTGATATGGAATCTTCTGCCGCTATTTTAGCTTGCAAAGATAGATATGAGCTCAAGAGGCTATTAGCTAAATGGAACAAAGAATCACTTAGAGATAAAATGAAACCCGACCCTGCTTATGCTACTTCACCTATTTGTGTTCCCGATAAGGATTATGAATTCTCTATTGATCCTGATATAATTACTTTGGTTGAATTTGATCCGTTTTATGGCTATGAATCTGAAACTGCTATGGCACATCTCACTAAGTTAAATGATATAGCTGCCCTGTTCACTAATGATGAGAGATCGCGTTACTTCTATATACTCAAAATATTTCCGTTCTCATTAAAGGGTGATGCTAAGATATGGTTTAATTCTCTTGATCCTGGTTGTGTGTGTAGTCCCCAGGATATGATTTATTACTTCTCTGCTAAATACTTCCCTGCTCATAAGAAACAAGCTGCTTTGAGGGAAATATACAACTTTGTGCAAATTAAAGAAGAGAGTCTCCCACAAGCTTGGGGGAGGCTTCTCAAGTTACTTAATGCTTTGACTGATCACCCTCTTAAGAAACCCGAAATACTTAATATCTTTTATAATGGACTAACCGATGCTTCCAGAGATTACCTGGATAGTTGTGCTGGTTCTGTTTTCAGGGAAAGAACACCGGATGAAGCTGAAATTCTATTGAATAATATGTTGACAAATGAAAATAATTGGGCACCTCCTGAGCCAGCCCCTGCTCCAATTACTGAGCCTATTCCTAAACCAACTCCAAAGAAGAGAGGTGTTCTATTCCTCAATCCCGAAGATATGCAAGAGGCAAAGAAATCTATGAAAGAAAAAGGTATTAAAGCTGAAGATGTTAAGAATTTACCTCCTGTTGAAGAAATACATGGTCTTAATATACCGTCTGCTGGAGAAACATATGATCTCAATTCTTTATTTACTGAAGAACCTCTTGATCCCGATATCCCGACACAGGTAGTAAAGGTAAATTCTCTCTATAGATATGATAAAGCTAAAGTCCCTCCTACTAAAATTGCTAGTCAGTACTTGGATGAGTTTGATAACTTTATGTTTAAGCAAGACGACTTCTGTAACATCCCAATTTTTCCTAAATTAGGATGTTATTAGATCATTCATATGCATATCATATTTTTATTGCATTATTTTCTTTTTCATAATATTCAAATCATTATGCAACAAAAGGCAATTTATTTGGAGTGGAGATAACATGACTTCTCCCCTATTTTAAAAATGTTCATAATGTGCAGAATATTATTTCCAGTTCATCCAATATGTTCTGGTAATTTTTGTGATCTTAAAAATATTTTATTTGATTGTTTTATTGCTGTTTGAGTGGCCTATTGCATCAAAATTATTTTACAAAATTGCATTAGTATTGGAACTAGTGTTCCTGTAGTTTATGTTAGTAGTATACATTTTTCTGTGTGCCTATGTATTTTTATTTAGAATTTATATTGTGTATTTTATTTTATTCATTTTTAGTTTTACTGCTGTAGTTTTTGTTTAAAAAAACGCAGCACTGCGCGGTCCAGCAGCCAACCCTGCGGCCCACCTAACCCCGCACTGCCCGCGGCCCAGTCTCCCGCGCCTCCAGCCGCCGAAGCGGTACACCGAACCCAATCCGACCCGCACCAGCGCCCGACCCGCTATCTGTCTCTCTCTGCCAGCGGACCCCGCTCCCCATCCCCTTCCTCCGGTCGGACGAACACACGCGCAGCCGCACCGCTCGCACACCCGAGCGCGAGCCGGATCGATCTCGCCCCCTAGTCGACCTCGTGCTCCCCTAGGACTCCCTGGATGCGTAAGGGTTTGCCACGCACCCCCGAAGCCTCTTTCCGATCCTTTCTGTCGTCTGCACGCCTCTGTTGGGCGAATTGGATCTCACCGAGGAGCTTCAGCCGCCGCCGTCGTTGACCGTCCGAATCCACCGCCGTAAGGACGCCCGGCCGCTCCACTTGTCACCGTTCGAACCCCCACTCGACGATGAACTCTTTTGACACCTCAAAGTACCCTGCAGAGCACCAGAACGCTGCCGCCACCGACGTCCGCCGCCGCCGGAGCACACCACCGTTCCCGTCGTTGTTGCTGCCCGTAGAGGACGACCCGTCGCCGCCCGACCTCACCTACGCCTCCGCCGCTCGACGCCGCACCCACCCATCACTTCCCCTTCACCGGAGACTCGCCGGAGAGCCGCCACCACCGCCTCCGACCGCCGCCGCCGTTTTCCTCTCTACACGGTAAGCACGCGCGCACAGGAGGTTTTCAGCCAATAGGCCCCTGCCACGTGGCAGTTCGCTACAGGAACAACACAGGAGTTCGCTACAGGACCAGGGTATTTATGTTTCTTTTTGTTTTTCATAGATTTTCATCCAAAATTCAACTAGCTATATCTTTTATTATATATATCCAATTTAGGTAATTCTTTTTCCTGTGCACTCACGAAGATCGGCACATTATCGCAGTACCAGCTTTGCACACGTTTGCTCTGTTCAAATTTGAATTCGTTTGAATTTGAATTAAATCTTCCGGAGACCGTAACTCTCAAACCGTTTGTTGGTTTTAAGTGATTTTTTTTGCGTTGTGACCGTAGTGCATTTTAGGTGATGTTAAGATTCTGTTGTTGAGTTTTAAAAATGATTTTCTTGCTGTTGGTTTTGTTTTGGTTCTTTTCGTGTTCCGGTGATTGATTTGTTGAATTGTGTGAAACATGTAGATTGTCCGGAGTGTGACGCGAGCTATTGTCAGGAGTGTGACTTTCTGAACCAGAACCAAGGCAAGTTACACCTTGATCATCCTTTACCTATTGTTTTCTATGCATGTAGTTATATCACACTGAATATATGCATGTATAGGAATACTATATATTTTGGTTATGCTGTTGAGCTATCTCCCGTCATTGCAGATCGTGGTAGTTGTAGTTTTGCTATGCTTTGTAGACGGGGTTGGTTCATGTATTCACTGAGCTTATGTGAGGATTATATATATAATAATTTGAGTAGTAACTCAGGGTTTAATTCACCTCTGGGTGGAAGTGGTATTGCTAGGGTGGTTTCAAGAACATCATGGTTTATACCCTCTGAATGTAAGTGGACGGCCGCCCAGGCTCAAAAAGATCAGACATACTTAGGACTAGTAGCTTCCATGTGCGACCACTGGCTAAATGGGCTCTGGCTTAGTTGATCAGTTGTGGGAGCCTTACCCGGATGTGCCAACAGATGTAGATATAATAGTTGGGATGGGCCTCCTATTGGGACTAGGGGACTGCTTCTGAAAGACTTCGTCTCAATCTTCGGGTTGGGTCCAGTGGGTAAAGCGTACTAAACTCTGTAGAGTATTAAAAACTAATCATGATTAGTCGTGCCCCCGGTTATGGGTAAATTTGAGCGACTATGCCATTACAGTTGTTGGATGATCTTGACAGATGTGACACCTAATAAATTTGTTGGGCAACTTAATAAAGGGTAGGTTGGAGTTGATTTTGCCAACTCAACCTTGTGTATTTAATTGTAGTAATAAAAGAACTAAATAAAAATTTGACTATTAGGTAGTTATGAGGACAAAATCAGCTTTCTGCAAAAACAAACCCTCAAGCCTTCCTTTTGTTATACTATGCATATACATGGAGGTCTACTATATTATTACTCCTGTCTAACTTGCCAATACATTCCAAGTATTGACCTATATGGCTGCAACGTCTCATGTTGCAGGATATTCAGACGAAGAGTAAGGTACCATTAGGGTCGCTAGTCTGCACTCAGCATCGCCAGTGGGCTATGATGGGACTCATCGTTATTTTCTGCTACTTTCCGTTTATTGATTGAATAGAGCTAGCCAAGTGCTATGCAGATTGTTTTATTTTATATATTCTAGATCATACATTGTAATAAATGATGCACTTGATATTCTGGTATTCATCTACACTGTGTGTGCTAGCGAGTTCGATCCAGGGACTAGCACGGTAAGCACAGAGACTCAAATCCTTCGAGGTTTGGTCGTTACAGATGGTATCAGAGCAGTGTGTTAACTATAGGACGTGACCCTAGAAAATGGATTAGAAAAGCCATAGGAGTGAAAATTATTGTATAAACTAGCTATACTTCTTGCTATTTATTAGTAAATCCCTCAAGTATCTTGACCAGTTAAGTAGGAACTAGTGCTGAGACCACCATTCATGTTTGTTTTATATTGCAACGTTATCGTGTTAGCGTATCTGATTATGCCCACTTTCGTGGTATGAAGATACTAGATTGTTTGCTTGATTGGTAGTTGTTTGGTAAATTGCTTAGTGTTGAAATTATTCGACTATATATATATAATTACCATATTGTTTGTTGTTTGTTTGTTGGTGTTATTCGTTGTTGTGTTTTGTTGGCTTGATCATAATATGCATATGGGTAGAATATATTTATATATACATAGTCTTTGGCCCTATTATATCTATAACTCTTCTATGATTGCCCACCAGATGCCGCCGAGGCGTGATACTAGACGCAATACTGCAGGAGGAGACAACAATGGCAATGGAGTACCACCATACATACAACAGGTTATTGAGGGACAGGTCCAGTTGATCCAGTTGCTTACTCAGAACCAGAACAACAACAATAACAACAACAATCCGCCACCACCTCCACCTGTGGATATGCTTACCAGGTTCTTGAGGTTGAATCCTCAGAGGTTCTCCAGTTCCCCTGAACCTATTGTGGCTGATGACTGGCTCCGTGCAGTCAATAGGAACCTGGAGACGGTTGGATGCACTGATGCAGAGAGGGTGAGGTTTGCCTCACATTTGTTGGGGGGTCCTGCTGCAGCTTGGTGGGACAATTACTTGGTCACTTATCCCATTGCTGCCATCACATGGCCTCAGTTTCAGGATGCTTTCTGTGCTGCACATGTGTCTGCTGGTGCTATGAGTCAGAAAAAGAAGGAGTTTCGCAGTTTGCGCCAGGGAGGTCGCACAGTTAATGCGTATGTGGAGGAATTTAATAATCTTGCATGTTATTCTCCTAATGATGTTAACACTGATGCAGCTAGGCAAGAGAAATTCTTGGAGGGCCTTAATGATGAGTTGAGACTTCAGTTGACAGTGGCCACTTTTAGGAATTGCCAGGATTTGATTGATAAGGCTATTGTGCTGGAGGGAAAACAACAGGCCATAGAGAATTGAAAGAGGAAGTACAACAATAATAATAAGTATAATTCAGGACCACAACAGAAGCCACGCACTTCATATCATGGTAATGCAGGTAATGGGCATAATCATCATGGAGGTAATGGACATAATCATCATGGAGGGAATGGCCACAACCATAATGGCCACCATCATCACAATGGGCACAAGAGTAACAATGGCAATGGTAGAGGTAATGGTAATGGTAATGGAGGGAATAATAACCAGAGCCACCAGAGTATGCATGTGCAGAGGGATATTAGCCAGGTTCAATGCTATAAGTGTAGGCAGATGGGCCACTACTCCAATGCTTGTCCAGGGAACAAGAACGGTAATGGGGATTCAGGAGTCAGCAAGCCAGACCCCTTACAAAAGGGTCATGTCAACCATGTTAATGTTGAGGAGGTCTATAATGAACCTGATGCAGTGATTGGTAAGTTCTTGATTAATTCAGTACCTGCACTTGTCCTTTTTGATACTGGTGCATCGCATTCATTTATTTCGAGGGTATTTGTTGATAAACATGGATTGCCAACCAAAACACTTGGTATGCCTATTAGAGTGAGTTCCCCAGGAGCTGAGATGATAGCAGGTGTTGGTTGCCATCAGTTGACTTTGTCTATTGGAAAGCATGATTTTCCTACGGATTTGATTATATTGAAGTCACAAGGTTTGGATATTATTTTGGGTATGGATTGGTTGCAGTTATATAAATGTCGTATTGATTGTGCCAGTCGATCTATTACTCTCAGTGCACCAGGAGGGAAGAGGATCAAATATGTGTGTAAGTATAAGCGTAATCAGGTGCAGGTGAACTCTCTTAAGGGGGATAGCCTGGAAGAGGTGCCAGTTGTGAGAGATTATCCAGATGTGTTTCCAGAGGAGTTGCCAGGTATGCCACCAGATAGAGATATTGAGTTTCTTATTGATTTAATACCGGGCACTGGACCTATTGCAAAGAGACCGTATAGAATGCCTCCTCAAGAGTTGGAAGAATTGAAGAAGCAGATAAGAAAATTGCAGGCACAAGGATTTATTCGCCCAAGTTCATCACCTTGGGGAGCCCCAGTTTTGTTTGTGGAGAAGAAGGATGGGACCTTGAGGATGTGTGTTGATTATCATTCTCTGAATGAGGTAACCATTAAGAATAAGTATCCTTTTGCCTATGATAAATGATCTATTTGACCAGTTGGAGGGAGCTACTGTGTTTTCTAAGATTGACCTTCGTTCTGGTTATCATCAATTGAAGATTCGTGAGCAAGATATTCCAAAGACTGCTTTTACTACGAGGTATGGGTTGTATGAATATACTGTTATGTCATTTGGATTGACTAACGCCCCTGCATACTTCATGAATATGATGAACAAGGTGTTTATGGAGTTCTTGGATAAATTTGTGGTTGTTTTCATTAATGATATATTGGTGTTCTCCAAGAATAAGCAAGAGCATGAGGTGCATTTGCGTTTGGTATTGGAGAAATTGAGGGAACATCAGTTGTATGCCAAGTTCAGCAAATGTGAGTTTTGGCTGGATGAGGTAGCATTCCTTGGACATGTTGTGTCAGGTAATGGAGTTGCAGTTGATCCATCTAAGGTTGCTGTAGTTACACAGTGGGAGACACCCACGTCAATTGGAGAGATTCACAGCTTTTTGGGCCTTGCAGGTTATTACAGGAGGTTTATTGAGAACTTTTCCAAGATTGCAAAGCCTATGACTGAATTGTTGAAGAAGGAGAAGAAATTTGTTTGGACTGATGAATGTGAAGCCAGCTTTCAGGAATTGAAGCAGCATTTGGTTACAGCACCAGTTTTAACTCTGCCGGATATACATAAGGACTTCCAGGTATATTGTGATGCTTCTCGTCAAGGACTTGGGAGTGTTTTGATGCAGGAAGGTAAAGTTGTTTATTATGCTTCACGTCAGCTTAAGAATCATGAGCATAATTATCCTACACATGATTTGGAGTTAGCCTCAGTTGTGCATGCATTGAAAACTTGGAGGCAATATCTTATTGGTAATCATTGTGATATATTTACTGATCATAAGAGCTTGAAGTATATTTTTACTCAGAAGGATTTGAACCTCAGGCAGAGGAGATGGTTGGAGCTTATTAAGGATTATGATTTGGATGTGCAGTATCATCCTGGTAAGGCTAATGTTGTTGCTGATGCATTGAGTCGTAGGAGCCATGCTAATGCAGTTAATATTGATGATATGCCACCGGAGTTATGTGAGCAGTTCAAGAATCTCAGGTTGGAGATGGTTCCTAAGGGATATTTGGCAACACTTGAGTTAAAGTCTACTTTGATTGACAAGATCAGAGAAGCTGAAAAGGGTGATAAGGAGATTGCTGAGATAAAAGAGAATATGGCTAAAGGTAAGGCAGAAGGTTTCCATGAGGATGAACATGGAGCCATATGGTTTGAGGAGCATATTTGTGTACCTCAAGATGCAGATATCAGGAAGTTGATTCTTCAGGAGGCGCATGATTCAGCTTATTCTATTCACCCAGGTAATACTAAGATGTATTTGGATTTGAGGGAAAGATTTTGGTGGCCTAGCCTGAAGAGGGAAATTGCTGGGTATATTGCAACATGTGATGTGTGCCAAAGAGTTAAGGCGGAACATCAGAGACCAGCAGGTTTGTTACAGCCATTGCCTATACTTGATTGGAAGTGGGATGAGATTGGTATGGATTTTATTATAGGTCTACCCAGGACTCGGTCAGGTTATGATTCTATTTGGGTAGTTGTTGATCGTCTGACTAAAGTTGCTCACTTCATCCCAGTAAAGACTACTTATACCAGTGCTCATCTAGCAAAAATTTATATGTCTAAAATTGTTTGTCTGCATGGAGTTCCAAGGAAGGTAGTGTCTGATAGAGGTACTCAGTTCACATCCAAATTTTGGCGTCAGTTGCATGAATCCTTAGGCACTAGGCTGGAGTTCAGTACAACTTTCCATCCACAGACAGATGGGCAGACAGAGAGGGTAAATCAGATTTTGGAGGATATGTTGAGAGCTTGTGCTTTGGACTATGGGTCCAGTTGGGATGATAATTTACCTTATGCAGAGTTCTCATATAATAACAGTTACTAGGCTAGTCTGAAGATGGCACCATTTGAGGTATTGTATGGTAGGAAGTGCAGGACACCATTGATGTGGGATGAGGTTGGAGAGCGTCAATTCTTTGGACCAGACTTGATCAGAGATGCTGAGGAGAAGGTCAAGTTGATTCGTGACAGGCTGAAGATAGCACAGTCCAGACAGAAGAGTTATGTAGATGCAAAACGTAAGGAGGTGACATATGAGGTAGGAGACCGTGCATACCTTAGAGTTTCACCACTTCGTGGAATTAAGAGGTTTGGAATCAAGGGTAAGTTAGCACCATGTTTTGTGGGGCCTTACAAGATCTTGGAGCGTAGAGGAGAGGTAGCTTATCAGCTGGAGTTGCCAGAATCCTTGTTAGGAGTTCATAATGTGTTTCATGTATCTCAGTTGAAGAAGTGCCATGCAGAGATGATGGATGTTCCATTGAGGGACACAGTGCCACTTGAGGCAATTTAGTTGGAGAGTGATTTGACACATGAGGAGAAGCCTATTAAGATTTTGGAGACAGCATCGAGAGTTACTCGCACCAAGACAATCAAGTTATACAAGGTTCAGTGGGATCATCATACAGAGGAGGAAGCTACCTGGGAACGAGAGGAAGATCTCAAGCAGGATCACCCACACCTATTTGCTAGCCAGCCCGAATCTCGAGGGCGAGATTCATCTTAAGGGGGGTAGGTTTGTAACATCCCAATTTTTCCTAAATTAGGATGTTATTAGATCATTCATATGCATATCATATTTTTATTGCATTATTTGCTTTTTCAGAATATTCAAATCATTATGCAACAAAAGGCAATTTATTTGGAGTGGAGATAACATGACTTCTCCCCTATTTTAAAAATGTTCATAATGTGCAGAATATTATTTCCAGTTCATCCGATATGTTCTGGTAATTTTTGTGATCTTAAAAATATTTTATTTGATTGTTTTATTGATGTTTGAGTGGCCTATTGCATCAAAATTATTTTACAAAATTTCATTAGTATTGGAACTAGTGTTCCTGTAGTTTATGTTAGTAGTATACATTTTTCTGTGTGTCTACGTATTTTTATTTACAATTTATATTGTGTATTTTATTTTATTTATTTTTAGTTTTACTGCTGTAGTTTTTGTTAAAAAAAGGCAGCACTGCGTGGTCCAGCAGCCAACCCTGCGGCCCACCTAACCCCGCACTGCCCGCGGCCCAGTCTCCCGCGCCTCCAGCCGCTGAAGCGGTACACCGAACCCGATCCGACCCGCACCAGCGCCCGACGCGCTGTCTGTCTCTCTCTGCCAGCGGACCCCGCTCCCCATCCCCTTCCTCCGGTCGGACGAACATGCGCGTAGCCGCACCGCTCGCACACCCGAGCGCGAGCCGGATCGATCTCGCCCCCTAGTCGACCTCGTGCTCCCCTAGGACTCCCTGGACGCGTAAGGGTTTGCCCCGCACCCCCGAAGCCTCTTTTCGATCCTTTCCGTCGTCTGCACGCCTCTGTTGGGCGAATTGGATCTCACCGAGGAGCTTCAGCCGCCGCCGTCGTTGACTGTCCAAATCCACCGCCGTAAGGATGCCCGGCCGCTCCACTTGTCACCGTTCGAACCCCCACTCGACGACGAACTCTTTTGACACCTCGAAGTACCCTGCAGAGCACCAGAACGCTGCCGCCACCAACGTCTGCCGCCGCCGGAGCACACCACCGTTCCAGTCGCCGTTGCTGCCCGCAGAGGACGCCCCGTCGCCGCCCGACCTCACCTACGCCTCTGCCGCTCGATGCCGCACCCACCCATCACTTCCCCTTCACCGGAGACTCGCTGGAGAGCCGCCACCGCCGCCGCCGACCGCCGCCGTTGTTTTCCTCTGCACGGTGAGCACGCGCGCACAGGAGGTTTTCAGCCAATAGGCCCCCTGCCACGCGGCAGTTCGCTACAGGAACAACATAGGAGTTCACTACAGGACCAGGGGATTTCTGTTTCTTTTTGTTTTTCATAGATTTTCATCCAAAATTCAACTAGCTATATCTTTTATTATATATATTCAATTTAAGTAATTCTTTTTCCTGTGCACTCAAAAAGATCGGCACATTATCGCAGTACCAGCTTTGCACACGTTTGCTCTGTTCAAATTTGAATTCGTTTGAATTTGAATTAAATCTTCCGGAGACCGTAACTCTCAAACCGTTTGTCGGTTTTAAGTGATTCTTTTTGCGTTGTGACCGTAGTGCATTTTAGGTGATGTTAAGATTCTGTTGTTGAGTTTTAAAAATGATTTTCTTGTTGTTGGTTTTGTTTTGGTTCTTTTTGTGTTCCGGTGATTGATTTGTTGAATTGTGTGAAACGTGTAGATTGTCCGGAGTGCGACGCGAGCTATTGTCAGGAGTGTGACTTTCTGAACCAGAACCAAGGAAAGTTACACCTTGATCATCCTTTACCTATTGTTTTCTATGCATGCAGTTATATCACACTATGAATATATGCATGTATAGGAATACTATATATTTTGGTTATGCTGTTGAGCTATCTCCCGTCATTGCAGATCGTGGTAGTTGTAGTTTTGCTATGCTTTATAGACGGGGTTGGTTCGTGTATTCATTGAGCTTATGTGAGGATTATATATATAATAAATTGAGTAGTAACTCGGGATTTAATTCACCTCTCGGCGGAAGTGGTATTGCTAGGGTGGTTTCAAGAACATCATGGTTTATACCCTTTGAATGTAAGTGCACGGCCGCCCAGGCTCAAAAAGATCAGACAGACTTAGTGACTAGTAGCTTCCATGTGCGACCACTGGCTAAATGGGCTCTGGCTTAGTTGATCAGTTGTGGGAGCCTTACCCGGATGTGCCAGCAGATGTAGATATAATAGTTGGGATGGGCCTCCTGTTGGGACTAGGGGACTGCTTCTGAAAGACTTCGTCTCAATATTCGGGTTGGGTCCAGTGGGTAAAGCGTACTAAACTCTGTAGAGTATTAAAAACTAATCATGATTAGGCGTGCCCCCGGTTATGGGTAAATTTGAGCGACTATGCCATTACAGTTGTTGGATGATCTTGACAGATGTGACACCTAATAAATTTGTTGGGTAACTTAATAAAGGGTAGGTTGGAGTTGATTTTGCCAACTCAACCTTGTGTATTTAATTGTAGTAATAAAAGAACTAAATAAAAATTTGACTATTAGGTAGTTATGAGGACAAAATCAGCTTTCTGGAAAAACAAACCCTCAAGCCTTCCTTTTGTTATAATATGCATATACATGGATTTCTGCTATATTATTACTCATGTGTAACTTGCCAATACATTCCAAGTATTGACCTATATGGCTGCAACGTCTCATGTTGCAGGATATTCAGACGAAGAGTAAGGTACCGTTAGGGTCGCGAGTCTGCACTCAGCATCGCCAGTGGGCTATGATGGGACTCATCGTTATTTTCTGCTACTTTCCCCTGTTTGATTGAATAGAGCTAGCCAAGTGTTATGCAGATTGTTTTATTTTATATATTCTGGATCATACGTTGTAATAAATGATGCACTTGATATTCTGGTATTCAACTATATTGTGTGTGCTAGCGAGTTCGATCCAGGGACTAGCACGGTAAGCACAGAGACTCAAATCCTTCGAGGTTTGGTCGTTACAACTTCAATGCTTATTTTGGTAGACAATTAAAGGAAAATGCTTATATGATTAGACGCTTGGGTGATTATATGACTAATATTAAAGGTGAACTTAAACTTGTTAGCAAACATGCTTCTATGGTTACCACTCAAGTAGAACAAGTACTTAAGGCTCAATAAAGTGCTTGATGAAATGAATGGTAAGAAAAATGATTATGCTGTTAGAGTGGCTACTAGAACTGGTAGAATGACTTAGGAACCTTTGTATCCTGAAGGCCACCCTAAGAGAATCGAGCAAGATTCTCAAAGAAATAATATTGATGTTCCTAGTTCTTCTAAAAAGAAGAAGAAGAAAAATGATAGAACTGTGCAAACTTCTAATGAACCTATTGCTGAACCACCTGATAATCCAAATGATATTTCTATGTCTGATGCTGAAACACAATCTAGTAATGAACATGAACCTAGTGAAAATATTAATGATGATGTTCATGATGATGCTCAACCTAGTAATGGTAATGATGTAGAAATTGAACCTGCCGTTGATCTTGATAACCCACAATCAAAGAATCAACGTTATGATAAAAGAGACTTTGTTGCTAGGAAACATGGTAAAGAAAGGGAACCTTGGGTTCAGAAACCCATGCCTTTTCCTCCAAAACCATCCAAGAAAAAGGATGATGAGGATTTTGAGCGCTTTGCTGAAATGATTAGGCCTATATTTTTGCATATGCGATTAACTGATGTGCTCAAAACAAATCCTTATGCTAAATATATGAAGGATATCATTACTAATAAAACAAAGATACCGGAAGCTGAAATTTCCATGATGCTTGCTAACTATACTTTTAAGGGTGGAATACCAAAGAAACTCGTAGATCCCGGAGTACCTACTATACCTTGCTCCATTAAAAGAAATTATATTAAAACTACTTTATGTGATCTTGGAGCCGGTGTTAGTGTTATGCCTCTCTCTTTATATCGTAGACTTGACTTGAATAAGCTGACACCTACTGAAATATCTTTGCAAATGGCTGATAAATCAACTGCTATACCTGTCGGTATCTGTGAGGATGTGCCTGTTGTGGTTGCAAACGTTACTATTTTAACGGACTTTGTTATTCTTGATATTCCCGAGGATGATAGTATGTCTATTATTCTTGGAAGACCTTTTCTTAATATTGCAGGGGCTGTTATTGATTGCAACAAAGGCAATGTCACTTTTCATGTTAATGGTAATGAGCATACGGTACACTTTCCGAGGAAACAACCTCAAGTTCATAGTATCAACTCCATTGGAAAAATTCCATCGATTATAATTGGAGGTTTTGAATTTCCTCTTCCTACTGTCAAAAAGAAATATGATATACTTATTATAGGGGATGTGCATATCCCCGCTGAGGTAACTTAGTGTTATTCGAAATTTCTCCGGTGATTATTGGGATGAGTTTGTTAACAAGACTTGATCAACCTTGTTAGTGGATTCTTTTTGATGAGCATGAGATGGATGAAACTAGAAGCACAAACTTCTGTACCCTCTCTATACTTTCTGTTAATTAGTAGAAATAAAGTAAAAATAGTACTTTTCTGTCTGTTTCCTGACTTATCCGTGCAATATAAAAATATCCCAAAAATAAAAGTCCTCAGAATGCCATGCCAATTTAATATGATTTTTTTGGGAATATTTGAGGATTTACTGTGCAGAAATTACCGCGGGAGGAGCTGCCACCTGGCCACAAGGGTGGTGGGCCCCCCCTCTAGGGCGCGCCCCCTGCCTCGTGGGCCCACGGTGGCCCTCCTCCACTTATCCCAGCACCCATCTTCTTCCTCTGTCTCACACAAACCCGAAAAACCAACTCAAGCACGAGTTCCAGCCACTTTTGCTGTGATTTTCGATCTCCTTGCTCAAAGCACCACTCGCAAAACTTCTTGGGGAGATTGTTTCTTGGTATGTGACTCCTCCATTGGTCCAATTAGTTTTTGTTCTAGTGCTTTATTTTTTTTGCAAATTTGTGCTGCATAGGTGACCATGTTCTTGAGCTTGCATGTCAAATTTATATGGTCAAAGGTAGTTTTGATGCATGATATCTGCCCTAGGCACTTGTAGGAGTAGTTGCTATCAATATTATTGAGTTTGGTTTACTTTTATTTTGAAGTTACTAAAAATTTCAGAATTTTTCAGAAAATGATGAGGAGATTATTGAGGGGCTCATCGAGCCAAAGCTCGAAGGAAAGGGCACCGAAGCCTAAGTATAATTTGCCGTGCACTGCGGAGATTTGGGCGTGTGAATGGCCTTCTGATGATTTCTTGAGAGCAGCTGGTATCTATAAAGATTTTCATGAATTGGCTCACAATGCAGGCCTCGCCGTTTTCCTCCACGACCAATGCGATCAGTATCTCTTACTCACAAATACCTTTGTGCAAAACTTTCATTTTCATTCTAGGAACTCACCACCTACGGTGGAGTTTCATTTATATGATGAGCATAAGGAGATGTCACTTTATGATTTTTGTCGGATTTGTTTAGTCCATTTTGAGGGAAAGACAGAAGAACCACATCATGATGATGTGGTTGGGTTTATTGATACTATCACTGTAGGAGAAACTAGGAAGGTTTCCGATGCACGAATCACTAGCATACATTTTCCAGTTTTACGTTACTTTGCATTATTTGCTAGTCGTTGTTTAATTGGATGTGGAAACTGTGGAAATCTTAGTATCCCTGATGTAATTATTCTGCTCCACGGTTTATATAGTGATAACACCTTTAGTATGGGTGGCATTATTGCTAGACCATTAAGTATGAACCGTACCAAAGGCCCCATCTTTGGAGGCATCTATGCTACACGCCTAGCCGTACATTTTAACATACCTATTAGGCATGCTGAGAAGGAAGAAAAGGTGCTGCCTGTGTTTATCTAGATCATAAAAGTATGGTGGCACATGATTTTATTGTTAAGAATACGGCAGGAGAGCTTAAATATCAATTGTTCTTTAACAAACATCATCCTGAGACTATTATCCTACCTCCTCCTTCTTTGTTTGATTTGACTGTAGGCACGTACCTTGTTCCGTTGACGGCTATTCACGCCTACCGGAACCCTGCACCAGCCGAGGAGTCAGAACCGGAACCACAATTTGATCCTTCACGGCATTCTAACTATCAGTGGGATCCGGAGATGATTGCCAGCCAGTGGCAATCGGAGCCTTCTTCTTCCTCATCACAGTACAACCCCAACAACTATTATTATGGATATCAGCCAGGCCAGCCGTGGCCATAGACCAACTTAGGCCAAAAGCCTAAGCATGGGGGAGTACGTATTTCTCACCAACATTACATTTATGTTCACACACACTCATTACTAGATGTCCGTGCTCATACTCTTTCACTGTAATATCCATGCTAGTTTATTTTCTTTTTCCTGCTTTCTTCTTGTGTGTTTGTTAAACCTTAAGAAAAACCAAAAAAATTAGTAGTACTTTATTTTTCTGCTGTAGTAGTAATAATTAAAAAGAAAACCCAAAAATATTTCCCGTTCTTCTTTTGCTTGTTGGGAGCTTTCCCGTGTAAATAGTTTTATTTCTTTTCTTTTCTTTGGGGGTCAGTAGGAGAAGACCATAATTAAATTGTTGAAGCGGCTCTTATATGCATTATTGTTGATTTAACCAAGAGCCCATATTGCCTTGTCTTTTCCTGTTTATTGAATGCTCGCAGATTCCAGCTTAGTCCAATGCACGTGCACTCTTATTATTATTCACACCGTTCGATCATGCAAGTGAAAGGCAATTATGATGATATATGATGGACTCACTAAGATGAGAAAAGCTGGTATGAACTCGACCTCTTTTGTTTTTGTAAATATGATGAGTCCCTCGTTCTTGATTCAGCTTATTATGAATAAACATATTTGCAATGACAATTAGAGATCGTAGTTGCTTGTGCCATGCTTGATTAGCTGTGAGTTATAATGATTTATCTTGTGTGCCAACATGCTATTGAGATGATTATGATGTGGTATGATGGGGTGGTATCCTCCTTTGAATGATTTAAGTGACTTGACTTGGCACATGTTCACGCATGTAGTTGAAACAAAATCAACATAGCCTTCACGATATTTATGTTCATGGTGGATTATATCCTACTCATGCTTGCATCCAATGTTTATTAATTTTAATGCATGTACATGGCTGTTGTCGCTCTCTAGTTGGTCGCTTCCCAGTCTTTTGCTAGCCTTCACTTGTACTAAGAGGGAATACTGCTTGTGCATCCAATCCCTTAAACCCCAAAGTTATTCCAGATGAGTCCACTATACCTTCCTATATGCGGTATCTACCTGCCGTTCCAAGTAAATTTGTATGTGCCAAACTCTAAACCTTCAAATAAATATTCTGTTTTGTATGCTCGAATAGCTCATGTATCAACCAAGGCTGTCCTTATCTTCCGTGTTAGGCGGGTTATTCTCAAGAGGAGTGGACTCCGCTCCTCACTCACGAGAAAATGGCTGGTCACCGGGATGCCCAGTCCCATGCTTTATGCAAACTAAATCAAAATTAATTGCAAACAAAACTCCCATTGGGACCTGATGTATGTTGGAGGCACTCGTTGTTTCGAGCAAGCCGTGGATTGATGCTTGTTGGTGGAGGGGGAGTATAAACTTTACCATTCTGTTTGGGAACCGCCTATAATGTGTTTAGCGTGGAAGATATCGCCATCTCTTAGTTGTTACGTTGACAATGAAAGTATATCGCTCAAAATACAATTTATCTCTATTTCAAAACCGAGCTCTGGCACCTCTACAAATCCCTGCTTCCCTCTGTGAAGGGCCTATCCATTTACTTTTATGTTGAGTCATCACCCTCTTACTAAAAAGCACTAGCTGGAGAGCACAGCTGTCATTTGCATTCATCACTATTAATTTATATTGGGTATGACTATGATTGGATCTCTTTTACCATGAATTACAATGTCTAGTCAGTCCTTGATCTTTAAAGGTGCTCTGCATTTATGTTTTGCGGTCTCAGAAAGGGCTAGCGAGATACCATCTTGTTATATCATATTATGATTGTTTTGAGAAAGTGTTGTCATCCGAGATTTATTATTATGGCTTGCTAGTTGATCATGTTATTGATATGAGTAATCATGAGACCTGAGAATTATTGCAAATGTGGTTAGTTATGATCTATGCTGAAAACTTGAATACTGGCTTGACATAGTTACAACAACAAGAGCAAACAGAGTTTGTAAAAGTTTTCTTTCTTTCTTTCAGTTTGTCAACTGAATTGCTTGAGGACAAGCAAGGGTTTAAGCTTGGGGGAGTTGATACATCTCCGTCGTATCAACTTTTCCAAACACTTTTGCCCTTGTTTTGGAGTCTAACTTGTATGATTTGAATGGAACTAACCCGGACTGACGCTGTTTTCAGCAGAATTGCCATGGTGTTGTTTTATATGCAGAAAACAAATATTCTCGGAATGACCTGAAACTCCACGGAACATCTTAGAAAAAATAAAAAAAAATCCTCGCCAAAGATGAAGACTAGGGGGCCCACACCCTGTCCACGAGGGTGGGGGGCGCGCCCCCTACCTCGTGGGCCCCCTGGATGCCCTCCGATGCCAACTCCAACTCTATATATTTGCTTTCGGAGAAAAAAATGAAGGAGAAGAAATCATCCCGTTTTACGATACGGAGCCGCCGCCAAGCCCTAAAACCTCTCGGGAGGGCTGATCTGGAGTCCGTTTGCGGCTCCGGAGAGGGGGATTCGTCGCCGTTGTCATCATCAACCATCCTCCATCACCAATTTCATGATGCTCACCGCCGTGCGTGAGTAATTCCATCGTAGGCTTGCTGGACGGTGATGGGTTGGATGAGATTTATCATGTAATCGAGTTAGTTTTGTTAGGGTTTGATCCCTAGTATCCACTATGTTCTGAGATTGATGTTGCTATGACTTTGCTATGCTTAATGCTTGTCACTAGGGCCCGAGTGCCATGATTTCAGATCTGAACCTATTATGTTTTCATGAATATATGTGAGTTCTTGATCCTATCTTGCAAGTCTATAGTCACCTACTATGTGTTATGATCCGCCAACCCCGAAGTGACAATAATCGGGACCACTCCCGGTGATGACCATAGTTTGAGGAGTTCATGTATTCACTATGTGCTAATGCTTTGTTCCGGTTCTCTATTAAAAGGAGGCCTTAATATCCCTTAGTTTCCAATAGGAACCCGCTGCCATGGGAGGGTAGGACAAAAGATGCCATGCAAGTTCTTTTCCATAAGCACGTATGACTATATACAGAATACATGCCTACATTACATTGATGAATTGGAGCTAGTTCTGTGTCACCCTATGTTATGACTGTTACATGATGAACCGCATCCGGCATAATTATCCATCACTGATCTGGTGCCTACGAGTTCTCCATATACTGGTTCTCGCTTATTTACTTTCCCGCTGCTACTATTACAATCACTACAAAATACCAAAAACATTACTTTTGTTGTCTTTACTTTTGTTGCTGCTACCACCACTATCATATTACTGTGCTACTAAACACTTTGCTGCAGATACTAAGTTTCCAGGTGTGGTTGAATTGACAACTCAGCTGCTAATACTTGAGAATATTCTTTGGCTCCCCTTGTGTCGAATCAATAAATTTGGGTTGAATACTCTACCCTCGAAAGCTGTTGCGATCCCCTATACTTGTGGGTTATTAGTGGCTGATTTGGATCTATATGTTTCATGCTATGGTTAGGTTTACCTTAATACTTCTTCTGTAGTTGCGGATGCTTGTAAGAGGGGTTAATCATAAGTGGGATGCTTGTCCAAGGACGGGTAGTACCCAAGCACCGGTCCACCCACATATCAAATTTTCAAAGTACCGAACGCGAATCATATGAACGTGATGAAAACTAGCTTGACGATAATTCCAATGTGTCCTCGGGAGCGCTTTCCTTTATATAAGATTTTGTCCTGGCTTGTCCTTTGCTACAAAAAGGATTGGGCCATCTTGATGCACCTTATTTACTTCTATTACTTGTTACCTGTTACAAATTACCTTATCACAAAACTACCTGTTACCGATAATTTCAGTGCTTGCAGAAAATACCTTACTGAAAACTGCTTATCATTTCCTTCTGCTCCTCATTGGGTTCGACACTCTTACTTATCGAAAGGACTATGATAGATCCCCTATACTTGTGGGTCATCACTTGTGTGCGGCCATGGACCCAGATGTCAGCCTCTCCACGCACAGTCTACTTCCGATGGATGTCATTCGTTGACCACGTTGACTACTCCGCGCCGAGTGCATCCAAGGTGGTGGACGACGACGAGGCCCTGGACAACAACGAGCCAGATATGGGAAGATGCGGGAGTAGAGTCGCAGACGGAGAGGTGTACAAGGGTTAACTGGTTCTGGTGCGGTGTGGTTCGGCAGTCGGTGGAGAAGAACAGGAGGCGTGGAGGGGTGGAGGGATGGCCTGGCCAACGGTGGGGTAGCGCTTCATAGCGAAGCGTGCTAAGCAGAGCTGCTAGCAGCAGGAGACGGGAGGCGGGGGCAGGTGGTCCCGATGGTGCTGGAGGAAGAAGACAAGAGATTGAAGATGGATGTCGGTCGTTGGATGTAAATCCAACGGCTAACGATGTCAGAATCATTTCTTGACTAAGTTAACAACGACTGGCTTCGACCTATTGTCCCACATTTCAGCCTCCAAAAATGTGGCACGTATTGAACCCATTTTTTCAGAATTTACAGTAAATTTGATCTCTTTTTTTTAGAATTACAGTCTATTTATTGGGCTGGGTGAACAAATAATGTAGCGTCCATGCGGCCTATTTATTTTTCTCCTAAAAAATTACATGTCATTTGCACTTTCTCGAAATACACGATTTTGCTGGGCTAATTCTAATTATAA
Source organism: Triticum dicoccoides (assembly GCF_002162155.2). NCBI lineage: Eukaryota > Viridiplantae > Streptophyta > Magnoliopsida > Poales > Poaceae > Triticum > Triticum dicoccoides. The sequence goes on from NC_041390.1 coordinate 139,595,178, forward strand.
TGTTGGGTTGGGCGCAACAATGTTATGAATAAATAAACAGGGGCTGAGCATTTTGTTATAAATATATTTAAATAATAAGTGATTTATTATTACATTGGTCCTTAAATCTTACCAAGCTTTTGTACACAATCACCAGGATTTTCGTTGCCAAAAAATCCAGTATTTGATTGTTAAGAAATTATTTTTATAAGTTAATAAGATGTCGGACATTGTTTTCTTACATATGTAAGTATCTGTTAAATATATGATGACAATAACAATAATACATAATAACATATAAAATAATTTAAATATATATAATATAGTTAGAAGGGAAACAAGAGTTGGACCAGGCGTTTCTATTCTTATATAGAAAAATAAAACATACCTCTGTGTTTTCTTCAAAGAAATACATAAATTGGGTTGTCGATGTTTCAGGAAAAATAAAACCTCGGATGGGAGGTCCATAGGCCGGTCGATACATGAGGGCCCTCAAAAAAATACAAACCGACATGTCGTTGGCTGTGCATGTTAAAAAAGAAAGCCTAGACAGGGCAGCCCAAAACCCGGCGCATACTTGCTGCCCGAGTGATAATAAATGATACTACCCGCCAGCTCCACAGCTTCGTTGTGAATTTATCTCCTACGTTGAAGCACCTAAAAAAATGTAACTATGTTGACAAACCCGTGGGCCCCAACATCAGTATAGCATTAGGAGGAAGTTTTTTTGAGGAGGCACTTGCTTCCATATGGCCATAGACCTGGTGGGTCCCAACTGTCCACCTCTCCACGTACAGTCCTCTCCAGATTCCTCTTGTTTTTTCAGCATGTTCACAACGGCAGACAGTAGCGCCGCGGTGAGCGCACAAAGGCGCAAGAGGTGATTGGTCCACCCAAGGCAGTGCCTTATTTGTAACGAAAGTACTAAACTAGCCCAGTGGCCAAGTGACACTACCCGATAGCCGTTCCGCCCGGGTTTGATTCCAGCTGATGCAGGGAAAATATCTCCAATTTTTTGCATCTGCCATTATTGACATGTGGGTCCCCATTGTCATCTACGCACACCATGTCCAACACTTGCCAAAACTTCGTCCCTCGTTTTCTCTGTTTTTCGCACACTCGACATTGTGTGGGCATTTTGAAAATAGCATATCTCTGTGCATCATATGAAGATGTGCTATGCATGAATGTTGATCAGCATGATGTTAACTGGCTGGTAGTTCCATTTTCGACCATGAATAAAACTTCCAACATGATGTTAACCATGTTTCAAAAGGCCGTGTTAATATAAATGCTCTGCCTCTGAAAGTTGCAGTTTCTTATCTGAAACTGAACTTGCAGTTTCTTCTCTGAGAATCACATTGTCTGCACTTTTATACTCCTATGAAACTACATTTTTTAAGTGATAAAAATAGGTCTCTAGAATTCATAAAATACTTCATATGCTCAATACTGCAAATCTGAAATTCAAAACACATTCATATCTGAAGTACTCTCAAAATACACAACACAAAACACAATTCACAACCCGCAAATACTGACAACCCTAAGCTCCTCCTGACAATTCACAACCTGCCCGACTATTGGGCTGGGGGGCAGTCCCCTCCTATTCCTCGGCGGCAGACAGCCGCCCTGTGAGACGATGTGAACAGCGAGGGAGAGGATGGCGGGGAAGCGTCGTCGGGCCAACTGCTTTTCTCCTCTTGCAGCTGGGTTCGGTCGACGAAGACTCCACAAGCTCACTCTGGCACAGCACCCTCACAAACAGCACCCTCACAAACAGCACCCTGTAGATGCTCGATCCTTCAATCTCCGGTGGACGCCCCATCTGGGATCGATACTCCCACCACTGCTCCCTCACGATCGGATTCGGTGAATCTGTTTGCTCCATGGCCCAAAGGAGAAGCTCTATGTACTCCCGTGTGACTCCCTTCGGGAGTATCGCCGCCTTTTCACTCTGTTGCAGATATTTGGCCATGGATGTCGCCATCGCCTCTAGTTGGTCCTTGTTGTCAAACCAAGACTGTATCTCCAACATCCTAGCTAGCTTCACAGGGTCGCCGTCTGCGATCCTCACGTATCGGTTGTACTCCTCCATCGATCTACTTCGCCACAGCACCTTCACTCATCGGCGGTGGTTTTTGAATGGAAGAGGAGAGGAGCAACGCTGGTTTTGTATTAGAACGGGAGAGGAGCGACGCTGGTTTTGGATTGGAACGGGAGAGGAGGGCGGTGGTTTTGAAATGGAAGAGGAGAGGAGCGGCGCTGGATTTAGATTGGAACAGGAGAGGAGCGGCAGTGGTTTAAGAGGAGAGGAGCGGCGCTGGTCTTGGAAGTATTTTATGTTTTGCATATTTTGGGTCAAAGTTTGACCACGTACTGTATTTGACAAGCAAAATGTGAATGCATGTCACCAAATATTGTATCGTTTGGTTCGTATCTGAATGTACTTTCAAATTATATTATTTTTGCAACGTATAACATATATTTTATTTGTGAAAATCATGGTCAATTATGACTCAGAATAAAAGGGAGACTAGTTAATGTGGGGTCGCTTTCTTAATTGAAGGGTAAATTGATTTTGATTTTGATCCAGCCACAGCACGCCGACCCTCTCGTCCAAACCTAAATCGCTGCCGCACGCTCCTCTCCCTCTTAAACCACCGCCGCTGCCCAAAGGAGACAACATGAATCCCAACAGACAAACTAGACGATGATCAAAGCTCAAATTAAAGATAAACTCGTAGAAAAGGGGTCCATCAATAGATGCCCTAATTAACATAGCCGGCTTGACATAGATGGTAGCTGAGTAGTCTTCATGCATGTGGCCCCCATGACTAGTGCCTTGGAGGAACTCAGTTGTCGCTGTTTAACCCTCGCATTGATCCGAAGCACATGACACCTAATTTTGCGAGATGGCAAGAAACCTTTTTTTAGATTTCTCACCAGAACTACAGCCCTGTACAACACAGCCTGCATGATGGCCCTGTTTGGATACTCTAACTCAGTTAGAGGTTAGAGTTAGATTCTAACCCTGAACTAACTCTAACCAAAGAGGTGTTTGGATGGCAGGGTTAGATGGAGCGCGGATATGGCGAGGCGCCTTCACGGGCGGTGCGGGAGGGAGGGAGGGAGGGAGGGAGGGAGAGGACGAGAAGCTTCGAGGAAGTGGAATCCAGGCGTGTCTGCTGGAGTCTGGTCACATGCATGGACGAACTGATCTTCCGTGTCATGCGGGGATCGTCGAGGCACCAACGTCGAGGCCTTCACCAACGTCTGTACAACACTTCGCTAGTACTATCGCTCGTCTCTCTCTTCTATTAACTCACCCGACTTGTAGGGCCGGGGAGTGTGCCTATGGTCGGTTCTCAATTGCGGTCCCACATGTGTGTGCAAACGCGATATGACGCGCATTCCATTCAGAGAGCGGCGTGCCAGGCTGACCGACCATCTGGGGTGCGATGCGAACGCGACGGGCGTGCTGTATATTGTACTCCGTAAATGTGTACTGCCGTTTTCTTGAGGCTTTGCTCCATGGCGCAATCCATGGATACAAAATTAGTATACTGTACTATTTAAAAGTCAAGGGCAGGGCTTTTCCTGCGCGGTAGGCGGGGCAGTTCTGCCTAGTCGGTTCAACAAAGACACGAGAAGATGAGGGAGTAGGCTACTGCAAATGTAGGTGAGGGAGTCCTGGATTAGGGGGTATCCGGATGGCCGGACTATACATTCAGCCGGACTCCTAGACTATGAAGATACAAGATTGAAGACTTCGTCCCGTGTCCGGGAGGGACTTTCCTTGGCGTGGAAGGCAAGCTTGGCGATACGGATATGTGAATCTCCTACCATTGTAACCGACTTTGTGTAACCCTGACCCTCTCCGGTGTCTATATAAACCGGAGGGTTTTAGTCCGTAGGACAACATACAGAACAACAATCAGACCATAGGCTAGCTTCTAGGGTTTAGCCTCTCTGATCTCGTGGTAGATCTACTCTTGTACTACCCATATCATCAATATTAATCAAGCAGGACGTAGGGTTTTACCTCCATTAAGAGGGCTCGAACCTGGGTAAGACTTCGTGTCCCTTGCCTCCTGTTACCATCCAGCCTAGACGCACAGTTCGGGACCCCCTACCCGAGATCCGCCGGTTTTGACACCGACATTGGTGCTTTCATTAAGAGTTCCTCTGTGTCGTCGCCGTTAGGCTTGATGGCTCCTACAATCATCAATAGCGATGCAGTCCAGGGTGAGACCTTCCTCCTGGACAGATCTTCGTCTTCGGCGGCTTCGCACTGCGGGCCAATTCACTTGGCCATCTGGAGCAGATCGAAAGCTATGCCCCTGGCCGTCAGGTTAGATTTGGAAGTTTAAACTACACGTCTGACATCCGCGGGGACTTGATCTTCGACGGATTCGAGCCACTGCCGAGCGCGCCGCATTGTCACGACGACCATGATTTAGCTCTGCCGCCGAACAGTGCCTTGGAGGCCGCACCCGCATCGTCTTCGACCCTTAATTCAGAGCCAACTGCGCTGATCGAGGATGGGTGGTTGGACGCCAACTCGGGGGCTGCGATCCCAACGGCGATTGAGCCGAACACCAGCCCCGCACTCCGCGAGACTCATGACTCCAAGGATCCGGACTCCTCTCCGGACTCCGAACCCTCCACGCCCCTGCCGATCGAATCCGATTGGGCACCGATCATGGAGTTTACTGCCGCAGACATCTTTCAGCACTCGCCTTTCGGGATATTCTGAAGACACTAAAGTCTCTCTCTTTATCAGGAGAGCCCTGGCCGGACTACGGTCAGCAAGGTTGGGATACGGACGATGAAGAAATTCAAACCCCACCCACCACCCACTTTGTAGCCATTGTCGACGATTTAACCGACATGCTCGACTTCGACTCCGGAGACATCGACGGTATGGACGCCGATGCAGGAGACGATGAAGAACCAGCGCATATTGGGCCCTGGAAAGCCACCTCGTCATATGACATATACATGGTGGACACCCCAAAAGAAGGAGATGGCGATGGAACAGCGGAGGATGACCCCTCCAAGAAACAGCCTAAGCGCCAGCGTCAGCGGCGCCGCTCAAAATCCCGCCAAAGCAAATACGGTGATTCCAGCACGGGAGATAATAGTACTTCGGAGAGTGCCGAAGAAAACCCCCTCCAGCAAGATTCAGCACAGGAGGATGGAGAAGCCAGCCCTCATGAGAGAGCGGCAGACAGAGAGGTCGAGGACGATAATTATATGCCTCCCTCCGAAGACGAGGCAAGCCTCGACGACGACGAATTCGTCATGCCAGAGGAACCCATCGAGCAAGAGCGTTTTCAACGCAGGCTTATGGCCACGGCAAGAAGCCTCAAGAAAAAACAGCAACAACTTAGAGCTGATCAAGATTTGCTAGTCGACAGATGGACTGAACTCCTTGCGGCCGAAGAGCATAAACTTGAACGCCCCTCCAAGAGCTACCCAAAGCGCAGGTTGCTACCCCGATTAGAGGAGGAAGCACTTAAACCTACATCACCAGCACTTGATACGGCCGACCGGCCACCTCGTGGCCGCGATAGAGAGGCCTCTCGGCCCTCCACTCAAGCCGCACCTCGTACCAAGGCACAGGAAAATGCGCCAGACCTGCGAGATATGTTGGAGGACAAGGCAAGGCAAACAAGATCGATCTATGGACCGCGTGAGCGCCCCACGACTCGAGATGATAATCGTCACGCCGGACACAAATCCGGTAGGGCCGAACACAGTAGACAAAGCTCATTGGAGCTACGTCGTGATATGGCCCAGTACAGAGGCGCCGCACACCCACTATGCTTCACAGACGAAATAATGGATCATCAAATCCCCGAGGGTTTCAAACCCGTAAACATTGAATCATATGATGGCACAACAGATCCTGCGGTATGGATCGAGGATTATCTCCTTCATATCCACATGGCCCGCGGTGATGATCTCCACGCCATCAAATACCTCCCACTCAAGCTTAAAGGACCAGCTCGGCATTGGCGTAACAGCTTGCCAGCAGGATCAATCAGTTGTTGGGAGGACCTGGAAGCCGCATTCCTCGACAATTTCTAGGGCACTTATGTGCGACCACCAGATGCCGATGACCTAAGCCACGTAATTCAGCAGCCAGAGGAATCGGCCGGGCAATTCTGGACACGGTTCCTAACAAAGAAAAATCAAATAGTCCACTGTCCGAACGCAGAGGCCCTAGCAGCCTTCAAGCACAATATCCGTGACGAGTGGCTTGCCCGGCACCTTGGACAGGAAAAGCCGAAATCTATGGCAGCACTCACGACACTCATGACCCGCTTTTGCGTGGGAGAAGACAGCTGGCTTGCTCGTAGCAACAATATGACCAAGAACCCTGGTAATTCAGATACCAGGGACAGTAGTGGCATGTCACGTCGCAACAAGCAGAAGTGCCGCATTAACGGCGACAATGCTGAGGATACGGCAGTTAATGCCGGATTCAGAGGCTATAAATCCGGTCAGCAGAAAAAGCCATTCAAAATAAATCCTAGGGGCCCGTCCAGTTTGGATCGAATACTCGACCGCTTGTGCCAGATACATGGCACCCCCGAAAAGCTGGCCAATCACACCAACAGGGATTGTTGGGTGTTCAAGCAGGCAGGCAAGTTAAATGCCGAAAATAAAGACAAGGGGCTGCATAGCGATGACGACGAAGAGCCCCGGCCGCCGAACAACAGTGGACAGAAGGGTTTTCCCCCACAAGTGCAGACGGTGAACATGATATACGCAACCCACATCCCCAAGAGGGAGCGGAAGCGCGCGTTAAGGGACATATACGCGGTAGAGCCAGTCGCCCCAAAGTTCAACCCATGGTCCTCCTGCCCGATCACCTTTGATCGAAGGGACCATCCCACTAGCACCCATCATGGCGGATTCGCCGCATTGGTTCTGGACCCAATTATTGACGGATTTCATCTCACTAGAGTCCTTATGGACGGCGGCAGCAGCCTGAACCTGCTTTACCAGGATACAGTACGGAAAATGGGCATAGATCCTCGAGGATTAAGCCCACCAAAACGACCTTTAAAGGCGTAATACCAGGTGTAGAGGCCAACTGTATAGGCTCAGTCACACTTGAAGTGGTCTTCAGATATTTGGATAATTTCCGAAGCGAGGAGTTAATCTTCGACATAGTCCCATTCCGCAGTGGCTATCACGCACTGCTCGGGCGAACCGCATTCGCCAAGTTCAATGCGGTACCGCACTACGCATACCTTAAGCTCAAGATACCAGGCCCTCGAGGAGTAATTACGGTCAATGGAAACACCGAACGCTCCCTCCGAACGGAGGAGCACACGGCGGCCCTTGCAGCGAAAGTACAAAGCAGCCTCTCCAAGCAGTTCTCCAGTCCGGCCATTAAATGTCCGGACACCATCAAGCGCGCCCGGAGTAACCTACAACAAGACCGCCTGGCACATTCCGAGCAGGCGTAGCAATGCGGCCCCAACCCCAGCCCTCGCAAAAATGCGACACCAGTGCTTCGCGTACATAATTACGCTCTAGAAATACCATGGGTACAAGGGGAGGGGCACCATCACGGCACGCCCAAAACACGGCTTAAACCGCACCAGGGGCTGCCGATTTTCTAATTTTCTCTTACTTTCAGGACTCCACTCATCGGAAGGCCTGTTCGGCAGTTCAATTGCCGCACAAACGATGCAAGAACATGGGAAGCAGACAAGCCATGCCGCATTACGGAACTCCCAGGTGGTCTCTACCACAAGCAGTATATCTGTTTTGCATACCATTCCGCAGCCTGCCCCTGGAACGGACATGTTAAATAGTCCAACCTTTTGCTTATCGCATTATTTGTATCGTCCTGCTTTGATCGCAGCCCTTTTTAATAAACAATGCATAGCTTTTGTCTATTTTTGCATTACTCTTTTTTTACAAATATATATTCCTTAACGACATGTTGCACTTGTACACTTTGGTACGGCCAAAATACGTCAGGGGCTTTAGTACCCCTCAATATGGTGTGAGAAGTCTGAACACTTTAACAAGTGCGGCACCCCGAACTTATAGCATTATATGCATCGGCTCCGAATCATGTCTTGGGTCAATAGTTGGGTTTGCCCGGCTCCTATGTTTTGGTGCATTACGTTCCGCTATGTCGGCTAAGGTAGCACTAGGAGAACTACTGCGATTGTGCCCCAGTTGAGCTGGGTCGAGCACCTCAGTAGTGAAAGCTAAAACTGACTGTCATGATGAAGCGAGAGCTGGTCATTGTTCGAGAGGTTTTTCGAGTCCCTAAAGACTTATGCCGCTTAGAGTGAGGAGTCGGCTCTGTCCGGCCAAGGCGTGGATAGCGCCTCGAACTCGGTCTTCCGAATACCAGGGGCTTCGCCGAAATTTAAAATTATAGAATTCTATGGCTAAATGAGAGTGCTCACGCATTATAGTCCGATTGCCTTGTTCGTTGTGCTGAGCGCCTCCCTCGAAGGACCCAAACATGGGAAAAAGAGCGCTCAGGTTTATCCCCGAACACCCCAGCACTAGCGGCACGGGGGCAGAAGGCGACGACTCACCATCTCTCAGAATTGATAAACGGCCACACAGAAGGTAGTATTTTAAATTCCAACAGCATTGCTTAGCGCATATGAACAAGTTTTCAGCGCACAGGACAAAACAAGCGAGTTTTACTCAAAAATTACATCCCTGGAACATTCATCTGCCATAAGGCGGGCACCCTTCAGAACATCCTTATAATAATTCTTGGGCTTGCGATGCTCTTTCCCCGGCGGTGGCCCGTCCTTCACAAGCTTCTCAGCATCCAGCTTGCCCCAATGCACCTTAGCACGGGCAAGGGCCCTACGGGCACCTTCAATGCAGACGGAGCGCGTGATGACTTCGAGCCTTGGACAGGCCCCCACCAGCCGCCGCACCAGCCCGAAATAGCACCCAGGCAGAGCCTCTCCAGGCCACAACCGAACTATGAGGCCCTTCATGGCCTGTTCGGCCGCCTTGTGGAGCTCGACCAGTTGCTTCAGCTGGTCGCTTAGGGGCACGGGGTGTCTGGCCTCAGCATACTGAGACCAGAACACCTTTTCTGTCGAGCTGCCCTCCTCGGCTCGATAGAATGCGGCAGCATCGGACACGCTACAGGGAAGATCTGTGAATGCTCCTGGAGAGCTCCGGATTCGGGTAAGTAAGAAGTAACTCACGTTTATGTGTTTGCTTTGCATAAAGAATGCCTTACCCGCCGCTATCTTTTTCACCGCATCCAACTCCTGGAGGGTCTTCTGGGATTCCGCCTTGGCAGACTTGGCATTTTCAATAGCCATCGGGAGCTCGGACGCTCGCGTCTTTGAGTCAAGCTCCAAACTCTCATGTTTTTTCATGAAAGCCTGGAGCTCTTGCCGCACCTTGCCAACTTGGGCCTCATACTTCTCCCGCTCGGTGCGCTCCGTGGCCGCCCTCTCCTCGGCCTCGAACAACGCTTGCTTAAGGGTCGCCACCTCAGACATGGCCCCTACAATAGCCACGATAATCCTGTCATTTTTTGCAATTGCACTTTTTCATATATATTTAAACAAGGTATTTCTTACCTTCCTTGTCCTCGAGCTGCTTCTTGGTACGCCCGAGCTCTTGCTCGGACTGCTCGAGGTTCTGCTTTAGCATGTCCACTTCCGCAGTCAGTGCGGCGGACGCCAGCAGAGAAGCCTGCATACGCATATTGACTCCTTTTTGTTAGACTCCTGCGAATTTTATTTGATCCTCTATTCGGCTTTTCTTCCCGAACGCCAAACAAAGCATCAGGGGCTACTGTCTATGCGGTAATATTATTTACACATTCTTCACTTACCTCAAAGCCTGTTAAAAGGCTAGCACAAGCTTCAATCAGTCCACTCTTGGTGGACTGAACCTTCTGGACCACCGCACTCATAATGGTGCGGTGCTCCTCGTCGATGGAGGCGCCTTTGAGCACCTCCAACAGATTGTCCGGTGCCTCCGGTTGGACGGGGGTCACCGACACGGTGGGCTTGCTCCTCTTGGAAGGAGGTCGCCCGCCGGACTCTGGAACCTTTGAAGGTTTCGGAGCGGTGTCTGGCCTAGAGCCGGACTTGGAGCCCTGGGGGGTTTTATCCCCTTTACTCTTGGAGTCCGGGAGGTCGCCTTGCGGCGCCTCCAGGACCACCTCCTCCTGGCTTGGAACCTGTTGGGACAACACTTCAGCGTCATCCGTTGGGCGGGGGGAGGTAGCCGTCGGAAGCAAATTCACATCCGAGAGTCCAGTGAACCGCTCGACGACGCGTCGAGCCGGTCTTTGGGTGGGCCGCATAACCATATTCGACATAAGGGAAAGTTGCAAAATAAAGGAATACTATGAATTACTCTGGTATCCAGATACTTACGATTTCGCCAGGGGGTTGGCCCTGAGCGGCCACTCCTCTCCACCGTCGTCGGCGTTGGTGGAGTAGTCCGGAGGAAGGGTTTTCCCCTTCTTGGACCCTTCGGCCTCCCCAGTGAGGGCGGCCTTCCTTTTCTTCTCTCCCCCCGCTGGAGGGGGAGAGGTCTCTTCTTCCTCCTCCTCGTCTTCACGGGAGGAATGCGCCTTGGAGCTGTCGGATGATGAACCCGACACCTCCTGGCGCCGGGCACTTTTTCGAGTCCCCGTGGCCTTCTTCGTGGCCTTCTTCTCCGGCACCACATAGGGTGCCGGAACCAGCAGCTTCGCCAAGCGGGCATCGGCTGGGCCTTCGGGCAAAGGAGCCGGATAGTCGATATGTCCGGACTTCGCCTGCCAATCCTGTCAAAGGTAAGGGAGCTTAGATCCCGCATAGAGTTAAACTATGAAAAACTAATACCCTGTAAAAGGTACAAACAACTTACCGCGCTAGCGTGACGCTACGCGCTGAATCCGCGATCCTCGGTAGCGGATGCGGGAGCCTCGGCGCCCTTGAAAAGCACCTTCCAGGCATCTTCATACGTCGTGTCGAAGAGCCTTCTCAGAGTTCGGTGCTGCGCTGGGTTGAACTCCCACAGATTGAAGCCCCGTTGTTGACACGGGAGGATCCGGCGGATGAGCATAACCTGGACTACGTTGACAAGCTTGAACTGCTTGTTCACCAGGGTTTGGATGCATGTTTGCAGTCCAGTCACCTCTCCTTTGCTGCCCCACGACAGGCCCGTCTCTTTCCAGGACGTGAGCCGCGTTGGGGGTCCGGACCAGAACTCGGGGGTTGTGACCTACTCAGGGTCGCGCGGTTCGGTGATGTAAAACCACCCCGATTACCACCCCTTTAGGGTCTCCACAAAGGAGCCCGAGCCATAAGACGTTGGGCATCTTGCCCACCATGGCGCCTCCGCACTCCGCCTGGTTGCCGCGCACCACCTTTGGCTTGACATTGAAAGTCTTGAGCCATAGGCCAAAATGGGGGCGGATGCGGAGGAAAGCCTCGCACACGATGATAAACGCCGAGATGTTGAGGATGAAGTTTGGGGCCAGATCCTGGAAATCTAGGTCGTAGTAGAACATGAGTCCCCGGACGAATGGGTGGATAGGAAAGCCCAGTCTGCGGAGGAAGTGGGGAAGGAACACTACCCTCTCATGGGGCCTTGGGGTGGGGAGGAGCTGCCCCTCTTTGGGAAGCCGGTACGCGATGTCGTTAGACAAGTATCCGGCCTTCCTCAGTTTTTTGATATGTCCCTCCGTGACGGAGGAGACCATCCACTTGCCTCCCGCTCCGGACATGGCTGGAGAAGGTTGAGGTGGGGAGTGCGGACTTGGGAGCTGGAGCTCGAGTGCGCGAAAATGGATAGGCAAAGGAGGAAGAAGGCGTAGGTGAAAAGGTGGATCCTTATCCCATTATATGGGTGGACGCAACTACGTGTCCCCACCAGCCTGGTAAAACTCGCTTATCTCCAAGCGCCGTAATCAATGGCGCAGTTGGGTTACCCACGCCCGTATTGATGAGAATCCCGGAATAAGGGGACACAATCTCTGCTTCGACGAGACGTGCCAAGGAAACCGCCTCGCATGACACGCTGAGGTGGGACAATGAAACGATTCGAATAAAGGCTTGGCCATGGTGCGATGTCACACTACGGAATAGTCAGCAGATTAGATTTGTGTAAATATTATTCTCTCTATGGCAATATGTGGAAACTTATTTTGCAGAGCCGGACACTATCTTTGTGTCCAAAATCTTCTATGAAGTACTTGGAGGAGGAACCCGCCTTGCAATGCCGAAGACAATCTGCGCGCCGGGCTCATCGTCATTGAAGCCTGGTTTAGGGGCTACTGAGGGAGTCCTGGATTAGGGGGTGTCCGGATGGCCGGACTATACCTTCAGCCGGACTCCTGGACTATGAAGATACAAGATTTAAGACTTCGTCCCGTGTCCGGGAGGGACTTTCCTTGGCGTGGAAGGCAAGCTTGGCGATACGGATATGTGGATCTCCTACCATTGTAACCGACTTTGTGTAACCCTAACCCTCTCCGGTGTCTATATAAACTGAAGGGTTTTAGTCCATAGGACAACATACAGAACAACAATCATACCATAGGCTAGCTTCCAGGGTTTAGCCTCTCCGATCTCGTGGTAGATCTACTCTTGTACTACCCATATCATCAATATTAATCAAGCAGGACGTAGGGTTTTACCTCCATTAAGAGGGCCCGAACCTAGGTAAAACTTCGTGTCCCTTGCCTCCTGTTACCATCTAGCCTAGACGCACAGTTCGGGACCCCCTACCCGAGATCCGCCGGTTTTGACACCGACAGTAGGGTTGTGTGATTTGACAGCGAGTTACTGCTGGATAGGTGGGGCCCGGTGATTTGACTTACCATTATCATTTTAACTGCGGCGCTACGACCGGCGTGAGTCTCCCAAGTCCTGACCACCTCCATACAGGTGCCTCTCCTGATGCTCCACCATGTAGAGGTTGGCTCTTGCTTGAGAGCCCACTCCTCCACTTTTTCCTTGCCTCTTTCCCCCACATATGCAAAAATGCCATGTAAAGCGGGCTTATATCCCACTATTGTACTTGATCCTACAAGTGCTAAGCCTACCACATAGGCATAAAGTCTGATGTGGCAAGTTAATTAAGAAGATAGAGACTAGTTTGGTGACCCCAGGAAGAAACGGTGCCAAGGCTGGTTGTAATGGGGAGTATCATATCCTAGTATCATGCATATGATACTACTGTATGATACTACATCCGTAATGCATGGTATCATATGTTGGTATCATATAGGACTACATTTATTTTCATGCATGGCACAAAGTAGCACATCAATTAATATGATACAGTATCATGATATGATTCTCAAGTCTCTCTTTCTTCATTTAATTCGATGCCACCTCTTGAAAATTGCTTAGTTGGCGTGCATGATACCATCTATGATACTCCCATTATGACCAGCCTAAGCACGTGTACCTAGATGAAGCAAACTTAGCAACAAAAAACTAAGCACCTATGCATTGGGGACTTGAGTTGCTAAGCCATTTAATGCCCATAGCACCTCATCTAAGCACCATTTCATTGGAAGAGGTCACTCCTTGGCAAATGCAATAAATACTATGAAGAAAGAGATAGAGAGAAGTAAACAAAAAAAATACTCTTATAGCCAACCTTATAGCTAACCTTGTTGTAGTATGCGTGACTAAGTGATGACTATGTATGACATGCCAACATCAGATAGCTTAACGCACCGTGTTAAATCTCCCAGGGCGCGACCGCGCGAGCGAGGCGACGCTCATGGTAGGCACAACCATGATACGAGCTGCTGGCAGCCCTTGGATCTGAGATGGAACGGTCGCATGCTATGTTGCTGAAAATTTGCAGAATAACCCTCCAAGATAGGATATTCACCCATAGGTCTAGAATCACGCCATGCAACCGTTCGATCTCATATACAAGGGCTCTCGAAAGCTTCGTATCACCTGTAATTTTCCCAACGCTTGACATGACATCGAAATCCATTTAATTGAGCGTCGAGTAGACATGACATCTAATTGGGCCCCCATAGTAGTGTGCATGAATCCATTTATCCACTAGGCAAGCCACTACCCTGCCGTTCGAACGCCCCCCCACTCGGCATTTTTACAATCGATAAACCGCTCCTAGTCGTCCCGTCCTTTCATATTACGGCAGTTCCACTAATCCTAACCCTCCTCCCAAATCCGTGGCTTCCCAAATCTTCATTGTAGGCGGTGAGTACAAGGTTAGAACCATCACCGGCGATGAGTTCGATGTCATCTACACCAGTTCTTCCGCAATGGTGAAAGGATGCCTTGCTCGCTTCAAACGCATGTTCGAAAACTCAAATGATGAGTGGGTCGCTGGGCTAGATGTTGAGTACACCATAGTTCTAGGAAGCGAGAAGAATCTAAAGGAGGCAGAGAAGAAGAAGCCTGCCGTGATCCAGGTTTGCGTGCGTGACTTATGCTTGGTCTACCACATATGCCATGCCGACGTTGAGTGCGAGGAATTTAAGAAATTCCTCAAGGGTGTCCGAGTCAAATTCGTTACTATTGAATTTAGGAACGACAAGGAAATCCTGGGTCGGATAGGCCTCGTTGTAGGCAACCCATTCAACCTCCAGAAGGAAGGGATGGTGCCCTCCCGTGATCAGCCTTCAATGCTGACCCTAGCAGGAGCCATGGTTCATCCTTCATACGGTAAACTGAAGAAACCTCCGCACACGTTTCATCGTGCATGACAGTGGAATGTACTAGATATAGACCACATCCAAAGCACTGGAATGGATGGCTACCTTTGTTTCAATATCTACAAGGGTTGGATGAAGAGCAAGAGCCAAGTGTGCGGTTCAAGCAAAGATGTATCGCCCAACAGGAAGAGGGACAAGGACGAAGTCGAGGACGTGGACGAGGACTCCGACTAAGGTGGCAGTGTCGTTGCTCATGGTGGTTCTAATGCAGTGTCTACCGGATTAGTTGCTTAGTTTAATTTCTGGTGTGCTTAGTTTTATTTGAGGGGTGTGTTGTCCTGAGCCCCTAGGAGAACTATGTTATGTTTCTTCTCGTTACTTTAACTCTTCAGTACATACATACTAGTATTTCTTTTAGTTGGTATAGTACTACGACTACCACTCATTTCTTCACATTATATATGTACAATATATATGGCCAACATCATATAGCCAGCAGTTTAGTTGTCAAAGAATTTCAGGGTGCTTAGTTCTGTCAAAGAATTTCAGGGTGCTTAGTTTTATTTGAGGGGCGTGTTGTGCTGGACATCATTATTGTGACTCAAATCTCTTTTGCCATGTTATAATTACATAAATACTGATAGAACAACATGCCAGCTCTCCCTCTATCTCACTACACTAAAATAAAGTATGGGGCCTACTTGATCCCAACAACGTTCTTATTTTCCTGTAAAATTGTTTGCTTAGTTACTCTTGACAAGCGGGGCCACACTTATCATTGTGAGAATCGGCTTATTTTTGTCATGTAACATGGTCAACGGGTTTTATGTGAAAATCACAATGTCTAATGGCATTTTTGAGCAAACATCTAACTTAACGATGGCATTTTTGAGATATCTAATTGCATTTATGACCAGGCATCTTACAGATCGATGACATTTTTGAGTAGTTGTACTTCTAATGGCAAAAGTGAGTAGTGATACACAACTAATGGCATAAATAATAAGAACCCAAGAATTAAATAGGTATGCCAATTTCTTTAATATAATTTAGCACCCCATTTATGCACGTACTAGCTTTTTTAATAGTACTATATGCATAATTTGGCGAGGAGCGCTCCTATGTATCACCTTTTTTTCTTTAATTCCATCTTGTTAGTTTTGCTCCATGGCGCAATCCATCGATACTACTACTGTATGAAAGTATACATTTTTTAAAAGGCTAGAGGGCGGGGCAGTCTAGCTTGGTCGATTTCAAGAGAGGCGAGGGACTTTGTGATTTGACGGCTCATTACTGCTGGAAGGCGGGGCCTTGTGATTTGACTAGTCGTATAAATGTGTCGACGACTTGAGGAGGAGCAAAGAACCATGCAGTATACTCAAGTTTTCCACTGGAGTAGTACGAGGAGGAGCACGAAACATGGCAGCCCAGTGCCATATGGCGATAAAAATGAACTAATTTGCTAGTCATCTCATTGTTAGCATTGTTTTATTCATGCCTCGCAGAGAACGTGACACGTGCGGCGAAACACCCGAAGCAAAAGAAGAAACACAGGAGCAAAAGAAGAAGGAAGATTATCACCCCGCCTATGATGCGTGCCCAGCGGCGCCGCCGCAACTGGTCCTGGGATTTGGCTTCTCCTGCTGCCCATTTGAACAGTTGCACCGGCTGCTCATGCCATTACGCAGGCATGCACGTTCTTTCCTCCGCAGTCGACTTCGTGAATATGATCCCTGCCATTAGCCCTAGCTCGAAATCAACGCGACGCTGCCAGATGCTGACATCCCTCAGCATCTCTCCCCTGAGATCAACTTGTGCCTCCGCCTTGTGTTGCGCCAGGCGCAGCTCCTTGGAACTTCTCTCCAATCGATGCGACACTTCCTTGATCCGATTTTCCCTTGCTGCCCACCACCTGAAATGCAGCCCTAGCATGTCCTCTAGCACCACTGATCTGTGATTCTGGAGTAATGGATCCCCTCTAAAACATATGTGGGTTTCACTCAAAGGAGGCAGTGCTGCGGGCCACAGCGAGAGGGCAACCCGCGGGATCCTAGGATCTAAGGGATT
>NC_041390.1:139612070-139625765 GCF_002162155.2 Triticum dicoccoides
GAGCCTAGGCGCTGGGAGAGCCCTATGAGGCTAAGATAAAGATAGTACTACTCCACTCCGTCCATATTTAAAAACAAAGGCCACCAACAGTAGCCTTGGCAAAAATTGATCATGCTGCCTGCGTCCTAGTTTATTGGCCCCCTTTTTTGTGCCACTTTTTATGACATGCATAAATATTATGTTACTTACAAATATGGTAAAAATTGGCAGAAAATATGAAGGAGACTAATGGAAGTACTGGCACCCCATGATTTAACTACTCGCATGCGCACAGTGGAGTAGTAATGTCTTTCTTACGCCCTCACGACCACTCAATTTGCATGCACTATATTAATTGACCATCAATGAAATGAAGGACTTTACACGCGTCAAATTATCACATGGAGTGGATCTTCGTACAAAAATGCATCGCCCCGTGTACCCGCGTGTGCGTGCGAGGGAATGAGTGCATGTGTGGCGTGCGTGCACATCTTCGCTTCGTGCATGTACCGCCAGTGTGGCTCAGAGAGGACAAGTACATTCTTCTGGAAGCAGCAGCACGTCACTGTGATCAATCCGCACAAGGAGGTCGCGACAATGCCTCCACGTGTACCACATAGCTTCATGAACTGTAAGAGAGACATTGTGTAGCGTGCCATTGGAATTCTAATTTACGTGTTTGCACATACTCGAAGTACTAGTAAGGTACACATGCATTGCACGCATCAGATTTGGCAACCAAATTATGAATAAATACCACACTATAGCATGTAAGCTCTGAGTCATATATGCCTGATGTAGACCTTCGTTTAATTCTTATAGTTCATCTCATTCAAAATAAATTAGTTTTTATAAAAAAAGCTAGGGCCTCTTTGATTCGTAGGATTTCCAAAATACGGGAATAAGAAAAACATGGGATTAGAGTGGAATGTCATCTTGAATCCTACAGGATTGTACGAGTGTTTGATTGTGCATAGAAAAAATACAGGATTCTTTCAAAGTGGTTTGAGTGGATGGGATGTTTCCTATGAAATGTAGTGCAAATGAATCCTATGGAAAAATTTCTATGGTTTACAATCCTACGAATCAAACAACCAAGATAGGAAAAATTCCTAAGGATTAGAATCCTCCAAAATTCCTTTGAGAATCCTTTGAACCAAAGAAGCCCTTAATCTATTTTATGATTCATGGAATTGTGCATTGTAAAGCATAAAGTAAAAACAAATAATGGCAATTCAACTAGAAAAAAAAGTTTGGGCAGTTATGATACAGAAGATTCTAGAACAAAGGAGAAGCACTTGTGTTTTGAGGTTTGTGCATTATGCTTATGTTCAACCATGGAGTCTGCTAGATTGTACATGTGGCAAAATCCGGTGGGGGCTAGAAGATGGTGCGAGGGGCCAAGTGGAGGGAGACTATGAAGGAGTGCACAAGTGCGAGATCGATATTTGAAGAGAGGGGGCGAGAATGTGAGTTGTTGCGCGCAGTGGCGGAGCCATGAAAAATAAATGAGCTAGGGGGCCAAGCATTGCTAATCCTTTACGAGGAGGGCCAATTCATCAACTTAAACCATTTTACCAGCAATTGTCTAATGATCACATTCATATTAGCCTCAACATATAGTGATGTTAGGGGGGGCAGGGCCCTTGCTGTGTCTTCGCCACTATGTGCGCGTCTGAGAGATGAAGCGGAGGCATGGATGATGAGAGGGGGACGTTGGATATATAATTAATGTGGGTGTATTAGCTATGTAATCCTATATAGAGAGGTATAGATTGATCGATGTGGACGTGGGAAAGAGGGTGAGACCTCACTAGATATATAGATTGATCGGTTTGTGTGGAAAACTGTGAAAGACCTAGCTATATATACACACACATAGAGGAATATCAATCATTGTGCACGCACGTGAGAGATAAAGAATGCCTGATATGATAGGGAGGGGGAGGTGTGTGTGTGTGCATGCATGGGAGACCGACCTGAAGAAAAAGATTTCATGTGAGCGATGGATAATGCCGACTGGTACTGTGTGTGCATGCATGCACGAGAGAAAGTTAATGGTATAATTACAAAGAGAAGATGACTATGTGGGTGTAAAAGACTAGGTGACGTCATAATCAATATAAAGTAGAATTCAAATATTTGACTAAGAGATCATGATGTTTGAAACCCATGCACGCATGAATATAACTGAGATATGCGTGGTGTGGTTTGGAAACGAGCATGTTGTACTGTATACACATTGAACAAGGTTAGACTGATTTGTATTTGAGATATCGATGGCAGACATCGTTTGGCCACATTGCATTCGTGCATGGACACACTATTCTAAATGGAGATGTTGTGTGGCTTTCGCATCACATATCTATATCTATACCCCAATATATATATATATATATATATATATATATATATATATATATATATATATATATATATATGTATGTATTATTTTATATTTTTATATAGTGTGCGGATAACTTTAACTTTGAAAGATGGTCCTTGGATGAGGCCAATCCGATGGTGCAGAGATGGCAAATTTGAGCACAACTGACCGTTGGATATCATCTAGATTCCACCAGATTTTGCCACATGTACAATCTAGAAGACTCCATGGTTGAACTTAAGCATAATGCACAAACCTCAAAACACAAGCACTTCTTCTTTGTTCTAGAACCTTCCGTATCAGAATTGCCCAAATGTTTTTCTACATGATTTGCCATTATTTCTTTTTTACTTTATGCCTTACAACGCACAATTCCATGAATCTTAAAATATATTAGCTTTCTTATAAAAACTAGATGATTTTGAATGAAATGAACTATAAGAATTAAACGAACATCTACATCATCCATATATGACTCAAAGCTTACATGCTATAATGTGGTATTTATTCATAATTTGGTTTCCAAATCTCATGCGTGCAATGCACGTGTACCTTACTAGTCTAGATGGTGTTTGTGTGTGTGTTGTGCTTGTTAAAGACATTGTAGGTAGTATATCATACATATGGTTTAGATTCTGAACATCTAGCTAGAGCATACATGTACTATGATTTGAATTAAACATAAAATCTATACATATATTTGAATTCGAGATCGTATGTACATGTAGTTTGTATTTATATAGGAATTTACTTCTCCTATATTCATGTCATGTGTTGTGAAGATAATATTTAGATGGTTGTATAACTAACCTGAGTACAATCCCATTCAAACAGGGAAAATGTACTCAAATTTAGTCCATATGCTATACAACGCACATTGTTTTTTTATTGTTGAGGGAAGTGCAAATTGTTTTGGTACTGTACACGTTATGTTTGTTGTCCTGATTTTTTTAGTTTTTTTGTTGTATTTGAATGCATTTCTAGTAATATATTAAAATGGGACATAGCTCTCTCTAATGATGAGGTGCAAATTGTCTTTGTTTGGGTACACGTTAAGCTTGTTCTCCCAAAATTTCAAGCCGCGCCTTGTTATACCAACATTTCAAGCTAGCGTCTCTATCTATAGTGCTGCGAAGCTCCCGCCTCTTCAACCCACGCCTTGTTACCCCGAAATATTTAAGATATATATTTGTCTCGTTGTTCACCGAAAACTCCCTCCATCTCAACCCGCGCCTTGCTATTCCAAAATTACAACACGCGCGAAAACTCCCACCTCCTGTGAAATCCCGACACGCGAAATGCCCCTGATACCCCTGAACTGAAAGAACCGCCTAGCTCAAATCCGTGGGGGTACTTTCATAACTTACCCCACATTTCGGACAAGCGCGTCCCTAAGCCATGGTTCCCCACTCCCATACCATCCTCCCACCCATTCGTACACCGAGGCCGTGAAAACCCGCGAAGCCCCACACCCTCCTCGGTCGGCCACCCAGCTGGAGTCTCTTCCATGACGATAGTGTCCACACCAACACCTCGAAGTCCCTCATCCACCGTACCGGATGAGGATCCGTCGTCGATCTCGTCGTCCTGCCGATTCAGCCACCCCATCCTCCACCTCCAAGGAGCTGCCCCGATGTTCCCCTCGTCTTTCGTGCCACCTCCATTCCCACATCGCCGTCTTTACCTGCACCACCGGAAGAGCATCATCACCATTTTCTTGGATTAAGCTAAGGCCTAATCAGCGCCACCAAAGAGGTTGTACACTAACCGCCGCATTTTCTTCTTGATTCGATCTCACGGTGTTGCCGGCGCTCGGTCCTGAGCCGACACGGCGCGGCTCCATCCACGGTAGCGTCGCCGGCCACTTCCTCCACGGTGTCGCTCCCTCGGCGGTGACGTCCACATCAGTAGGAGCTGCTGCTGCTTTAGCTCTCGCTCGCGCTGCTGCTTTGCTCTTGATCTCGGTCCCCTGCTTGGTCTGCTCTTGCTCTTGCTCGCGCTGCTGCTCTCGCTCTTGCTCTTGCTTGCGATGCTGCTCCGATTTAGCTACACTTCAGTCGACTGAATCAATTTTTGGGTCAGTCGATTTTCAAGGGGTGGGGTTAAGGGAGTCCTGGATTAGGGGGTGTTCGGGTAGCCGACTATACCTTTAGCCAGACTCCTGGACTATGAAGACACAAGATTGAAGACTTCGTCCCGTGTCCGGATGGGACTTTCTTTGGCATGGAAGGCAAGCTTGGCGATGCGGATATTCAAGATCTCCTACCATTGTAACCGACTTTATGTAACCCTAACCCTATCCGGTGTCTATATAAACCGGAGGGTTGTAGTCCGTAGGCAATCAACTCCATACACAACAATCATACCATAGGCTAGCTTCTAGGGTTTAGCCTCCTTGATCTCCTGGTAGATCTACTCTTGTACTACCCATATCATCAATATTAATCAAGCAGGAGTAGGGTATTACCTCCATCGAGAGGGCCCGAACCTGGGTAAAAAACATTGTGTCCCTTGTCTCCTGTTACCATCCGGCCTAGATGCACAGTTCGGGACCCCTACCCGAGATCCGCCGGTTTTGACACCGACATTGGTGCTTTCATTGAGAGTTCCTCTGTGTCGTTGCCTTTAGGCCCAATGGCTCCTTTGATCATCAACAACGATACGGTCCAGGGTGAGACTTTTCTCCCCGGACAGATCTTCGTCTTCGGCGGCTTCGCTCTGCGGGCCAATTCGCTCGGCCACCTGGAGCAGATCGAAAGCTACGCCCCTGGCCGTCAGGTCAGGTTTGGAAGCCTAAACTACACGGCTGACATCCACGGGGACTTGATCTTCGACGGATTTGAGCCACAGCCAAGCGCGCCGCACTGTATCGATGGGCATGATATAGCTCTGCCGCCGAACAGCGCCTTGGAGGCCGCATATGCATCGGTTTCGACCATTGATTCAGAGCCTACTGCGCTGATCGAGGATCAGCGGTTGGACGCTGCCTCAGGGGCTGCGATCTCAGAGGCGATCAAGCCGAACTCCAGCCCCGCACTCTGCACGACCCATGACTCCGAGGATCCGGACTCCTCCCCGGACTCCGAACCCCCCGCACCCCTG
Organism: Triticum dicoccoides; assembly: GCF_002162155.2. NCBI lineage: Eukaryota > Viridiplantae > Streptophyta > Magnoliopsida > Poales > Poaceae > Triticum > Triticum dicoccoides. Next base: position 139,617,538 of record NC_041390.1, read on the forward strand.
CCAATCGAATCCGATTGGGCGCCGATAATGGAGTTCACCGCCGCAGACATCTTTCAGCATTCGCCTTTTGGCGACATCCTGAATTCTCTTAAGTCTCTCTCTTTATCAGGAGAGCCCTGGCCGGACTACGGTCAGCGAGGGTGGGATACGGACAGTGAGGAAATTCAAAGCCCACCCACCACCCACTTTGTAGCCACTGTCGACGATCTAACCGACATGCTTGACTTCAGCTGCGAAGACATCGACGACATGGACGATGATGTAGTAGACGAACAAGAACCAGCACCTGTCGGGCGCTGGAAGGCCACCTCGTCATATGACATATATATGGTGGATACTCCAAAAGACGGAGATGGTGATAGAACAGTGGGGGATGATGACCCCAAGAAACAGCCAAAGCGCCGACGTCAGCGGCGCCGCTCTAAATCCCGCCAAAGCAAAAACGGTGATTCCGGCATGGGAGATAATACTACCCCGGATAGCGCCGAAGAACAATCGCCTCAGCAACATTCGGCACAGGATGATAACTATATGCCTCCCTCCGAAGACGAGGCAAGCCTCGATGGCGACGAATTCGTCATACCATCAGACCCCGCCGAACAAGAGCGTTTTAAACGCAGGCTTTTAGCCATGGCAAGCAGCCTCAAGAAAAAGCAGCAACAACTTAGAGCTGCCCAAGATTTGCTAACTGACAGATGGACTGAAGTCCTTGTGGCCGAAGAGTATGAACTCGAACGCCCCTCCAAGAGTTACCCGAAGCGCAGGCCGCTACCCCGATCAGAGGAGGAAGCACCTACATCACCAGCGCATGACATGGCAGACCGGCCACCTCGCGGCCGCGACAGAGAGGCCTCTCGGCCCTCCACCCAAGCCATGCCCCGACACCGCTCAACTAAGGCACGGGAAAATGCACCCGACCTGCGAGACATACTGGAGGATAAGGCAAGACAAACAAGATCGATCTACGGATCGTGCAGGCGCTTACAGCATGTGACAATGATCTTCACTCCAGATACAACAAATCCGGCCGGGCCGAACACAACAGACATAGCTCTTCCGAGCTGGGTCGTGATATAGCCTAGTACAGAGGCGCCGCACACCCGCTATGCTTCACGAATGAAGTAATGGATCATAAAATCCCAGAGGGTTTCAAACCCGTAAACATCGAATCATACGATGGCACAACAGATCCGGCGGTATGGATTGAGGATTATCTCCTTCACATCCACATGGCATGCGGCGATGATCTACACGCCATCAAATACCTCCCGCTCAAACTTAAAGGACCGGCCCGGCATTGGCTTAACAGCTTGCCAGCAGACTCAATCGGTTCTTGGGAGAACCTAGAAGCCGCATTCCTCGACAACTTCCAGGGCACTTACGTGCGACCGTCGGATGCCGACGACTTAAGCCACATAATTCAGCAGCCAGAGGAATCGGCCAGACAATTCTGGACACGGTTCCTAACAAAGAAAAACTAGATAGTCGATTGTCCGGACGTAGAGGCCCTAGCAGCCTTCAAGCATAACATCCGCGACGAGTGGCTTGCCCGGCACCTGGGATAGGAAAAGCCGAAATCCATGGAAGCCCTCATGACACTCATGACCCGCTTTTGCGCGGGAGAAGACAGCTGGCTAGCTCGCAGTAACAACTTATCAAAGAACCCTGGTAATTCGGATACCAAGGACAAAAGTGGCAGGACACGTCGGAATAAGCAAAAACGCCGCGTTAACAGCGACAGCAATGAAGACATGGCAGTCAATGCCGGATTCAAAGGCTATAAATCCGGTCAGCGGAAAAAGACATTCAAAAAGAATACTCAGGGCCCGTCCAGTTTGGACCAAATACTCGATCGCTTGTGCCAGATACATGGCACCCCCGAAAGGCCAGCCAATCACACTAACAGGGATTGTTGGGTGTTCAAGCAGGCAGGCAAGTTAAGGGCCGAAAGCAGAGACAAGGGGCTGCACAGCGACGACGAGGAGCCCAAGCCGCCGAACAACAATGGATAGAAGGGCTTTCCCCCACAAGTGCGGATGGTGAACATGATATACGTAACCCACATTCCCAAGCGGGAGCGGAAGCGTGCGTTACGGGACGTATATGCGATAGAGCCAGTCGCCCCAAAGTTCAACCCATGGTGCTCCTGCCCGATCACTTTTGATCGAAGGGATCATCCCACTAGCATCCGTCATGGCGGCTTCGCCGCATTGGTTCTCGACCCAATCATCGATGGATTTCATCTCACAAGAGTCCTCATGGACGGCGGCAGTAGCCTGAACCTGCTTTATCAAGATACAGTGCGGAAAATGGGCATAGATCCCTCAAGGATTAAGCCCAAAAGAACAACCTTTACAGGCATTATACCAGGTGTAGAAGCTAACTGTACAGGCTCAGTAACACTTGACGTGGTCTTCGGATCCCCGGACAATTTCCGAAGCGAAGAGTTAATCTTCGATATAGCCCCGTTTCGTAGTGGCTATCACGCCCTGCTCGGACGAACCGCATTCGCAAAGTTCAATGCGGTGCCGCACTACGCATATCTCAAGCTCAAGATGCCAGGCCCTCGAGGAATAATTACGGTCAACGAAAACACCGAATGCTCCCTCCGTACGGAGGAGCATACGGCGGCTCTCGCAGCGGAGGTACAAAGTAGCCTTCTCAGGCAATTCTCCAGTCCGGCCATTAAAAAGCCAGACACTGCCAAGCGCGCCCGGAGTAACCCACAGCAGGACCGCCTGGCACACTCTGAGCAAGCGTAGCAATGCGGCCCCAACCCCAGCTTTCGCGACATAGCGAAACCAGTACCTCGCGTACATAACTACGCCCTTGAAATACCATGGGCACAGGGGAAGGGGCACAATAACGGCATGCCCAAAATACGGCTTAAAACGTACCAGGGGCTGCCGGATTCTTTTTTTAATTTTTTCTTACTTTCAGGACTCCATACTTCGGACGACCTGTTCGGCAATTCGACTGCCGCACAAACGATGCAAGATCCAGGGAGGCATACAAGCCATGCCGCATTATGGAACTCCCAGGTGGTCTTTGTTACGAGCGGTATACCTGTTTTAAATACAATTCCACGGCCTGCCCCTGGTCAGGACATACTGAATAGTCCAATATCTTTTTGCTCATCGCACTACTTGTATCGTTCGGCTTTGATAAATAGCCTCTCTATAAAAAATGCATAGCTTTTGTCTATTTTCTGCATTACTCTCTTTTATATATGTTCATTAATGACATGTTGCACCCGTACACTATGGTACGGCAAGTACGCTAGGGGCTTCAGTACCCTTTAATATGGTGTGAGAAGTCCGTACACTTTCACAAGTGCGGCACCCCGAACTTATAGCACTATATGCATCGGCTCCGAATCATGATTTGGGTCAATAGTTGGGTTTGCCCGGCTCCTATGTTTTGATGCCTTACGTTCCGCTATATCGGCTAAGGTAGCACTAGGAGAACCACTGCGATTGTGCCCCGGTTGAGCTGGGTTAAGCACCTCAGTGGAGAAAGCTAAAACTGGCTGTCATGATGAGGCGAGAGACCGGTCGCTGTTCGAGAGGTTTTTCGAGTCCCTAAAGACTTATGCCGCTTCGAGCGAGGAGCCGGATTTGTCCGGCCAAGGCATGGATAGCGCCCCGAACTCGGTCTTCCGAACTAGGGGCTTCGCCAAAATTTAAAATTATAAAGTTTATGGCTAAGTGAGAGTGTTCAAGCATTATAGTCCGATTGCCTGGTTCGTTGTGCTGAGCGCCTCCCTCGAAGGACCCAACTATGGGAAAAAGAGCGCTCGGGTTTATCTCGAACACCCCAGCACTAGTGGCATGGGGCAGAAGCCGACGACTGGCTATCTCTCAATTTTTTGATAAACGACCGCACAGAAAATAATATTTTAAATTCAACAAGCATTGCTTAAGCGCCTATGAACAAGTTTTCAGCGCACAGGATAAAAACAAGCGAGTTTATTCAAAAATTACATCCTTGGTACATTCATCCGCCATAAGGCGGGCACCCGCAAGAACATCCTTGTAATAGTTCTCGGGCTTGCGATGCTCCTTCCCCGGCGGCGGCCCGTCCTTCACAAGCTTCTCACCGTCTAGCTTACCCCAGTGCACCTTTGCACGGGCAAGGGCCCGACGGGCACCTTCGATGCAGACGGAGCGCTTGATGACCTCGAGCCTTGGACAGGCCTCCACCAGCCGCCGCACCAGCCCGAAGTAGCTCCCAGGCAGGGCCTCTCCGGGCCACAGCCAAACTATGAAGCCCTTCATGGCCTGTTCGGCCGCCTTGTGGAGCTCGACCAGCTGTTTCAGCTGGTCGCTCAAGGGCACAGGGTGTCCGGCCTCAGCATACTGAGACCAGAACACCTTCTCTGTCGAGCTGCCCTCTTCAGCTCAGTAGAATGGGGCGGCATCGGATACGCTGCAGGGAAGATCTGCGAATGCCCCTGGAGAACTCCGGATTCGGGTAAGTAACAAGTAGTTTACTTTTATATTTCTGCTTTGCATAAAGAATGCCTTACCCGCTGCTATCTTATTCATCTCCTCCAACTCTTGGAGGGCCTTTTGGGCTTCGGCCTTGGCAGACTTGGCAGTCTCAAGGGCCGCCGCGAGCTCGGACGCTTGGGTCTTTGACTCAAGCTCCAAACTCTCATGTTTTTTCATGAGAGCCTGAAGCTCTTGCTGCACCTCGCCGACCTGAGCCCCAAGTTTCTCTCGCTCGGTGCGCTCCGCAGCCATTTTCTTTTCGGCCTCGGACAGCGCCTGCTTGAGGGTCGCCACCTCAGTCGTGGCCCCTATAATAAGCAGTGTAATCCTGTTATTTTTTGCAATCACGCCTCTCTATAGGCACTTTTTCTGTAAGGTATTTCCTACCTTCTTTTTCCTCGAGCTGCCGCTTGGCAAGGCCGAGCTCTTGCTCGGTCCGCTTGAGGTCCTGCTTCAAGACACCCACCTCCGCAGTCAGTGCAGCGGTGGATAGCAGCGAAGCCTGCACACGCATATTGACTCTTTATTGTTAGACTCCTGCGAAATTTACTAGATCCTCTATTCGGCTTTTCTTTCCGAACGCCAAACAGAGCATCAGGGGCTACTGTCTATGCGGTACTATTTTTATATATTTTTACTTACCTCGAAGCCTGTTAGAAGGCTAGCGCAAGCTTCAGTCAGTCCGCTCTTGGCGGACTGAACCTTCTGGATCACCATACTCATAATAGTACGGTGCTCCTTGTCGATGGAGGTGCCGTCAAGCACCCCAAGCAGATTGTCCGGCACCTCCGGTTGGACGGAGGCCGCCGGCTCAGAAGGCTTGCTCCTCTTGGAAGGAGTTCGCCTACCGCGGTCTGGAACTATTGAAGATTCCGGCGCAGTGTCCGGCACAAAGCCGGACTTGGAGCCCTGGGGGGGTCTTGTCCCCTTTACTCCTGGGGTCCGGGAGGTCGCCTTGCGGCTCCTCCAGGACCACCTCCTCCTGCCCCGGAGCTCATTGCGACGCCACTTCGGCGTCGTCCGTAGTGCGGGGGGAGACAGCAGGCGGAACTGAGTTCACATCTGATGAATCCAGGGAGCCGCTCGACGACTCGTTGAGTTCGGCCCGGGGCGGACTGCATAATTACATTCGACATTAGGGAAAGCTATGCAACAAAGGAACATCATGAGTTATTCTGATATCCGAACTTACGATTTCGCCGAACGCTTGGCCCTGTTTGGCCACTCCTCTTTGCCCTCTTCGGCGTTGGGGCGTAGTCCGGCGGAGGGGTCTTCCTTTTCCTAGACCCCTCGGCCTCCCTCGTTGGGGCGGCCTTCCTCTTCTCTCCTCCCTCCGCTGGGGGGGAGAGTTTTCTTCTTCCTCCTCCTCGTTTTCACGGAAAGAGGGCGTCTCGGACTCGTCGGACGACGAGTCCGACACCACCATGTTACGGGCACTCTTTCGAGTCCCCGTGGTCTTCTTCTTCTTGGCCTTCTTTTCCGGCACCACATAAGGCGCCGGAGCCATCAGCTTCACTAGTAGAGCTGGGGCTGGGTCTTCGGGCAGCGGAACCGGACAGTTAATCGGTCCGGATATCGCCCGCCAAGCCTGTCAAAGGTAAGGGAGTTTAGATCCCGCATAGAGTTAAACTATGAAAAAAGCTGAACACCCTGTAAAAGGTGAAAATATCTTACCTCGCTAGCGTGACGCTGCGAGCTGTATCCGCGGTCCTCGGAAGCGGATGCGGGAGCCTCGGCACCTTTGATTAGCGCCTTCCAGACGTCTTCATACGTCGTGCCGAAGAGCCTGTTAAGGGTTCGGTGCTGCGCCGGGTCGAACTCCCACAGAGTAAAGTCCCGTTGTTGACACGGGAGGATTCGGTGAACGAGCATGACCTGGACTACATTTACAAGCCTGATTGGCTTGTTTACCAGGGACTGGATGCATGTCTTCAGTCCGGTCACCTCTTCCTCGTTACCCCATGATAGGCCCGTCTCTTTCCAGGACATGAGCCGCGTGGGGGGTCCGGATCGGAACTTGGGGGCTGCGATCCATTTCGGATCGCGCGGCTCGGTGATGTAAAACCACCCGACTTGCCACCCCTTTAGGGTCTCTACGAAGGAGCCCTCGAACCACAGGACGTTGGCAATCTTGCCCGCCATGGCGCCTCCGCACTCCGCCTGCCTGCCGCGCACCACCTTGGGCTTGAGGTTGAAGGTCTTGAGCCAGAGGCCGAAATGGGGGCGGACGCAGAGGAAAGCCTCGCACACGACGATAAACACCGAGATGTTGAGGATGAAGTTCGGGGCCAGATCGTGGAAATCCAGGCCGTAGTAGAACATGAGCCCCCAGACGAATGGGTGAAGTGGAAAACCCAGTCCGTGGAGGAAGTGGGGAAGGAATACTACCCTCTCGTGGGGCCTTGGGGTGGGGAGGAGCTGCCCCTTCTCGGGAAGCCGGTGCGCGATGTCTTTGGACAAGTATCCAGCCTTCCTAAGCTTTTTGACGTCGCCCTCTGTGACGGAGGAGACCTTCCACTTGCCTCCCGCTCCGGACATCACTGGAGAAGGTCGAGGTAGGAAGTGCGGGCTTGGGCACTGGAGCTCGAGTGCGCAGGAGATGGGTAGGCAAAGGAGGAAGAAGGCATAGGTAAAAAAGTGGATCCTTATCACCTTATATGGGCGGATGCGGTTGTGCGTCCCCACTAGCCTAGTAAAACTTGCTTGCCTCCCAGGCGCCGTGATAAATGGCGCAGTTGGGTTATCCACGTCCGTATTGATGAGAATCCCGTAAAGGGGGGTACACGATCTCTGGTTTGACAAGACGTGCCAAGGAAACCGCCTCGCAAAACATGCTGAGGTGGAAAAGTAAAAACGATTCGAGTAGAGGACTTGGCCATAGTGTGATGACGCACTGCGGAATACGTGGCAGATTTGATTTGTGTCAATATTATTCTCTCTATGGCAATATGTGGAAACTTATTTTGCAGAGCCGGACACTACTATTGGTGTTTACAATCTTCTATGAAGGACTTGGAGGAGGAACCCGCCTTGCAATGCCAAAGACAATTTGCGCGCCGGACTCGTCGTCATTGAAGCCTAGTTCAGGGGCTACTGAGGGAGTCCTGGATTAGGGGGTGTTCGGGTAGCCGGACTATACCTTCAGCCGGACTCCTGGACTATGAAGACACAAGAATGAAGACTTCGTCCCGTGTCCGGATGGGACTTTCCTTGGCGTGGAAGGCAAGCTTGGCGATGCGGATATTCAAGATCTCCTACCATTGTAACCAACTTTATGTAACCCTAACCCTATCCGGTGTCTATATAAACCGGAGGGTTGTAGTCCGTAGGCAATCAACTCCATACACAACAATCATACCATAGGCTAGCTTCTAGGGTTTAGCCTCCTTGATCTCGTGGTAGATCTACTCTTGTACTACCCATATCATCAATATTAATCAAGCAGGAGTAGGGTATTACCTCCATCGAGAGGGCCCGAACCTGGATAAAAAACATTGTGTCCCTTGTCTCCTGTTACCATCCGGCCTAGACGCACAGTTCGGGACCCCCTACCCGAGATCCGCCGGTTTTGACACCGACAGGGGGGCTCACCAGAGTTAAGGAAGAACCAGCCGCAGCGGGGAGGGGGCTCACCGGAGAGGTACCCCAGTATCTTTCTTAGGGTTTAGGGTAGGGGCGGTGGTCGCCAGCGGTGGTGGGGCGGTGGCGTCGGTATCACCGAAGAAAAAGCTCGGC
>NC_041390.1:139626217-139648484 GCF_002162155.2 Triticum dicoccoides
AGCGGACCGGTGGTGGGGAGTGGTTTTGGGGCGGGCGGGGCGGCGCACCGCTGGCCGCGGGCAACGGGGGCGGCTGTTTGGCCGGTGGTGGTTGGCGGCTCAGGGTTGCCTCACCTGATGCTGCTACATGACCAGCTGCCCCGGCTCTCGCACGCACTGCTGCTGCTGCCGCTTTTCTGCTACTAGTGCGTTCAGTTTCGACAAAAAAAATCAGTTTCGACAGTTAAGTTCAGTTTCGACAGTTAAATTCAGTTTCGACAGTTAAGTTCAGAGATGAGCGGCTGATGTATTTTACATCTAGCACTTTGTGGTTATGTATTTTACGTCATCTATTGGAGATGCTATTAGAATTCCACTCAGGTTAACATTGTATCTCTTGTCCTTCTTCAGCCTCGGCGTCGTACAACTCACCGGAGTTGCTCCAACGACGAAACCCTCCATCACAGTGGAGCAGTACCCCGGGCTCCATCTCCAGACGCCTAAGATCTTCTTCCCCTCCTCCGACAGCCAAGTCAGCCAGATCATCCTCACCGACCAACCCAATCACGCTGAGATCGACATGGCTTCGCCAAAGAGGTTGTACACTTGTTGCATCTCTTTTTTACTCTACATGTTATATATATTGTCCACTGAGCACACGCGGTAACGTGAAACGCGATTAGTTTCTCCTACTATATGACAAGTAGTGAGGTACCAGGCAACTTAGCTATCCGTTATGGACTCTCTTGAACACCATATTTATTAATCTTTACGCGTTTGAGCTGTGCATTTGTCGATGGGTCTGGGAGTTGAGCTAGTAGGGCAGTGGCCTGGGTCCAAAGTAATAGAAGTAGCACAAAAACATTTTTTGAGTGTAGGCTTTTCCTTGCTCAAGCCTGCCTACTAGAATTGCCAGTGCTTGAAAGGAAAAATGAAGGAAAAACATAGGAATTGGAAAGTTTCCTATGGTACTACTATTCATGAATTTGGTTCAAAGGAATGGAGCGAAGGAAACTGTAGGATTTGTTCCTTTAGTGTCTCCTTGAAAAAAAAACCATAGGAATTTTAATTTCCACTTGTCCTCCTTTTCAAATTCCTATTCATGAAGCACAAGACTAAGAGATAGTAGCATAATAGCATTATAACCATACATTTTCTTGTGGTTTGACTTAATCTCACCTTGCTTCTTTGCATCCCGTGATCTTCCAATTCTTGTGAATCAAACACCCAGATTGGCATAAATCCTGTGTTTTAAAATTCTCTATTTTGCACTGCATTCATATTCTATTCATGTCTATTTCATATCCATGCATTGTAGAATCCTCAAATTCAAACAAGCCCTTAGACAATTACTTTTGTTACAAATATGTGTCAAAGAAAACCTTGTGTGGTCTGTCCTGCTCCTGTTGTGCTATGTTCCACCCCAGCTCAGCTGCTCCAACGACGGAAGGGTTCACCACAGCAGGGATCCGCTCTCCAGACTATCTTTCACCGCCTCAGATCTTCTTCCCTGCCGCCGGCAGCCACGACAACTGCATTACCATCATCAACTAATCAGATGACCTTGAGGACTACACGGGTCCGCAAGAGAGGTCACACTCTTCCGAGTCTTCTTATGTTATGCATCGCTTAATATGATGACATCCTACTTTATCATCGTGTTCACCTATTAGACTCTGAGTCAGGCCCAAACTAATGCTGAAACTTGAGTTTTTAAATGGTTGTGGGGTACATATTGGGGCAGCAATCAGTACTATCTGTCGACTATCTAGTTAATCTCGGGTGTCTACTATGAGTTTCATGTTGGGTGCAAACAAACATTAAAGGAGCCATTATCTGCATTTTTAACTAAAGCTATTATCTGCCTGCTATCATTGCTTTTGGTCTATCCACAGTTTGCTACCATCACTCTGGATTTGTGCATGCATGATGTCTACTACACAACCTTCTTCTTGTAGACGTTGTTGGGCCTCCAAGTGCAGAGGTTTGTAGGACAGTAGCAAATTTCCCTCAAGTGGATGACCTAAGGTTTATCAATCCGTAGGAGGCGTAGGATCAAGATGGTCTCTCTCAAGCAACCCTGCAACCAAATAACAAAGAGTCTCTTGTGTCCCCAACACACCCAATACAATGGTAAATTGTATAGGTGCACTAGTTCGGCGAAGAGATGGTGATACAAGTGGTATATGGATGGTAGATAAAGGTATTTGTAATCTGAAAATATAAAAACAGCAAGGTAACTAATGATAAAGGTGAGCATAAACGGTATTGCAATGCGTTGAAACAAGGCCTAGGGTTCATACTTTCGCTAGTGCAAGTTCCCTCAACAATAATAACATAATTGGGTCACATACCTATCCCTCAACATGCAACAAAGAGTCACTCCAAAGTCACTAATAGCGGAGAACAAACAAAGAGATTATGGTAGGGTACGAAAGCACCTCAAAGTTATTCTTTCCAATCAATCCGTTGGGCTATTCCTATAGGTGTCACAAACAGCCCTAGAGTTCGTACTAGAATAACACCTTAAGACACAAATCAACCAAAACCCTAATGTCACCTAGATACTCCAATGTCACCTCAAGTATCTGTGGGTATGATTATACGATATGCATCACACAATCTCAGATTCATCTATTCAACCAACACATAGAACCTCAAAGAGTGCCCCAAAGTTTCTACCGGAGAATCACGACGAAAACGTGTGCCAACCCCTATGCATAGGTTCATGGGCGGAACCCGCAAGTTGATCACCAAAACATACATCAAGTGAATCACGTGGTATCCCATTGTCACCACAGATACGCACGGCAGGACATATATCAAGTGTTCTCAAATCTTTAAAGACTCAATCCGATAAGATAACTTCAAAGGGGAGACTCAATCCATTACAAGAGAATAGAGGGGGGAGAAAACATCATAGGATCCAGATATAATAGCAAACCTCGCAATACATCAAGATCGTAACACCTCAAGAACACGAGAGAGAGAGAGAGATCAAACACATAGCTACTGGTACATACCCTCAGCCCCGAGGGAGAACTACTCCCTCCTCATCATGGAGAGCACTGGGATGATGAAGATGGCCACCGGAGAGGGATTTCCCCCTTCGGCAGGGTGCCGAAACGGGTCTAGATTGGTTTTCGGTGGCTACGGAGGCTTCTGGCGGCGGAACTCCCGATCTATTGTGCTCCCTGATGTTTTTAGGGTATATGGAGATATATATAGGCGGAAGAAGTACGTCAGGGGGCCCACGAGGGTGGAGGGCGCGCCCCCTGCCTCGTGGCTTCCTCGTCGCTTCCCTTACGTGGACTCCAAGTCTCCCGGGTTGCTTCTGGTCCAAAAATAAGTTCCATGAAGTTTCAGGTCAATTGGACTCCGTTTGATTTTCCTTTTCTGCGAAACACTGAAACAAGGGGAAAACAGAAACTGGCTCTGGCTCTGGGTTAATAGGTTAGTCCCAAAAATCATATAAAACAGCATATAAATGCATATAAAGCATCCAAGGTTGATAATATAATAGCATGGAACAATCAAAAATTATAGATACGTTGGAGACGTATCAATGCACTCCTTACATAATCTCACTATCTTTTATTCCTATGCATGTTAGTTGTTGTACACAATGGAACTGAACATGTAGAGCAAAAGATACAAGCCTTGTGTGGCAATAAAATTTCATGCAGACATCGCTCCATGGTGGGCGCAAAGGCAGCCCCCCCCCCCTCCACCCATTTCGGATCGTAATCAAGAGGAAGATAACTGTTCTGAGGGGGATTCAGTAGGAGAAGACCACTCCTATTTACCCCCTGAGGTCTTCGCTCTAACTTGGCATGCTGATGTTGGTAATATCATGCATATGGTCGCTTGCATTGCTTACTGGATACATCAAATATGACATCTGCTTAGTATAGACATGCTTTGTGTCAATGCCATCTGTTTAGTTTCTTTATCATACATGTGAATCACGCAATGCCATCTTGTTTAGCCAGGCATCACATATGTGAATTTTGCAATGCCACCCTGGTTAGCCAGTCATCTTATACATGAATTATATCATGCCATCATTTTTTTATTATGTGTTAAATTTGTCAATAATTTTAGTACATTCAATTACTCTTCCTATGCATCAGCCATTCGGCACGGTCATGGAAAAATCTAAAGTGAAAACAAGGTCTTTAGAGCAGACAATGCTATCTGACGAAGCGCATGTCTTGCTGGTTACGGATAGCTCCTCAGAGGAGGATTCAAAGATAGATGACCAGTCCTATCCCCCCCCCCCCTGAGGTGCAGCTCTAACTTGGCAGGGTTATGTTGCTCATATCGTGCATATGGTATCTTGCATTGCTACGTCATTTGCTTAGTTTAGACATGCTTTGTGTGAATACCACCTATTTAGTGTCTAATTACCATATATGTGAATTATGCGATGCCATCTTGTTGCAAGACATTATATATGTGAATTATGCAATGCTATCTTGTTGCAAGGCATTATATATGTGAATTATGCAATGCCATGCTGTTTATCCAAGCGTCATATATGTGAATTATATCATGTCGTCGTTTTTTTGCATTTCTCGTTGTATTTGTCGACAATGTTTGTATATTCAACTCCTCTTCTTGTGCATCAGCCATTAGAATTGGTGATGGAGAAATCTGGAGTGAAAACAGGGTCTTCAGAGCAGACAATGCTACCTACTGAAGCAGATATCTTGCTGGTTACAGATAGCTCTTCAGAGGAGGATCCAAAGGCAAATGACCAGTCCGATTATCCCCTTGAGGTGTATGCTCAAACTTGGCAGGGTTATATTACTCATGTCATGCATATGTCGTATTGCAATGCTTAGTTTTTACATCATATGCACAATATTGAATGCCATCTCCTTAGTTGACACATCATATATGTGATTGCCCTCTGCTCACCTGCTTAGTATATAAATCATATATTTGAATTATATCATGCCAAGATGTTTACATAGACAGCATGTATCTGAATTATGGCATGCCAACCCATTTTCTAAAGACATAATATAGTTATATCATCTCATCATGTTTACATAGTCATCATATTTTGAATTATGTCATTCTATCCCGTTTAGTTAGCCATCATACATTTGAAATTGTGTCATGCTATCCTGTTAATTAGCCATCGTATATGTGAAATTATGTCCTGCTATTCTGTTTGGTTAGACAACATAAATGTGAATTATTTCATGCCCTGTTTTCTTCCCTACTATCCATTGCACTTGTCTATCTTACAATGTCTGTAAATTCAATTACTTTTCTTATTTATCAGCCATTTAAATTGGAGGGGGTGATGGCAGTATCTATGGGAGTAAAAACATAGTCTTCAGAAAAGATTGTGCTACCTGTCGATGCAGATAGAACCACGGTTGTACTTGCCCAAGAACCAGCCCCACCACACATAACTCAGACACACGCAGATTGTACCCCTACTCAGTTGGACAGAGAACCAGCTACACCCCTTCTATGTAACGCCCTCGATGCGGCTATATCTCCCACATGTCGAAGCACGACTTAGAGGCATAACCGCATTGAAAGCAATGTCGCAAGTGAGGTAATCTTCACAACAACCCATGTAATGAATAAGGGAAAAGGTACATAGTTGGCTTACAATCGCCACTTCACACAATACATGAATAAAGCATCACATCATCCTGATACAACCAAGGTCCGACTACGGAACCAAAATAAAAGAAGAATACCCCAAATGCTACACAGATCCCCGATCATCCCAACTGGGCTCCACTACTGGTCAACTGAAATGATACAACACAATGAACGAGATCTTCATCGAGCCCCTCCTTGAGCTCGGTTGCGTCACCTGCACGGTTTCATTGGCACCTGCAAACTGGTTTTGAAAGCATCTGTGAGTCACGGGGACTCGGCAATCTCACATCCTCGCGATCAAGACTATTTAAGCTTATAGGAAGGGTAAAGGTATGAGGTGGAGCTGCAGTAGGCACTAGCATATATGGTGGCTAACATACGCAAATGAGAGCGAGAAGAGGAGGCAAAGCACGGTCGAGAAACTATGATCAAGAAGTGATCCTAGAACAACCTACGTCAAGCATAACTCCAACACCTTGTTCACTTCCCGGACCCCGCCGAGAAGAGACCATCATGGTTACACACGCGGTTGATGCATTTTAATTAAGATAGGTTTCAGGTTTTCTATAACTGGACATTAACAAATTCCCATTTGCCCATAACCGCGAGCACGGCTTTCGAAAGTTCAAATCCCTACAGGGGTGTCCCAACTTAGCCCATCACAAGCTCTCACGGTCAACGAAGGATATTCCTTCTCCCAGGAAGACCCGATCAGACTCGGAATCCCGGTTACAAGACATTGCGACAATGATAAAACAAGACCAGCAAGACCACCCGCTGTGCCGACAAATCCCGATAGGAGCTGCACATATCTCGTTCTCAGGGCACACCGGATAAGCTAAGCGTATGGGAGCCAACGTAACCCAAGTGGCCAAGGGACGGCCCCGCACGATGCTCTGGGTTGGACCAACACTTAGAGAAGAACTGGCCCGGGGGTTTAAATAAAGATGACCCTTGAGCCGGCCGACCTGTAATGCCCCAAGACCGGAGCTTCAGATGCCTTCCAGGGTTTCCGGGTTTTGTTGTGTGATTTGTTTGGTCCGTTGCATTTCATCTTTGCATCATGTGCATTGCATCATGTCATCATGCCATCGTTTTCTCAAAGCCAACTAAAACTCACTAAATAAATTGCATGGATCTTTGGTCCTTTTAAATCGAGGGAATTCACATGGTGATTCTCTTTATAACTTATCCTCCCGATATTAGGGAGCTATATTAAATATTCCATTTTCAGAATCACCCATGAACACACTTGCAAATAATCACATGTCTTTTCTTCTTCAGTTTGCTCCTCAAACTTCGCCCATAAATTATTTTATCTTTTTCCGGAGCTCCACTAAAAATCCGAATATTTTTGGACTCTTCATTACCTTGAACTTATTCAAACCATTTGAATCAAATTCAAATGGATTTGAATTTAGACCTCTCAATCATGGCCTTTTCTATTTTCCTGGAACAAGCACATTTTTGTGAGTCCGGAAAAATTATCTACGTGTCCAACTTCTTCCCCTAACCCCCTCTTTCTTTTCTTTCTTAATCTTTGTTTTTTTTATTTTAGCAAGGAGAGAGGAGCCTAGCCAGGCCTTTTCCCTCTCCATGGGGTCGGCCTCTAATGCCATCCACCGGCCCATCTACTTCCAGCCGGCCCACTCCCTCCCGAACCCTAGCGCCAGGGGAGGCCTCCCGTGCTCGATCCCTTGCACCGTCCTCCTCATTCCCTCGCGCCGCCAGAGGCCCGCATCCCAATCCCCATCTCCTCGATCCCCCTCGCTCTCTCCCTCACACTCTCTCTCGCACACGCAAGAGTCCCGTGCTCGATCCCGATCCCACAGCAACCGCTCATCCTTCCCGACGCCGGCGCCGGCGCCCCAAGTTTCCCCTCGTCCTCGACACCCATCTCTCCCTCGACCCGGCTCGCCATCGACGCCCTTCGCGTGGCCCCTTTCCTCTGTATCTCCTCCTTCCATGCCCAGACTGCAGCTGCTCTTCCCGTCGCCGCCACCCGGCCACATCGACAAGCCGCCTTCGTCGGCGACCGAACCAGCAGCAACCAGGCCGCAGGTTCAGCGCCTTGCCCCGCCTCCACTACCTCCTCGTCGCTGCGCCAGGGCCCTTCACCGTCGACGACCTGCGCCAACGCACTGCTGCTTCGACCTGCACCACCAGGGCCTCCCTGCCCGTGCCCTTCTTTCTCCTCCACGTCCGCTTTTGCCGCTGTTGCTCTGCCGCCCTACGGACGCCTCTGCTCATAGGTGCCGCACCAGTGCCATGGCGCTCCGCCGCACCTTGTATCGATGTTGCCGTCTCGAACCTCTCCTGCCGGCCACCAGGACCCGTCACCCCTGCCTCGTTGACTGCTTGCCTCGATGCCTCTCCTTGGACCCCGAGCCTCACCGCCGTGTGTTGCATGCCACTGAAGCTCTCACTGCCTTCGTGCACCACCGCTGGCCCTTTGTGTCGTTGACTAGACCGTCCAAATCAGGGAACGCCAAGATCCACTACTGTTGACCCCGAACATCTATGAAACATGGACCTCTACGATTGATGTGGAACTGTCAAGTACCCTTTGCACGCGTCAAGTCCCTCTTCAAAATGTACAACTACATCCGATGTGGATTTCGACAAGTACCACGACGCCCGGAGCACTCGGATACGTCAAGTTCGACTATGACTCATGTACGACTACGCGGGATTCCTCGGACGCCAAGTTCAACGATGCATCAAGTTCCTCGCCGTGACCCCGAACATATATGGAAACTCGTGCAACGATTAACATGTACCACTACCGTCGCCGAGATCGCGAGAACCTCTACCATTGACCCTAGAGCCTGCGAGAACGACTACTTCCACTATGAAAGTCCCGAGAACATCTACTTCCCCTACACCGCATCGAACTCGAACCGCTCCGATAACGCACGCTTCAGAGGTATAACGTCGAGACGACCACCGTGGACGAATGCTGTGTGATACGAGACGAACCCCGTGTTCGCAGCGTGCCCGTTTGTTACGTGCACGACCCTCGGTTGCCATGCCACCAACACATGGGACACCCGGTATCCGGGAGCGCCCCACCTTCTTTTGCTCGCTCCCGTCACTTCCTTTTGCACCGGTATCTCTATGAGCTACCGGAACCGATATGTTGCCGTGGCATCACTTTCGGATTCGTTGCCGTGGCACCCCTTTCGTTTCCGCCACGCTGACAAATGCCTCATATCTTATCATGCCAACATTTTCATAAATATTGCATAAAACTTGCTCATGTCATCCGCATCATGATAACAACAACTAAAACGTTTAAAATTGTTGTTTGCTTTAAATTGCTAATGCATATGGGGATTTACCGGATTTGTTGTTTCTTATATCCGGCCCCATTTAAATTGTTTAGATGGTATAGTTTTGTTATGCTTCACCTCTTGCCATGTTAACCAACATTCAATATTGTTGAGTACGTAACCGAGAGAGAACTAAATAACTGAATGTGGTGTTTCATCAATATGCAACTCGTTGCATATTGAGCTCCACTTAACTTGTAGAGTTGTTTGTGCACTTTGCCATGCCATGCATATTTAAACCAAACATGCATCATTCTTGGTTGTGCATCATGCCATGCTTATGTAGTGGTTGCTTACTATGTTGTTTGCTTCTTTCCGGTGTTGCTTCTTCGGGTTGGTTCCGATAACGTTGCGTTTGTGAGGATCCGTTCTACTACGTCCTTTTGTCTTCTTCATGGACTCGTTCTTCTTCCTTGCGGGATCTCAGGCAAGATGACCATACCCTCAAAATCTCTTCTATATTTGCTTGCTAGTTGCTCGCTCTTTTGCTATGCCTATGCTGCGATACCTACCACTTGCTTATCATGCCTTCCATATTGTTAAGCCAAGCCTCTAACCCACCTTGTCCTAGCAAACTGTTGTTTGGCTATGTTGCCACTTTGCTCAGCCCCTCTTATAGTGTTGTTAGTTGCAGGTGAAGATTGGAGTTTGTTCCTTGTTGGAACATGGATATTTTGTTGGGATATCGCAATATCTCTTATTTAATTAATGCATCTATATACTTGGTAAAGGGTGGAAGGCTCGGCCTTATGCCTAGTGTTTTGTTCCACTCTTGCCGCCCTAGTTTCCGTCATATCGGTGTTATGTTCCCGGATTTTGCGTTCCTTACACGGTTGGGTTATAATGGGAACCCCTTGACAGTTCGCCTTGAATAAAACTCCTCCAGCAATGCCCAACATTGGTTTTACCATTCGCCACCTACCCTCCTTTTCCCTTGGGTTCCGCAGACTCAAGGGTCATCTTTATTTAACCCCCCCCCCCTGGGCCAGTGCTCCTCTGAGTGTTGGTCCGAACTGAGCTGCCTGCGGGGCCACCTCGGGGAAACTTGAGGGTTGGTTTTACTCGTAGCTAGTCTCATCTGAGTGTGCCATGAGAACGAGATATGTGCAGCTCCTATCGGGATTTGTCGGCACATTCGGGCGGTGTTGCTGGACTTGTTTTACCATTGTCGAGGATGTCTTGTAACCGGGATGCCGAGTCTGAACGGATGGTCTTGGGAGAAGGAATATCCTTCGTTGACCGTGAGAGCTTGTGATGGGCTAAGTAGGGACACCCCTGCAGGGATTGAACTTTCGAAAGCCGTGCCCGCGGTTATGGGCAGATGGGAATTTGTTAATGTCCGGTTGTAGAAAACCTGAAGTTGATCATAATTAAGATACATCAACCGCGTGTGTAACCGTGATGGTCACTTCTCGGCGGAGTCCAGGAAGTGAACACGGTGTTGGAGTAATGCTTGACGTAGGTTGTTCTAGGATCAATTCTTGATCATAGTTGTTCGACCGTGCTTTTGCCTTCTCTTCTCGCTCTCATTTGTGTATGTTAGCCACCGTATTTGCTAGTCGCTTGCTGCAGCTCCACCTCATACCTTTTACCCTTCCTATAAGCTTAAATAGTCTTGATCGCGAGGGTGTGAGATTGCTGAGTCCCCATGACTCACAGATACTTCCAAAACCAGTTTGCAGGTGCCGATGTTACCGAGCAGGTGACGCAACCAAGCTCAAGGAGGAGCTCGATGAAGATCTTGTCCTTTGTGTTGTTTCGTTCTAGTCGATCAGTAGTGGAGCCCAGTTGGGGTCAATCGGGGATCTGTGTAGCATTTG
This sequence comes from Triticum dicoccoides, assembly GCF_002162155.2. Classification (NCBI taxonomy): domain Eukaryota; kingdom Viridiplantae; phylum Streptophyta; class Magnoliopsida; order Poales; family Poaceae; genus Triticum; species Triticum dicoccoides. The sequence continues at coordinate 139,636,980 of NC_041390.1, forward strand.
GGGTAGTCTTCTTTTATTTTGGTTCCATAGTCGGACCTTGAGTGTATTTGGATGAATGTAATGCTTTAATTCATGTATTGAGTGAAGTGGCGATTGTAAGCCAACTATGTATCTCTTATTCCCTTATTGTATTACATGGGTTGTTGTGAAGATTACCTCACTTGCGACATTGCTTTCAATGCGGTTATGCCTCTAAGTCGTGCTTCGACATGTGGGAGATATAGCCGCATCGAGGGTGTTACAAGTTGGTAATCAGAGCCTTCCCCGACTTTAGGAGCCCCCTGCTTGATCGAATCGCTGGCCTTGTTGAGTCTAGAAAATGTTTTGAGTCATTTAGGAATTATATATATCGGAGAGTTAGGAATTCTTTTTACTCCTCAGTCCCTTCGTCGCTCTGGTGAGGCATCCTGACGTAGAGTTTCGTCTCTTCTCTTCTCAAATTTCACTAAAAAAATTTAGGATCACGCGGGTATCTTGGAATCGTTCCGATGGTTTTGTGACGAGAACATTGTTCTTGGTGCCTCCTGACATTTAGGGGTTGTGGCAGTGTCCCGGGGACTTGAGCTCCGAGGTGTTGTCGTCACAATTTTATCGTTGAGATTCTGGAATACCTGAGTTTCGCCGACATCGAAAATCTCTTTTATGCAGTTGTTGGTGAGATAACCTCGACGCCACCCAGTACTGGGGCGGGAGTTCGGGAGTATTGCCATAACTCGTATAACGGATGCTTTTCGAAGGTTGAGGTAAATGATTTCCGAAGGTTTCTTGGTTATGTGTTGAAGGATGGATAAAGCTGGATGTAGGATTTGTTAGTTTTCGGTGAGATATTATGCTTCCCCTGTATCCCCAACACCTGATTGCATAACCGGAAAAATTTCGGGAGTTTATAAGTGGGAATTCAAGTAGCTCTTAGGATATCTTTCCGACAGATGTATGATATGAAATTGGGGTTCGACATCTAGTGGTCCGCCTATCCACGGTTGGTTTTACAGTGGTCTCGTTGTGTCTTAAAGAGTCCTTGGCTATGCCGACTCGGGGACGCTTCGTATGTCATGTGCACTGCCTTGTACATGATGGTGCTGTACGATCGAGCCCGTGTAGGCCCCACCACGAAAACTTCGAACGTAATCTCTATCATATGTTTGTTCTGGCTTATTCTGCAAGCCAATCCTTTGTTTTGTTTTGAGTTGTGGTATTCGAGTTGCTTCAATGTCAAGTGTTGATTCCATACCTTTTCCTAAGCGGTGTTCTCATACTCCGATGTGAATACTAATCCTTCTTGATCATCGAGTTGGTCATGTCAATCCTTTTTCAACCAGCGTGTTTTATCGTCAAGTGGATCCGTTCATTTTCAACATCCGCAAGATCAACTCAAAGTCTTCTCAACGTTATTTGTTTTATTCGTCCCAAGTTGTCTTTGTTTTCCCACCCTCCCACCCTTTTTCTTCAAGGACTCGGTTTCCTTATTCAACTATCCATTTTATTGATGGGAAGCCTCTCCATCCTTTTTCGTCAATGTTCTTATCCGGTGATTCTCATGAAGATGCTAAGGAAGCTACAAGTTCAATATTCTGCATTCTTTTTCTTCTCCGGTGGTTTCAATTCAAGCTTTGTCGATCATAAACTCTCCTCGGTTCAAATGCTTTCTCATGCCGGTGCACCTCTTGACCATTCATTTGTTCTGGAGTGCTGAAGATATCTCAGAAGATTCATGTTTCCACTCCGCATTCAGTTCAACCTATTTCGAGGTTGTTATCTCATTCAAGCCATTTAACTCAACCGGTGCATTCTCTCTTTTAAATCGTTCAACGGTGTTTCTTTTGAGTGGGCCCATAACCCACAGGTCTTTTCCCAGGATCTTACCTGACTCTTCTAATTTTTCCCGGAGTTACTCCCAAATTCTTTTCGAAGTTTGATGTAAGAATGATTCATCATCGGTCATATGTATTCCTCCAAGATTTTTCAAATTCTTTTCATCGTTGGCTCAACCTCTTCGCTTTTCATTCTCCCGGAGTATCTCAACAATTCATGGTGGTGTTTCTCGTCGTCATTCTCGGATTTTGAAGACCGAAGAAGAGTTTTCTCTTAAATCTTTCTCCATTCTCTTAAATATTCGTGATTCTAGCATGTTGTCATCCTCCCATAATTCTATTCGATTGTGATAATTCTTTCACCCATCCGGAGCAATTCAGGAGTCTTTTCAGTTTGTGCCTCCGAAGGCCATCATTTCGGATTTATTCATTCTCAGCTTTCAGCTCTCGTTCTCCAAATCTTACCGTTGCTTCATTCAAGTATCCCCTAATCAGCTCGGGCTCTCTTCGTTCACTTGTATCTAAATCCCCTCAAGTATCTTCATTCGTTTCCCAAATTCTTCCCAGTGAATTGTGACTTTGCTATTTCATTTTCAATTCTTACGGTGGTTCATTCAAGATATCTCTTCCTTGGTTATCATATCAATTCATTCGTTGTTTTCAATCATATCGGTGGTTCGTTGGAGACCTTTCTCAAGTTTGTGCTATATCTCTTTTAATCTTTTCTACGAGAATAGGTAGTATGCCAAATCCAATGTTTGTCATCAATATAAATTGGTGGAGGATACGCATAACATAATCCTTATTCTTGTTTCATCCAAGTGATTAATTCCTTATTCCGGAGGTTCGTCTAAATTCTTGATTTCTGTTGTTCATCTTTTCTTTTCCCGGAGTTACAAGCTTTTCCGCATTATCTCGTCGCGAAGATTCATCTAAATCATCACAAGGCTTCACCTTGTGCTCTCTACTTCACTTCTTTTCGTTTGATCATTCCTTTGTTTACCGGAGTTCTTCATGAAGGTTCTACATGATGGTTCATCAAGGATTTAATTCCTTCTCGAAGTGCTCATCAAGATTCTTTTCTATGAAGCTCAAGTTTTCCTCATATTGTAATCCAGAGTGCAATTCTTTCTACCGTATCATTGGAGGTGGTATTATGTCATTCTTGAGAATTTGAGTTCATGTTTCATGATTCACAAGTTATCAAGAATGAGATATTTTAAATCCATCTATCTCGTCATTTGAGTTACCTTGGGTTATATTCCACCTAAAGCCTTCCCTAAGGATTGTTGTTATTTGTGGTGCTTATAAATGATCCAAGTTCTTCGTCTATCCTCCTGGTGAAATAAGTTTCTCGTCTTCTTGTTCATATCAATCCAATCTTTTGTTTCCATTAGTGGCAGAATTTCACCTCATAGTTTTGAAATGTTCTCCATAAGCCCACTACAACCTTATTCTTTTCGTTGCTGGTTTTCCAACATCTCCGTTCGACCATTCTCCTAAGGATGCCTTTTCAAGCTCTTTTGTGGCAGAAGTTGCCTTTTTCTTCTCCATTCTTTTATTTCAATATTCTATTCTTTCTCCCAGAGGTCTAGTGATGTTTCTCTTTTCACTCCTCATCTCGGTTTGTCAAGACCATATTCTTTTCCTTCCTTATCCCATTTAACCGGAGAGTTGTGCTCTCTGCTCAAGTTCTTTTTCATCTTATCAAGTCTTCCATCTCTTTTCAATCGGAGTGTTGCCCGAATTTTTTCTTCCTTGTTCCTCTTTTCCAACGGAGTGTTTTCAACTTTGTTCATCTCCGTTGTATTCTTTTCTCGAAATTGTTTAACCTCTCAAGGTTCTTGGTTTCACTCATTTGTCAAAGAAGCAACTTAGTTTTACCTCTTATCTTCCTCTTCCTTTTCCCTCCGGTGCCATCCTAGATCTCGGGACGAGATCCTCTCGTAGTCGTGGAGTGTTGTAACGCCCCAAGACCGGAGCTTCAGATGCCTTCCAGGGTTTCCGGGTTTTGTTGTGTGATTTGTTCGGTCCGTTGCATTTCATCTTTGCATCATGTGCATTGCATCATGTCATCATGCCTTCATTTTCTCAAAGCCAACTAAAACTCACTAAATAAATTGCATGGATCTTTGGTCCTTTTAAATAGAGGGAATTCACATGGTGATTCTCTTTATAACTTATCCTCCCGATATTAGGGAGCTATATTAAATATTCCATTTTCGGAATCACCCATGAACACACTTGCAAATAATCACATGTCTTTTCTTCTTCGAGTTTGCTCCTCAAACTTCGCCCATAAATTCTTTTATCTTTTTCCGGAGCTCCACTAAAAATCCGAATATTTTTGGACTCTTCACTACCTTGAACTTATTCAAACCATTTGAATCAAATTCAAATGGATTTGAATTTAGATCTCTCAATCATGGCCTTTTCTATTTTCCCGGAACAAGCACATTTTTGTGAGTCCGGAAAAATTATCTGCGTGTCCAACTTCTTCCCCTAACCCCCTCTTTCTTTTCTTCCTTAATCTCTGTTTTTTTCTTTTAGTAAGGAGAGAGGAGCCAAGCCAGGACTTTTCCCTCTCCACGGGGCCGGCCTCAAATGCCATCCACCGGCCCATCTACTTCCAGCCGGCCCACTCCCTCCCGAACCCTAGCGCCAGGGGAGGCCTCCCGTGCTCGATCCCTTGCGCCATCCTCCTCATTCCATCACACCGCCAGAGGCCCGCACCCCAATCCCCATCTCCTCGATCCCCCTTGCTCTCTCCCTCACATTCTCTCTCGCACACGCAAGAGCCCCGTGCTCGATCCCGATCCCACAGCAACCGCTCCTCCTTCCCGACGCCGGCGTCGGCGCCCCAAGTTTCCCCTCGTCCTCGACCCCCATCTCTCCCTCGACCCGGCTCGCCATCGACGCCCTTCGCGCGGCCCCCTTCCTCTGTATCTCCTCCTTCCACGCCCAGACTGCAGCTGCTCTTCCCGTCACTGCCACCAGGCCACCTCGACAAGCCACCGCCGTCGGCTACCGAACCAGCAGCAACCAGGCCGCAGGTTCAGCGCCATGCCCCGCCTCCACTACCTCCTCATCGCTGCTCCAGGGCCCTTCACCGTCGACGACCTGCACCAACACACTGCTGCTTCGACCTACACCACCAGGGCCTCCCTGCCCGTGCCCTTCTTTCTCCTCCATGTCCTCTTTTGCCGCTGCTGCTATGCCGCCCTACGGACGCCTCTGCTCGTAGGTGCCGCGCCAGTGCCATGGCGCTCCGCCGCACCTTGTATCGTTGTTGTCGTCTCGAACCTCTCCTGCCGGCCACCAGGACCCGTCGCCCCTGCCTCGTTGCCTGCTTGCCTTGATGCCTCTCCTTGGACCCCGAGCATCACTGCCGTGCGTTGGATGCCACTGAAGCTCTCGCTGCCTTCGTGCACCACAGCTGGCCCTTTGTGTCGTTGACTAGACCGTCCAAATCAGGGAACGCCAAGATCCACTACTTTTGACCCCGAACATCTACGAAACATGGACCTCTATGATCGATGTGGAACTGTCAAGTACCCTTGGCACGCGTCAAGTCCCTCTTCAAAATGTACAACTACATCTGATGTGGATTTCGACAAGTACCACGACGCCCGGAGCACTCAGATACGTCAAGTTCGACTATGACTCGTTTACGACTACGCGGGATTCCTCGGACGCCAAGTTCAATGATGCATCAAGTTCCTCACTGTGACCCCGAACATATACGGAAACTCATGCAATGATTAACATGTACCACTACCGTTGCCGAGATCGCGAGAACCTCTACCGTCGACCCTAGAGCCTGCGAGAACGACTACTTCCACTATGAAAGTCCCGAGAACGTCTACTTCCCCTACACCGCATCGAACTCGAACCGCTCCAATAATGCACGCTTTAGAGGTATAACGTTGAGACGACCGCCATGGACGAATGTTGTGTGATACGAGACGAACCCCGTGTTTGCAGCGTGCCCATTTGTTACGTGCATGACCCTCGGTTGCCATGCCGCCGACACATGGGACACCCGGTATCCGGGAGCGCCCCACCTTCTTTTGCTCGCTCCCGTCACTTCCTTTTGCACTGGTATCTCTATGAGCTACCGGAACCAATATGTTGTCGTGGCATCACTTTCGGATTCGTTGCTGTCGCCCCCCTTTGTTTCCTCCACGATGACAAATGCCTCATATCTTATCATGCCAACATTTTCATAAATATTGCATAAAACTTGCTCATGTCATCTGCATCATGATAACAACAACTAAAATGTTTAAAATTGTTGTTTGCTTTAAATTGCTAATACACATGGGGATTTACCAGATTTGTTGTTTGTTATATCCGGCCCCATTTAAAATTGTTTAGATGGTATAGTTTTGTTATGCTTCACCTCTTGCCATGTTAACCAACATTTAATATTGTTGAGTACCTAACCGAGAGAGAACTAAATAACTGAATGTGGTGTTTCGTCAATATGCAACTCATTGCATATTGAGCTCCACTTAACTTGTAGAGTTGTTTGTGCACTTTGCCATGCCATGCATATTTAAACCAGACATGCATCATTCTTGGTTGTGCATCATGCCATGCTTATGTGGTGGTTGCTTACTATGTTGTTTGCTTCTTTCCGGTGTTGCTTCTTCGGGTTGGTTCCGATAACGTTGCGTTTGTGAGGGTCCGTTCGACTACGTCCTTTTGTCTTCTTCATGGACTCGTTCTTCTTCCTTGCGGGATCTCAGGCAAGATGACCATACCCTTAATATCTCTTCTATCTTTTCTTGCTAGTTGCTCGCTCTTTTTCTATGCCTATGCTGTGATACCTACCACTTGCTTATCATGCCTTCCATATTGTTAAGCCAAGCCTCTAACCCACCTTGTCCTAGCAAACCGTTGTTTGGCTATGTTACCGCTTTGCTCAGCCCCTCTTATAGCGTTGTTAGTTGCAGGTGAAGATTGGAGTTTGTTCCTTGTTGGAACATGCATATTTTGTTGGGATATCACAATATCTCTTATTTAATTAATGCATCTATATACTTGGTAAAGGGTGGAAGGCTCGGCCTTATGCCTAGTGTTTTGCTCCACTCTTGCCGCCCTAGTTTCCGTCATACCGGTGTTATGTTCCCGGATTTTGTGTTCCTTACACGGTTGGGTTATAATGGGAACCCCTTGACAGTTCGCCTTGAATAAAACTCCTCCAGCAATGCCCAACATTGGTTTTACCATTCGGCACCTAGCCTCTTTTTCACTTGGGTTCCGCAGACTCAAGGGTCATCTTTATTTACCCCCCCCCCCCCGGGCCAGTGCTCCTCTGAGTGTTGGTCCAAACTGAGCTGCCTGCGGGGCCACCTCGGGGAAACTTGAGGTTGGTTTTACTCGTAGCTAGTTTCATCTGAGTGTGCCCTGAGAACGAGATATGTGCAGCTCCTATCGGGATTTGTCGGCACATTTGGGTGGTGTTGCTGGACTTGTTTTACCATTGTCGAGGATGTCTTGTAACTGAGATGTTGAGTCTGATCGGATGGTCTTGGGAGAAGGAATATCCTTCATTGACCGTGAGAGCTTGTGATGGGCTAAGTTGGGACACCCTGCAGGGATTGAACTTTCGAAAGCCGTGCCCGCGGTTATGGGCAGATGGGAATTTGTTAATGTTCGGTTGTAGAAAACCTGAAGATGATCTTAATTAAAATACATCAACCGCGTGTGTAACCGTGATGGTCTCTTCTTGGTGGAGTCCGGGAAGTGAACACGGTGTTGGAGTAATGCTTGACGTAGGTTGTTCTAGGATCACTTCTTGATCATAGTTGTTCGACCATGCTTTTGCCTTCTCTTCTCGCTCTCATTTGCGTATGTTAGCCACCATATATGCTAGTCTCTTGCTGCAGCTCCACCTCATACCTTTTACCCTTCCTATAAGCTTAAATAGTCTTGATCGCGAGGGTGTGAGATTGCTGAGTCCCTGTGACTCACAGATACTTCCAAAACCAGTTTGCAGGTGCCGATGTTACCGAGCAGGTGACGCAACCAAGCTCAAGGAGGAGCTCAATGAAGATCTTGTCCTTTGTGTTGTTTCGTTCTATTCGATCAGTAGTGGAGCCCAGTTGGGGTCGATCGGGGATCTGTGTAGCATTTGGGGTAGTCTTCTTTTATTTTTGTTCCATATTCGGACCTTGAGTGTATTTGGATGAATGTAGTGCTTTAATTCATGTATCGAGTGAAGTGGCGATTGTAAGCCAACTATGTATATCTTATTCCCTTATTGTATTACATGGGTTGTTGTGAAGATTACCTCACTTGCGACATTGCTTTCAATGCGGTTATGCCTCTAAGTCGTGCTTCGACACGTGGGAGATATAGCCGCATCGAGTGTGTTACACGACCCAAGGGAAAGAAAAGGCTAGGTGGCAAATGGTAAAACCAATGTTGGACCTTGCTGGAGGAGTTTTATTCAAGGCGAACTGTCAAAGGGTTCCCATTATAACCTAACCGTGTAAGGAACGCAAAATCAAGGAACATAACATCGGTATGACGGAAACTTGGGCGGCAAGAGTAGAACAAAACAACAGGCATAAGGCCGAGCCTTCCACCCTTTACCAAGTATATAGGTGCATTAATTAAATAAGAGATATTGTGATATCCCAACAAAATATCCATGTTCCAACAAGGAACAAACTTCAATCTTCACCTACAACTAGAAACGCTTAAGAGGGGTTGAGCAAAGTGGTAACATAGCCAAACAACGGTTTGGTAGGACAAGGTGGTTAGAGGCTTGGCTTAGCAAATGGGGCATGATATAGCAAGTGATAGGTATCGCAGCAAAGGCATAGCAATAGAGCGAGCATGTAGCGAGCAAAGATAGAAGTGATTTCGAGGGTATGGTCATCTTGCCTGAAATCCTGCAAGGAAGAAGAACGAGTCCATGAAGAAGACAAACGGACTTGGTCGAACGGATCCTCACAAACGCGACATTATCGGAACTAACCCGAAGAAGCAACACCGGAAAGAAACAAACAACATAGTAAACAACCATCACATAAACATGGCATGGTGCACAACCAAATATGATGCATGTCCGGTTTAATGAAGCATGGCATGGCAAAGTGCACAAGCAATCCTACAAATTAAGTGGAGCTCAATATGCAACGAGTTGCATATTGACGGACACCACAATAATTATTTAGTTCGCTCTTGTATATGTACCCAACAATATTAAATGTTGGTTAGCATGGCATGGGGTGAAGCATAAAAGAAACTATCTAACTAAGCAATTTAAATGGGGCCGGATATAACAAACAACAAATCCGGTAAATCCCCATATGCATTAGCAATTTAATGCAAACAACAATTTAAACATTTTAATTGTTGTTATCATGATGCGGATGACATGGACAAGTTTATGCAAATTTTATTAAAGTTGACAAGAGCAATATGAAGCATTTGTCACCGTGGTGGAAAGGAAATGGGGTGCCACAACAACGATAACGAAACGGTGCCACAAATTTTTTTTGGTTCCGACAACTCATTGAGACATCGGTGCAAAAGAAATTGTGGCGGGAGCATGCAAAAGATGGTGGGGCGATCCCGGATTCCGGGTGTCCCACGAGTTGGCGACAAGGAAACGAGTGACAATTTGGACACCGTGCAAACTCGAGCATCTCAAACATCGCAAGCATTCGTTCACGGACGTCGTCTCGAGGTTATACCTTCGAAGCATGCAAGCGGGATAGTTCTCGTTCGGTGCAAAGTAGAGAAAGTAGACGTTCTCACAACGGTGGTAGTGGAAGTAGTCGTTCTCGCACGCTCTAGGGTCGATGGTAGAGGTTCTCGCGATCTCGGCGGCAGTAGTGGTACATGTTTATCGTTGCATGAGTTTCCATAGACGTTCATGTCATTGGTGACGTGGTACTTGTGGTCTTCGGACTTTCCGGTCCCGTTCTTGCGATGGTAGTCGTTCACTTTCGTTCGGAGAGGTACTTGATGACTCCAATGTCTTCGGGGCGACGGTAGATGTACACGGTCCACAAGACGTCGATCGTTCGGGGTCCGACTTGCGGGTCTTGCCGACATGAGGCATTTTTGTGTAGACGAACTTGGCGCATCCGAAGGGTCACACTTGTCGTCCTGGTACTTGGTGGTGATGAAATGGAACGCGATGCACGTGGTACTTGACGAATCCTGGAGATGGCGGAATACGAACTTGGCACCCACGCTCTTGACGTCAACAGTGCCCGGCAGCGGAGGAAACGCACAACAGGGCACGGCAGCCACAGGTCATCCAAAAGAGGCAGAGGCCATGGCGCCAAGGATGAGCGGCGTGAAGCAGAGGCAGATGCGGGCGAGCGGGAGGCTCGCAGGGCCTCGGGTGCTTCAGGAGAGGCCGAGGGCAGCTGGATCCGGCCGGAGGCGACGAACGGGTGGTGGCCATGGCAGGGCTTGAGCTCCTGGTTTCCTGCTGCTGGTCGGGACGGCGAGGGAAGGTGAGGGAATGGCTTGGGGCGGCAGCAATGGGTGCAAGCGCGACGCTGAAGGAGGAAGGCCATGGTAGAGGAGGAGCGGTGCGGAGCAGGGGCGAGCTGGCGCAGCGGCGAAGATGGAAGGGCGAGGAAAAGGTGGTCGTGGCAAGGGAGGTTGCGGCCTCGGACGCCGGCAGGGAAGAAGCAGAGGACTCGGGGCTGCAACTTCTGGCTCCTGTGGGCGCGGACGACGACGGTTGCGGGCGGCCGGGCGCGTCCAGGAGAAAGGGAGGAGGAGGCACCAGGCTACGCTGGGATCTGACGAGGCTGGAGAAGGAGCTGCAGCTACGGCGAGCGTCGAGGGACACGGGCGCGGGGAACAGGGGCGCCATGGGGATCGGGCGCGGGCAAGGGGAACCGAGCGGGACTCCTCCCTGGTGGCGGGTCGAGGAGGAGGCTAGCAGGCCAGGGTGGTGGAGGAAGGAGGAGCGTGAGGAAGAGGGAGGTTGGTGTTGTCCTCTCCACGGCTGTAACACCCCGGATATGATTTACCCAATTTGTACTCCAACTCTTGCCGTTTCCGGCCTTAAGTTATTTTATTTTCTCGGGTTCGGGTCTTTGTCTCCGTGTGTTGTTGTCGTTGTCATGCATCTCATATCATGGCATCATGTGCATTGCATTTGCATGCGTGTTCATCTCATGCATTCGAGCATTTTCCCCGTTGTCCGTTTTGCATTCCGGCGCTTCGTTCTCTTCCGGTGGTCATTTCTACCTTTCTTTCATGTGTGGGGATTAAACATTTCAGGATTGGACCGAGACTTGCCAAGCGGCCTTGGTTTACTACCGGTAGACCGCCTGTCAAGTTTCGTACCATTTGGACTTCGTTTGATACTCCAACGGTTAACCGGGGGACCGAAAAGGCCTCATGTGTGTTGCAGCCCAACACCCCTCCATGTTGGCCCAAAACCCACCTAAACCCTCTCCATCATCTAGAGCGTTCGATCACGATCGCGTGGCCGAAAGCCGCACCTCATTTGGACTCTCCTAGCTCCCTCTATGCCTATATATAGACCCCTCATTCCAAATCTCGGATCTCCTCCTCGAAACCCTAAAATTCCCAGATCCGCCGAGAAGGACATTGTCCGTCCGCGCCGGACACCCCGCAGCCGACGGCCGCGGCCAACCGCCCGCCGCCACGTGGCCCGGCCACCTCCCACCGCCGCCGGCCCGCT
>NC_041390.1:139648911-139839483 GCF_002162155.2 Triticum dicoccoides
GCCGCCCCGGTCCGCCCCGCCGGCGCCGCCCTCCGCCGCCGCCTCGCCGCCCATCTCCTCCCGGCCGGCAAGTCCCTCGACGATTCCGGCGAACCTCGGGCGCCCCGCTGCTACAGTACCCGCCGGATCCGATCCAGATCTAGATCCCGCCTCGGTTGACTTTCTCCCGAAACCCTAGTTCAAATGCCCTTGTTCATAGCATCGTAACTTTGCATCCGTAGCTCTGTTTTGGGCATATAGCATATCAAAATGTTCGTCTCAGAGAGTACATCATTTCATTCCATCGCATCATTTTCATTTGAGTTCATCTTGATGCCCGAAATGCTGTTAGAAGAAGGCTACTTGAGATAATTGTCAGATCTGCTGCTCCATTTAGATATTTGTCATTTTTGCCATGATTAATGTGTGCATGATATGCCCTTAAGCTCTATATATGTTTTGTTAAGGGTTTTGCCATCTTTCCAGAGGTGCAACCCATGTATTTTTGTGATGTGTGTGGTGACTAGCACAAGCTTGCAAAGTGAGGCACTTGGTAATGCTGATTTCAGGGACTTAGCAATTCCACTAAGTCCTTGGTTTGTTTATCTCATTATGCCATATGTTCATGTTGTTTCCTAGTGATCCGTGCCTCTTTTGAGGATGATCAGTAAGGATGTTTTGTTAATCTTGTAGTGCTCTATCCATCCATGTCTTTGTTTGCAATTATGGAGCACCCTAGCTTGAGTCAATCGAGCTCTACTTTTGTCATTTCGTGAATCTGGGCAGATTGTCTACTTGTTAGCGATTTTGCCGAGGATGTTGTAGTTGATCCGTGCATGCTATGTTATTGTTCTTGCCATGTCTAGCTTGTATTTTGTGTATTCTTGATGGGTGTATGCTTAGATTATCATGACTTGCTCTGTAGTGAGTGCATCGAGCTCGTAAACATGCCTACTTGATATCTGTTTCAGCATGCTCCAGTTTTCACTAAGTCTGAGAACTGATTATGTTTTTGCCATGTTCACATGCTTGCAATTGTATTCTCTGATCCCTTTTGGCTCAAGGTCACTAAGGGACTTTTGTTAAGCTCTTTGAGTAGCTCTATGCCATGCTTTACTTTGCCATGTTCAGGTCCTATAGCATATAGTTTTGTTGCTCCAAAGAGTGCTATCTGATCTGAAATTCCAGACAAGTGTTAATTTCACTAAGTCTGAAATCTGTTTACCATATGCATTTTTGCCATGTTTGTTTGAACCTGTTAATGGATGATTTGTCCGTAGCTCAGTGCTAGACTTTTTTCAAGCATCATGAATGCATCCCTGCCATGTATTTTGTTGTCATGTTTGAGCGCTGTAGCATGTTCATCTCATTGCATTTAGATGGCTACTTGCTGTAAATCGCAGACCGGTGTCATATTTGAATTGCTTGCCTTTTCCAAACCGTAACACCGATTCCGGCGTTCTTTATATCGTTTTCAAGCGATTTCATCTCATCTTTCCAGTGGTACACTTGGATTCCCAAGTTGAGACCAGGTTCATGCATCCCTCATCAAATCTTGCATATGCATCCCGCATCGCATCCCGCATAGCATACCATCTTTGCACCATATTGTTTGATCCTTGCATGTGGTTGATTGTGTTCCGTTTGCTTGTTTGTCTTGTTTGGGTAGAGCCGGGAGACGAGTTCGCTAATGAGGAGCCCGTTGAGTTTGCTTTCGAGGATCCAGTCAACTCTGACAACTTTGCAGGCAAGATGATCATACCCTCGAAATCACTACTATCTTTGCTTTGCTAGATGCTCGCTGTTTTGCTATGCCAATGCTACGATGCCTACCATTTGCTTTCAAGCCTCCTATATTGCCATGTCAAACCTCTAACCCACCATGTCCTAGCAAACCGTTGATTGGCTATGTTACCGCTTTGCTCAGCCCCTCTTATAGCGTTGCTAGTTGCAGGTGAAGATTGGAGACCGTTCCTTCTTGGAACATTATTTACTTGTTGGGATATCATTATATTGCCATGTTATCTTAATGCATCTATATACTTGGTACAGGGTGGAAGGCTCGGCCTCTCGCCTAGTGTTTTGTTCCACTCTTGCCGCCTTAGTTTCCGTCATATCGATGTTATGTTCCCGGATTTTGCGTTCCTTACGCGGTTGGGTTATAATGGGAACCCCTTGATAGTTTGCCTTGATTAAAGCTTTTCCAGCAATGCCCAACCTTGGTTTTACCATTTGCCACCTAGCCCCTTTTTCCCTTGGGTTTCCGGAGCCTGAGGTTCATCTTATTTTAAACCCCCCCGGGCCAGTGCTCCTCTGAGTGTTGGTCCACCTGTCAGCTGCCGGTGGCCACCAGGGGCAACTCTGGGCTGGCCTACCCGTACCTAAGACAATCTGAGTGTGCCCTGAGAAAGAGATATGTGCAGCTCCTATTGGGATTTGTCGGCACATTCGGGCGGTGTTGCTGGTCTTGTTTTAACTTGTCGAAGTGTCTTGAAGAACCGAGATACCGAGTCTGATCGGAACATCTCGGGAGGAGGTCTATTCCTTCGTTGACCGTGAGAGCTTGTCATGGGCTAAGTTGGGACTCCCCTGCAGGGATTTGAACTTTCGAAAGCCGTGCCCGCCATTATGGGCAGATGGGAATTTTTTAATGTCCGGTTGTAGATAACTTGAACCTTAACTTAAATAAAATGAATCAACATTGTGAGTTATCGTGATGGCCTCTTCTCGGCGGAGTCTGGGAAGTGGACACGGTGTTGGAGTAATGCTTGCGCAGGTTGTTCTCTAGTTATTCGTTCGCGCTTTGCCTTCTCTTCTCGCTCTCTTTTGCGAACAGGATAGCCACCATATATGCTAGTCGCTTGCTGCAGCTCCACATATTTACCTTGCCTTACCTATAAGCTTAAATAGTCTTGATCGCGAGGGTGCGAGATTGCTGAGTCCCTGTGGCTCACAGATTACTATTACACCAGATGCAGGGCCTGATGATTCCGCTCCAGGTGACGCGCTTGAGCTCAAGTGGGAGTTCGACGAGGACTCTCAACGATACTATGTTTCCTTTCCTGATGATCAGTAGTGGTGCCTAGTTGGGGTGATCGGGACCGTGTCGCATGTTGGGTTGTCTTTTATTTTGGCGCCGTAGTCGGGCCATGAGTGTTTGGATGATGTAATGTTATTTATGTACCTTGATTGACGTGGCGAGTGTAAGCCAACTATGTTATCTCCCCTTTTATTATCTATATTACATGGGATGTTGTGAAGATTGCCTAACTTGCGACATATGCCTTCAATGCGATTATGCCTCTAAGTCGTGCCTCGACACGTGGGAGATATAGTCGCATCGAGGGTGTTACAACAGCGCTCGGGAGGGAGAAGACGAACGAGGGGAGAGGGATCGGGCTGCGGGTCTCTCTCTGGCGGCGCGAGGGGAGAGGAGATCGTGAGGAGATGGGGATCGGGCTCCCTGTCGGCTAGGGTTAGGTAGGCAGGGGCCGGCTGGGCTGCGGGATGGCCTTGGGCCAAAAGGGCCTAGGCGCAGATAGCTGGGAGGCCCAGCTGGGCTGCGGGGAAGCATGCCGCTTGGCTGCTGGGCTCTGCTCTCTTAACCTCTCTCAGTTTCCTTTAACAGAAAGTAAAGAGAGGAGAAAAATGTAAAAGGAGGAGTTAGAGAAAACATTTGGGCATGCAGTTAAATCTCCCGGACTCATAAAAATGAGTTCATTCCGAGAAAATGCATTTGGCACCGCTTGGAAGGATTGCATTCAAACACTTTTGAATGTGATTCAAATAAGTTTGAATTAACAAAACATTTTTTGGAGAGTCCAAAAATGTTCGGAATTTTGTGGAGATCGGGAAAGCGATGAAAGAAAAATATGGGCAAAGTTTGAGGTCAAGATGTGAGATAACAAAGGCCTGGGGAATTACTTGCAAGTGTGTTTGGTGATTCCAAAGTTAATGGAATATTTTAATATAGCTCCCTAATAATAGTAGGAGACTTTGGATATGTTTTAAAGAGAAATCACCATGTGCATTTCCCTCAATTTAAATGGATCAGAGATCCATGCAATTTATTTGAGTTGCAAAAATTTAGTGGCATGATGACATGATGCAATGCAAATGATGCAACACGCAAGCGAATGACATGGCAACGACAGCGAATAACTGGAGGACACCTGACGCAATGGTCTCGGGGCGTCACATTCTAACCCCAACCCCAGCAGATAGTAACCCAGTTCCAGTTGACACAGCACCGTCTCCACCACACAGCACTCAAACACGAGCAGTTAGTATGGCAACTGCAGTGCCCAAAGCACGAGGACCACCACTCCGAACCCCAAGTCAATGCTTAAAGCAGAAGAAGAATTATTCTCATGTCAGGTTCCGTAGCTATGGTTCATACTACTTTGCCCTTGCATCACTGTATTTACTCATACCAACTACATTCAAATTGAAGGATGCAATTGAAACTCCGATGGCGCAACAGGTATGTTTTAAACCGGTTTCTTTAACGTGTTTGTTGTTGTAACTTTCTCTATGTTGGTTTCAGTTTGAATTGAATAAACAGTTATGTTCTCATGCCATGCACATTACAAGTGTTGTTATTGATGTGTAGTTTCCCACACTTATATTCTGCCTATGCTGCTTTGTCTTAAATAGATATGATTCAAACTATATCTATCTTGATTTGGCAACATAAACTAGAATGATATAGACCATACAGTGACCATACTACATAGATATATGTTTGTTTCATGTTGTTATCCTGTCCACCTTACTACTGAACTGGTTTACTAAAATGAGTTTCATATGCTACATTGTAAACCTTTGATGTGTTTGTTTGTTTCTCTTTTATAATGCGGATAAAATATTGGAGAAGAGTGCCTCGCTATGCAATGGTAAAGGAAGTAATGCAGGTAAGGTTCAAGATAGTGAGACATCCCTATTGGTCTCCAAGAAAGCTGATAAAAACTATATTGAAGACACTGAGACAACCCCAAAGTCTTGTCTTGATGTAGTGTTCGAGTTACCGACTACTACTGATGGCACCAGCTCTTCGAACTTGCTGCCTGAATCAGTTCGGCTTCTTGAGTTTCAACTTCAAGTTGAAAGACATCGATCAGATGTTATGCGACAGGAAGCTGAAGGACTGAGGAAGTCCCTGCATAATTCAGATGCATACTTTCTGGTGCAACAAAAAGTGCTGGAGGATTTAAGCACCAAACAAGAGAAAGTTAATAAGCTTGTTAAGCATCTTGCCAGCATTATGGGTACCGAGGATATTGTTTCTTGAGCTCTTCTGAAGTGGTTTCAGTTCTGGACATGTTTTGTTTCGGCGTTTATTTGCACTGGTCGCCAACTTTGACAACTAGTGTATATGATATGCTGCTTTGTTCCCTATATTTGCACTGGTGGCAAACTTTGATGCCCAGTGGATGTAATATGTGTAATAGCCATGATAGCCTAGCGTAAGTCGCTTGCTTATTTATTTCCTTGTTGTCTTGTTTATTTGTTTGCTTGTAGTCAGTGCAGTTCTTTTTCTGCGGATTGCTAGTGGCTGCAATAACCTATTTTTTTAAACTAGGCCACAATAACCATGGGCTACATATTTACTGTAGTTACCATGGGCCTCCTACGGGCCGTAGAAACAATGGGCCTTCTACAGGTTGTAGCATCAATGGTCCTTCTACGGGTTGTAGCATCAATGGCCTTCTACGTGTCGTATGATCGATAGGCCAAACATGGACCAATAACAGACCGCATTATGGGTCGTAAAGGGGCTAGATTTAGAATCCTCCATTCATGGGCCGACAATAACAGGTCGTCGTTAATCGGCCGTATTTGATGACATTATGAAAATCACCCAACGGAGTAACGGGCTGCAAACGGGCCGATTGTAACCGTGGGCTAATTTGGCCCACTGGTAGAAAAGGCCAATGACGGGCCGTAAGTAACCGAATGCTGGAAATGAGCCCAAGAATAAATGGTCCCTAAGAAGGCCGAAAGATAACACGAGTTGGAAACGACCCAATGGAATAATGGGCCGTTAATGGGTATAAAGGGGTACACTACTCATTACGGGCCAGATTCACCACGGGCAGTTAATGGGCCAAGAGTTACAAATGGTCTCGTATGGGCCGAAAGATATCATGGGCCATACATGGGCCGGAAGTTACAATGGGTTGGAATCATATTGGAAGGCCCAAATGAAGCTACTAGGCTTAATTCGGATAGGCCGTAACGGGCCGTGAGTTAGCGGGTCGTAAATGGGCTATATACGAACAGGTCGTTAACCGGCTTTCCATGGGCCGGGCCGTTACCTTTTGACCAAGTCAAACGGGTCGGCCTTTTCACCGAAATGGGCCTCTGTTGGGCCGTGCCATGTGTTGACGTATCATAGGTGCCTCATGTCCAATGAATGGATGACATCTGTCCCAATGGTGAGCCAACACGTGTTTCCTCCGGCCAATGAGAATTTTACACGTGGAAAATCCTCATTGGTTCAGGCTATTAGCGGGTTATCGGATCCAAAACTGGATTCGATAGCTTAACGGCGTTCCGTTACGGTGGATGCCATGTGTCGGTCACCCTTGACGAAAGCACTTCCATGATGCGCGATTTATCGTCATGGAAGTGGACACTTCCGTGATGATAATTTTGGTAATGTCATGGAACACTTCTACGAAAGCACAGGTATGACTATCTTGATTCTGTCATAAATTTTTCATGGATGTACATGCATGACAGAAAACGTGACCTGCTGTGACAAACACTTATCATCACGGAAGTGTATTTTTTTGTAGTGATGATCCTAAGTTTGCTACCTCACCTATCTTTATTGACGATAAGGATTATGAATTCTCTGTCGACCCAGAGGTAATTACTTTGGTTGAATCTGATCCTTTCCATGGTTATCAAACTGAAACTGTTGTGGCACATCTTACTAAGTTGAATGACATAGCTACCCTTTTTACTCATGACGAGAAAACTCGATATTACTATATTCTCAAATTATTTCTGTTCTCATTAAAGGGTGATGCTAAAGCTTGGTACAATACTCTTGCTCCTGGTTGGGTGCGTAGTCCCCAGGATATGATTTATTACTTCTTTGAAAAATATTTCCCTGCTCATAAGAAACAAGCTGCCTTACAGGAAATATTTAACTTTGTGCAAATTAAGGAAGAGAGTCTCCCACGAGCTTGGGGGGGCTTTGCCAATTCCTTAATGCTTTGCCTGGTCATCCTCTTAAGAAAAATGAAATACTTGATATCTTCTATAATGGACTAACCGATGCTTCTAGGGATTTCCTAGATAGTTGTGCTGTTGTGTTTTCAGGGAACGAACTATTGGGCAAGATGAAGAATTATTGAATAACATATTGAAAAATTATAATGATTGGACTCCTCCTGAACCACCGCCTAAGCCTACTCCGAAGAAGAGGGGTATATTATATCTTAGTCCTAAAGATATGCAAGAGGCAAAGAAATCTATGAAGGAAAAAGGTATTAAAGTTGAGGATGTCAAAAATTTACCTCCTATTAAAGAAATACATGGGCTTGATACACTGCCACTTCCTAAGGTGGTAGGGGTAAATTATCTAATGAGATTTAATGATAATGATAATCCTTACAATATGCACCCAAGCCAATGCCTTTATGAGTTTGAAAACTACATTAGAAAACAAGATCACTTCAATGCAAATGTTATGAAACAATTGAAATACAATTCTGATATGATTGCTTGCTTGAGTGACTTGTTATTTACAATCTCAAATGATGTTAGAGGTGTGGGAAAGCATGCTTCTATGGTTCAAACCTAGTTAGAACAAGTTGCCAAATCTCAAAGAGAGTTTCTAAATAAAATGAACAATAACATACATGACTTTGTTGTTAGAGTAGCAACTAGAGGAGGTAAAATGACTCAAGAACCACTTTATCTTGAAGGACACCCAAAAAGAATTGAACAAGACTCTCAAAGAGCTAACACTAATGCACCTAGTCCTTCTAAAAAGAATAATAAGAAGAAAAATGATAGGACTTTGCATGCCTCTAGTGAACCTAAAATAGAAAAACCTCCTGACAAATGAAGTCTCTATCTCTGATGCTGAAACTCAACCTGGTACTGAACACTCACCTTCTGATAATGAAAATTTTAATGATGAGGTTCATGAAGATAGTCAACCAAATAATGAAGAACTAGAAAATGATGTTGAGATAGAACCTGCAGTTGATCTTAATAACCCACAACCTAAAAATAAAAGATATGATAAAAGAGACTTTGTTGCTAGAAAACACGATAAGGAAAGAGAACCATGGGTTCAAAAACTTATGCCCTTTCCACCTAGGTCAACTAAAAACAAAGATGATGAAGAATTTGAACGCTTTGCTGAAATGTTGAGGCCAGACTTTTTGCATACTCGCTTGACTGATATCCTTTAAATGCCTCCTTATGTAAAGTATATGAAAGACATCATCACCAATAAGAGAAAAATACCGGAAGCTGAAATCTCCACTATGCTTGCTAATTATACATTTAAGGATGGAGTACCTAAGAAACTTGGAGATCTGGGAATACCAACTATACCTTCCTCCATCAAAAAGAATTATGTGAAAACTGCTTTATGTGATTTAGGAGCTGGTGTTAGTGTTATGCCTTTCTCTTTATATAAAAGACTTGATTTGAATAAACTCGCACCTACTGAAATATCTTTGCAAATGGCTAACAAATCTACTTCCATACCTATCGGTATTTGTGAGGATGTGCCTGTCGTTGTTGCTAATGTTACTATTTTGACTGACTTTGTTATACTTGAGATGCCCGAGGACGACAACATGTCGATTATCCTTGGTAGACCCTTCTTGAATACTGCAGGGGCTGTTATTGATTGCAATAAAAGCAAGATCACTTTTCATACCAATGGTAATGAGCATACAGTGCACTTTCCGAAGAAACAATTCCAAGTGAATGGTATTAATGTTATTGAAAAATCTCTAACAATCACCTTTGGAAGTTTTCAACTACCTTTACCCACTGCCAAAAAGAAATATGAAATGCTTATTGTTGGGGACATTCATTGAGGTAACCTAGTGATTTACGCAAGTTCTTCGGTTTCATGCTAATCGAAAGTGGTTGTTAATAAGACTTGATAAACCTTATTAATGGATCGTTTTTGAGAGGTATGAAGTTGATGAATTTAGTAAGCACTACCTTCTGTCCCTACTTTTTGTTTTCTGTTTTTATTAGTTAAATAAAATAAAATGCCATGGTTTGTCTATTTTCTAAATTTACCATGGAATAAAAAATGACCAAAAAATAAAAGTTCTCATAATGCTCTAAAAATTTAATAATATTTTTTCTGAATATTTAAGAATTTTTTGTGCAAATAACATCAAAGGGAGGTGCACCAGGTGGGCACAACCCACCTGGGCGCGCCAGGACCCCCAGGTGCGCCCTGGTGGGTTGTGGTCACCACATGGGCCCCCTCACTTATCCCTTCCCACCACATCATCACTTACCTCCAGAGAAAATTCTCCATTGCTCTCTCTCCCGTGTTCTTGCTCTCAAACCCGCGGATTTCGATCTCTTTGCTCGAAGCTCCATTTTCGAAACTGTTTCGGGGGCTTGTTGCTTGGTATGTGACTCCTCCGTTTGTCCAATTAGTTTTTGTTTTAATGGTTTATATTTTGAATAATTAGATACTCTTGGTGCTATTGTAGATGAGCTTGCATGTTGAATTCTTGGATTTCTAAGTAGTTTGAATGCTTGATATGGCCTCTATGTATCCCTATGAGTAGTTGCTATCAATCTTGTAAAGTTTTGTTGAGAAAATTTTGTGGACTAAAAATTTCAGAATTTTTGTTCATAGGAAAAATATGAATATCTTTAGGACGTTTGCTTCCAAGAAGAACTCCAAGGGAGTGATTGGGGAGTCATCTGACAGTGATCTCCGCCCACGAAGATTTGCGGAGTTACGGCCGTGCGAATGGCCGCATAACCCGTTCATGGAAGGGGTTGGAATCCTTCAAGAGTTTGCACAATATGCTGCTAGTGCCCGCCTGACCGACTACATTGCAGCTGAATGTGAATAGTATCATCTCCTCACAAATTCCTTTGTGCAAAGTTTTCATTCTCTTCCTAGGAATAATCCCCCTGAAGTGCAGTTTAATTTCTATGCTGAAACCCGTCAGATACCACTTACTGAATTTTGTGGCATATGCATGATCCCTTCTGACGGGAGTTTAGTTGAGCCTAGACCCGTGGAGTTTGATGGCTTTTATCGCACTCTTACAGTGGGGGATAAGAAAGGGGTGTCGGGTGTCACCGCCACTAGCATACACTTTCCTGTCGTGCATTATTTTGCTTTATTTATTGTTAAGTGTTTGCTTCCTAGACAAAAAGTAGGTGCACTCAGCACACCAGACTTTGTTGTTTTGCATCGCGCACTTCACGGCGACAACACTTATAGCCTAGGAGCTATCGTGGCACGTCGCCTCCACATTAACGGATCCAAGGGAAAAATACATGATGGTATTTACACTACTCGCTTGGCGACTCACTTTAACATTGAGATACGCCTTCAAGATTATCCTTTCCCAAGGTTTACCTAGATCGTGCAGCCATGGAATACCACCAGTTTATTGCATGCGATTATCCTAACATTCCTATTCCTCATAACCTGGTTTTTAGTGAGAACACTCATGATATTATTCCACTGCCTGCACCTGCTTTGTTTGATCCTTTTGCCATGGGAGGATACAGGATTATGCCCAAGGACATCGTCGCCTACTGGAACAACCAAGTTGCAGCAGAGGAGGAACCTCAGCAATGTGATCCGTGGATGCCCACTCCTCAGCATCCCTACTGCTATCCAGGCTACTGATCGATTACCAAGTTAGGTCAAAAGCCTAAGCTTGGGGGAGTACGTGTTTCCGCTGACTTTATATTCATGTTCACATATTTCATTTGTCGGTGTCCACACTTTTTCATTGTATCATCCATGTTAAATTTATTTTCTCGCTTTCTTCTTGTGTGTTTGAAAAACTTAATGCAAAAATAGTTCCTGCTTCTTTTTGATTTTCTTTCTAGAGTAGTTAGTTCTAGCACTAAAAAGAAAACCCGAAAAGATTTCCTTGTTCTTCTTTTACTTGTTGGGAGCTTTCCCGTGTAAATAGTTTTTCTCGTTTTTTTTTCTTTTCCCTTTTTATTTGCCTGTTCAAGAAAACCAAAAACTCCAAAAATATTTTAGTGTGTTTCTTTGAATTTCTTTTCTTTTTATTTGAGTCATGCCGAGGAGAAGACCACGATGAAAATTTTGAGTGGCTCTCCTATGCATAATTTTTGATCTAATAAAGAGACCATATTACCTTGTCTTTTCCTGTTGAATAAAATGTTTGCAGATTCCAGCTTAGTCCACGGCACTCTTGCACTATTATTATTTTCACATCGTTTGGTCGTGCAAGTGAAAGGCAATAATGACGATATTCGATGAACTGGCCGCGGCAGAGAGAAACGGGTATGAACTCGACTTGTTCTATTTTTTATAAATATGTTTAACCTAGTATCCATGATTCAACCCAATATGATTAAACATATTTGCAATGACAGTTAGAGATTATAGTTTCTCATGCCATGCATAAGTGGCTAGGGGTGGATAATGATTTATCTTGGATATCAACATTGCATTAAAATGATTGTGATGTAGTATGATGATATGGTATCCTCCTATGAATTTTCGAGTGGCTTGACTTGGCAACTGTTCATGCATGTAGTTGAATCAAAACTAACATAGCCTCTATGATATTTATGTTCATGGTGTTCATATCCTACTCATGCTAGTATCCAATGTTACTTACGCATAATGCATGTTCATGACCATTGTTGCTCTCTAGCTGGCCGCTTCTCCACCTAATTGGTAGCCTTCGCCTATACTAAGTGGGAATTCTGCTGGTACATCAGAAACCTTGAACCCAAGTTATTTGAGACGAGTCCACCATACCTACCTATATGTGGTATTACTGAAAGTGCGTTATATCGACTAGAGGGGGGTGAATAGGTGATTTTTATGAAAGTCTTCAAAACGTGGAAGTTTCGAAGACAAACAATAGAAATAAACCTATTACCATGCAGCGGAAGGTAGACTACACTAGGCAAACCATAGTCAAGTATTCAATGAAGTGAAAGCACAATGACTAATAGCAGCTAGGTAGTAAGGATCAGGTAGGAAGATATTAAGAAGCCAATCAGAACAAGCAGTCACTCAATGAAGACAAAAGATAGTGCAATCATACGATGACTTCACAAGGACTAATAGTAATTAAAGGGAAGGGGAGGATGAAACCAGTGACTCGTTGAAGACAATGATTTGTTGGACCAGTTCCAGTTGCTGTGACAACTGTACGTCTAGTTAGGGCGGCTAGGTATTTAAACCTGAGGACACACAGTCCCGGACACCCAGTCCTAAACACGCAGCTCAGGACACCCAGTCCTCACCGTATTCCCCTTGAGCTAAGGTCACACAAACCTTGCCCAATCACTTTGGTAAGTCTTCAAGGTAGACTCCCAAACCTTCACAGACTTCGTTCACCGATGATCCACAACGACTCTTGGATGCTCAGAACGTGACGCCTAACCGGCTGGAGGATTCACAGTCCTCAAGTGTAATAAGTCTTCAGATCACACAGACAGGAAGACTTAAGTGATGCCTAACACTCTTTGGCTCTGGTAGTTAGGGCTTTATCCTCGCAAGGAATTCTCTCTCAAAGGCTTCGAGGTGGGTTGCTCTAAAACGACAAAAGCCGTACTCTAACTCTGAGCAGCCAACCATTTATGGTTGTAGGGGGGGCTATTTATAGCCACTAGGCAACCCGACCTGATTTGTCCGAAATGACCCTGGGTCACTAACAAACTGACACGTGTTCCAACGGTCAGATTTCAAACACACACGGCAACTTTACTTGGGCTACAAGCAAAGCTGACTTGTCCGACTCTAGACAAGATTCGCTCTCATAGTCTTCACTCGAAGACATAGGTTTTGGTTAAGCATCACTTCAGTCATTCTGACTGGTTCACTTGGACCCCACTTAATAGTACGATGGTTCCTATGACTCAATAAATAAGAAAAGGAACTACGAAAGATCTGAGTCTTCGAGCTCCATATGCTTCATGCGATGTCTTCTTTTGTCATAGTCTTCAATGAGCATATCTTCATATACCACCTTTGACATCAATGTCTTCATACATTTTTAGGGGTCATCTCTGGTAGGAAAACCGAATCAATGAGGGACTTCTACCTGTGTTATCCTACAATTCTCACAAACACATTAGTCCCTCAACTAGGTTTGTCGTCAATACTCCAAAACCAACTAGGGGTGGCACTAGATGCACTTACAATCTCCCCCTTTTTGGTGATTGATGACAAACTAGTTGAAGTTTTCAACGGGGAATATAATATGTGAAATTGTAAAGGATAAGGAATTGTCTTCATAAGTTGCAAGGGCTCCCCCTGAAGATGTGCATATAAGTAGTTTGCTTTTGGAATGCAAATGCACATGGCAGGTTGTACTCGTGGAGATCCTCTTCAACTTATGATGACAATTCATTATGCATGTGAAGGTATGTGAAGATAATGACATGCATAATGGAAAATGGACGTCTACAAAATGATCTAAGTGCGGAATTTATCGTCGCACATGCGGAATTTATCATCGCATCACAAAGTAGCAAATAAGTAGCAGACGACCATCGAGTTTAGGTGTTACAACTCAAAGAACCAAATGTATCAAAACAAGAGTTGTAAACACGAGGCAAAATATAAAGCAACCGCCCATGTGGACCCCCGCTTGAAGACTATCAAACTCATATGCTTCTCCCCCTTTTGTCAGTGAGGACCAAAAAGGTTTGAAGACATAGAGCATCTACTCGCTCCCATGAAGAGTAGGTGAAACAGTAGGGTCGTCGGTGATATTCGGCGGTGCAGAAGAACTTGGAGCAGTGTCGAAGCGTGCTGAAGGAGGTGGCGGTGAGGTAGCATCTTCTTCGTCCTCGATCACTCTGGCATTCACAGTTGCAGCAGAGGAAAAGAACTCAGAGTCTTCAAGAGATGGAGTTCATCACAGCACGGCCCTTCGAGGAGGTGTGGAGTCAAACTTGAAGCGTTCAGAGAAGCCATCCTCTTGAAGATCATCCTTAGAGCACATAAGCGTCAGCCCTTTCCATGTGCGGCGAGAGGTTTCATGGGCAACAAAGGCATTCTTGGTGGCAAGATTGCGAATGCGGTTGACATCCAGCAAGAGGCTTTGCATTTGGCGCTTCAGCCAGTCATGATGCCTATCTTGTTTCTGATGAAGAGCCACCAGAAGCTCTCGGTCATTGAGAACACGAGATCGCTTCTTGGGTCGTTGGGAAATTGTGCTTTCGATGGCTTCAGTAAGGGCACGATGAGGTGCACGTGTAGTTCCAGCCAGAGGATAAACACGGGTGAGTGCTTCAACTCCTTCAATGTTCTGAGAGAAACTTTGATGCTCTGCATTCTGAAGACTAAGAGGCTCCTTGGTAGGCTCAGGATAAATGGCTTCAACGGACATATCCACATCAGGAAGAAAGATCTGATGATTGTGAGCAGATGGCTGATATGAGATAGCGGAGTGGAGTTTGATCAGCCGCATTATCCATGGAGCGTAGAACTTCAAGCCAAAAAGATCAGAGCCTGATGCAGCAAGTTGGCGGATGAAGAAGTCCTGTGCATTGAAGCATTTTCCATGAAGAATATAGAAGACCAAAGTCTTCATTGCACCTTCCAGCTTGACATGTGGAGAATGTCCTTTGATGGGCCAGAGAGTTCGCCTTATGATGTGATAAATAGTCCTTGGCAGATACTCAAGGTCTTCAACAAAGAACTCCTAAGGATATGCAGCATCTTGTGTCAAGGGCTTCATCGTGCTGAGCATCTGACTCATGTTTGGTTCAGGCTTCTGAAAGATGCTCTCCATAGCTTCACTGTGAAGCTGACAGTAGAGATCGCCAGGAGTGGGCAGACCAGTGAGCTCAATGATATCAAAGGCTTTGTCTTCGTGATGAACATTTCCTGTCATCCACTCCAGGACCCAAGTCTTCGGATCTTTATTGTACCCACGGATGTGAAGTGTGGCATAGAATTGGAGCAGCAACTCTTCATTCCAGTGCTCTTGGTTGGTGACAAACGGCAACAATCCAACCTCTTTGAAGCAATCCAGAGTTTCTTCCAGATAGGGCAGACCAGCTATTGCTTCGGTGTCAAGACGCTTATGTGGGAAGATGTGACCTTGATTGTACAGAATGCAGGAGTAATAGCTTCGCTGCGGATAGCTCCAGAACCGATCAGAAGATATTCTTTCCCTTGAGTAGGGGTTCTTGGAGCTATTGAAGAAAGTGTTGTCTGCTTTGAAGCCATTGACATTGAAGGATCCAGGTGCTGATGCAGGACCTGGAAACCTGGGCAACCTTGGAATTGGCTTTTGTACCTGAGGCCTGTGCTCAACATGATAATCAAACTGAGGACCAGCAGCAGGCGCAGGAACAGAAGCAGTGGCATCATTGGCTTCGCTGACTTCTGGTGCTTGGGTTGGTGTAGGCTCCACATTGGCTTCAGCCATGACAGCGTCAGTGGCTTCGGTGGCAGCCTCAAGATTCTCAACCTCCACTTGATGAGATGGAGGGTCGGTCACAGTCACGTTCTCCTCGAGAACAGCTTCTTGGTGAGACAGGGGTGTAGCAACTCTTGGGGTTTCTTCTTCATCGGCTGATGCAGCTGGAATGTCTTCAGCAGCTTTAGCTTCAGACTCAGAGACTGGAGGCCTTGGTCCTTTGCGAAGCCTGCGTAACGCTGGTGACGCCTGTGGAGTTGGAGTTGGCTGGGCCTCAAGGTCATCTTCCTCTTGTTCTTGTGGGTGATCAGCCCATGATGCATCCTGAGCAGTTGGCGTCAGAGGACGACCAATGCTGATGAGTTCGCTGTGCGTAAGCACAGGCGATGATACCTGTTGGTGCTCGATCTGAGGAAGAAGTGCATCATCTTCAACATGGTCATGGTGACCAATGTCTTCAGCAGCGGTGGGATCGGCTGCTGGAAAGTCTCCAGCTTCATGAGCCTCTGTGGAAGCAGGCTCATGGACAGTCAGTTGGCGCTCTTGATGTTCAGCGTCAGGACGAACCATGGAGATGGGTTCAACAATTAAGGGCTCTGTGGGAGCAGCCCGTTCCTTCTTGGTCTTCCACTTCTTCTTGGAGGGAGCAGCATCAGAGGCTTTAGAATGTTTCCTCTTTCTGGCTTCAGCCTCAGCAGTCCTCGTCTTCTTCAGTTCTGAAGCGGTTGACCTGGCCTTTGGCTTCGAGCCAGTCATGCTAGTTAGGAAGACAATGGGATCTGCTTCCTGCCTTGGTGCGTTGGGTTCGGCCGCAGTGGGCTTCTTCTTCTGCTTAGCAGCCATCCTGGGATCAATTCCCAGACGCCCAAGGGCCTTGTGCTTCTCAGCCTTGTTTTAGCCTTGCACACACTTGTCAGCCAGGCTCTTCATGCGCTCACGAGAACCCTGAGCTTCTGCATGTTTCTTGAGAAAGGCTTCTTTGAGCTCGTGCAGCATAATTTTGAAGTTTTTCACCTCTTGCACGCTGAGCTTGGCCATATGCTTCTTGAACTGAGCTTTCTCAAAGTCAATCTTTTGCTTCAGTTCGACGATGCGCTGAGCTAGAGTTAGCTCTGAAGCAATGGCACCATGGAAGGCGACACTGAGGCCAATTGGAAGTTGCAGGTCTTCGAAGCTGAGGTTGGGCGTGTCAAACCACTCATCAATGAAGTTGTGAATGATTGCCACGTCAAAGAGAGGCAGATCATTGAAGATTTCTGCCTCTTCTTTGCTCGTGATCAGTTGCTCAAGAGCGTCATCTGCAAGATCTTCATCACTGGACAGGTCGATGGCATCGTTGCGCAGTATAGCAGCAGCTGTCAGTTCTTGGCCGGTGTGTGGCAGAGGCATCTTGACTTTCTGGGGCTTGGAGATGCGTGACAAATCTTCATACTGCACACTGTCTTCAGGATGTGCAGTAGCCAGTGGCTTCGCCCGTGAGATTTTTGGTGCAGAGGCAGGCTTTGAAGCTTTAGGCTGCTTCAACTTCTTTGGCTTCGGCGCTGCAGGCGCTTCATCTGATTCAGCGTCATCTGCAGGCTCATTCACGGCTGTCCCTTGAACCACGATATGAGTGATGAGACCTTCCAAGTTGTAGAAGGGCCCAAGAAGATTGGGTTCAGCTTCGCGAGTGCCATCGGCACGGGGAGCAGAGGGACCAGGGTTGAAGTCTAATCCCAAAGACTTCTTGTTCTGCTTTGCTAAATTCTGGGCAAACTGGAAGTTGCGCTTGAACAGATTGTCGTCACGACACCATAGTAGTGATGATGGGTCAGCATCCGCAGGCTGTGGTCCATGGACCATGCAGGGATAGAAGCCTTGTTCAATGGCTTCATCTCTGGACCTGGGTTGAAGATTTTTATAGAGGATGTCTCCCCATGGTCGCTTGATGGCATTCTTTTCAGCATATTCCTTTGTCACAAATCTGTACTTGAACCACTGTTCTGCCCAATATCGTCGAATCCATTAGATTCGTGTCTTGTGCTGATTGTAATCCTCTTCAGGATCTGTCTTGTATAGCTCTGAGAGGTCATCGGGCAGATCTCTTGATGTTTCTCCTCGACGCTTTCTGCCACCCTTCCTTGCTGATTTCTCTGAAGCCATGAACTTTAAACTGAATGGCTTCAATACGTTTAAAGGCTTCAAAGGCTTTCGCTTGCTGGACAAACAGGAACTGGCTTCGGAAGAATATATGTGATACTGCAAGAATTCTGCAAATGAATGCAGACTATGAGAACCAAGGGATTATCCCACGGACATGTACCTTTGACAGCATTAAGGTGCGAGGGAAGGGGAAGAGG
The DNA here is from genome assembly GCF_002162155.2 of Triticum dicoccoides. Lineage (NCBI taxonomy): Eukaryota > Viridiplantae > Streptophyta > Magnoliopsida > Poales > Poaceae > Triticum > Triticum dicoccoides. Next base: position 139,666,847 of record NC_041390.1, read on the forward strand.
TCATATGCATTCTCAGAAGATTTTGAGGATAAATCAGTTTAGAAGACATTGACCTCATCGTGTGAAGACATTCACTCATAGATAAGGAGTTGGTTCTAGATTTGTACGAATCCATGGATCAGTACAAGTGAGGAATCTAACTACTTTGTGAAGCATGAGTGAATATACTAGGCATATTATGAGATGCAGTATGAAATAGATCCAACTTGTGTGAACAGAAACTACTTGTGGTAGAAAGTGACGAATCTATAGGATCAAAGGGGCCATAAAAAGGAAGTTTTATTTACCACACGGAGAACTGCTAGACGGAGTGGAAGAGGAGGCCGAGCAGTCCGATCATCTGTGCCCTAACTTGGCGACGGAGGACACCTACGGCGATGGCGGAGAAGACGATGTCCGCGGTCGGCGTGAAGACGGCGTCGGAGAGGTTGCGGCAGCTAAGCGCTTCGTCGCCGGCGTCGTCGAGGGCTAGCGGTGGCGCTAGGGTTCGTGCGAGAGTGAAAGAAGAGATAATGACTGTGGTGTGGCGCGTATTTATAGGGACAGGGGCGGCTCAGTGTTATTACACAGGTGCCCCTGGCGATTCACATCTGAGGAACACGTGTCCATCATGCAGCATGTCGGAGGTTGTTCCATGTCCCACGCACGCCTGGATTGTCGGGTGGTCGTTCCCACTTCTCCGGGTTTCAGGTGAAGGAATTAGCATTGAAAGAGGACTTAATGTTTGTCTCTGTATCTTCTGCTAACAAGGAAGCAAAGAAGACATTTTACAGGTTCAAAAGAATGCATATGATTTGGAGAGATAGAGTTTGAGATAGAAAGCATAGAGAGGTTAGGGTCCGATCACATTCACTTAGTTCAAAAGATTCAACAAGAAGACATAGCTATAAGTGAATGCTGTAGAGGACAGAACACTAGTATATATATATAATCAACATAGTGAAGATAATCATGAAGACATGTTGAGATTGAAGCCAAACCAAATGTGAAGACATAGCAAATGTAACGCCATGAGTGAAACACATCAAACAGAACATTTGGTGGTGGCGTTACCCACCGTGTAGGAAGTATTAGACCCAGACACGGCGCACAATTATCATGGCGCTCTGAAGTCAAATTCCTCATTAATGTATTCACACTTAGAATGCATGTCTTCATTAATTTAAGATATACTTTACTTCGTGTGTTGCACATCTAAGTCATCAATATGCATAAGTGTTAGGATGTGTGCCTGATCATAGGACATTTGAGGATTCCAAGATATTTAGCTCACACCGTAACTTGCAAAATCTCTTCTCATCCAAGGGCTTGGTGAAGATATCTGCCAATTGCTCTTCAGTGTTGAAGTGTATGATATCAATGTCTTCCTTCACAACATGATCTCTAAGAAAGTGATGACGAATCTCAATGTGCTTTGTCTTCGAGTGCTGAACTGGGTTGTTGGCAATCTTGATGCCGCTTTCGTTGTTGCAGTAGAGTGGCACTTGCTTCAGATGAATGCTATAGTCTTTGAGTGTTTGCTTCATCCACAGAAGCTGAGCGCAGCAAGATCCAGCACCGATGTATTCAGATTCAGCAGTGGAGAGAGATACACGGTTCTGCTTCTTTGAAGACCAACATACAAGTGATCGTCACAGAAAATGACATGTACCTGATGTAGACTTGCGATCAACCTTGTCACCAGCATAATCAGCATCCGAGAATCCAACCAGATCAAACTCTGAGCCCTTTGGATACCATAATCCTAGAGTTGGGGTGTGAGCCAAATATCGAAGAATTCGCTTCACAGCTAAGTGATGCGATTCCTTTGGTGCCGCTTGGAATCGAGCACACATGCAAACACTAAGCATAATATCTGGCCTAGATGCACATAGATAAAGTAAAGAACCAATCATGGAGCGGTATACCTTTTGATCAAACTCTTTACCATTGTCGTCGGGACCCAGATGATGTTTGGCTGGCATTGGTGTTGTGAAGCCTTTGCAGTCTTGCATACCGAACTTCTTCAGGCAATCTTTGAGATACTTCTCTTGAGATATAAAGATGTTGTTGCGTTGCTGTTGTATTTGAAGACCGAGGAAGAACTTTAGCTCTCCCATCATGGACATCTGATATTGCTCTTGCATCATATATCCAAACTCTTCACTGTATTTCTGATTGGTGCAGCCGAAGATAATGTCATCCACATATATTTGGCACACAAACAGTTCACCATCATATGTCTTCGTGAAGAGAGTGGGGTCGAGGGAGCCAGGTGTGAAGCCTTTGCTCTTCAGGAAGTATTTGAGTGTGTCATACCAAGCCCGAGGGGCTTGTTTGAGGCCATACAGTGCCTTGTTGAGCTTGTATACCATGTCAGGATGTTTTGGATCTTCAAAGCCAGGCGGTTGTGCAACATACACTTCTTATTCAATCTTGCCATTGAGAAACGCGCTCTTCACATCCATTTGGTATAGAAGTATGTTATGATGATTTGCATAGGCCAGCAGTATGCGTATGGCTTCAAGTCGAGCCACGGGAGCAAATGTTTCATCGAAGTCAATTCCTTCCACTTGATTAGCAACGTATGCTGTAGCCAGACTCGCAATGCCAGAATCGGACTCCTCCTCAGACTCCACCTCCGCCTCCTCAAAAGCGGACTCCTCCTCTGAATCCATTTCCTTGCCAACAAATGCACGTGCCTTGCCAGATGATCTCTTCTTGTGTGATGAAGACTTGGAGGAAGACTTGGAAGAGGACTTTGAGTATTTCTTCTTCTTCTTGTCGTCGGAGTCATACTCCTTGCTCTTCTTCTTCTTATTGTTCTCATTGTCCCACTGCGGACACTTAGAGATGTAGTGGCCAGGTTTCTTGCACTTGTGGCATTATCTTTTCTTGTAGTCATGAGCAGAAGCTTCATCATTCCTTGAGCTTGATCGTGAAGACTTTCTGAAGCCTTTCTTCTTGGTGAATTTTTGGAACTTCTTCACAAGCATAGCGAGCTCCTTTCCAATGTCTTCAGGATCATCAGAACTGCTGTCAGATTCTTCTTCAGATGTGGAGATAGCTTTTGCCTTCAAGGCACGAGTTCGCCCATAGTTGGGACCATAGATGTCTCTTTTCTCAGAAAGCTGAAACTCATGTGTGTTGAGCCTCTCAAGTATGTCAGACGGATCGAGTGTCTTGAAGTCCGGACGTTCTTGAATCATCAGGGCTAGGGTGTCAAACGAGCTGTCAAGTGATCTCAGTAGTGTCTTGACGACTTCATGCTTGGTGATCTCGGTGGCGCCGAGAGCTTGAAGCTCATTTGTGATGTCAGTGAGTCGATCAAACATGAGCTGGACATTCGCATTGTCATTTCTCTTGAAGCGGTTGAAGAGCTTGTGAAGGACACTGATTGTCTGATCTCTCTGGGTTGAGACGCCTTCGTTGACCTTGGAGAGCCAGTCCCAGACTAGCTTAGATGTTTCCAAAGCACTCACGCGGCCATACTATCCTTTGGTAAGATGACCACAGATGATATTCTTGGCAGTAGAGTCCAGTTGAACAAACTTCTTGATGTCAGCAGCAGTGACACCTTCTCCAGCCTTGGGAACGCCGTTCTTGACGACATACCATAGGTCGACGTCAATGGCTTCAAGATGCATGCGCATCTTGTTCTTCCAGTAGGGATATTCAGTTCCATCGAAGACGGGGCACGCAGCGGAGACTTTAATTATCCCTGCAGTCGACATAGCTAAAACTCCAGGTGGTTAAACCGAATCACACAGAACAAGGGAGTACCTTGCTCTGATACCAATTGAAAGTGCGTTATATCGACTAGAGGGGGGGTGAATAGGCAATTTTTATGAAAGTCTTCAAAACGTGGAAGTTTCGAAGACAAACGATAGAAATAAACCTATACCATGCAGCGAAAGGTAGACTACACTAGGCAAACCATAGTCAAGTATTCAATGAAGTGAAAGCACAATGACTAATAGCAGCTAGGTAGTAAGGATCAGGTAGGAAGATATTAAGAAGCCAATCAGAACACGCAGTCACTCAGTGAAGACAAAGGATAGTGCAATCATACGATGACTTCACAAGGACCAACAGTAAGTAAAGGGAAGGGGAGGATGAAACCAGTGACTCGTTGAAGACAATGATTTGTTGGACCAGTTCCAGTTGCTGTGACAACTGTACGTCTGGTTAGGGCGGCTAGGTATTTAAACCTGAGGACACACAGTCCCGGACACCCAGTCCTGAACACGCAGCTCAGGACACCTAGTCCTCACCGTATTCTCCTTGAGCTAAGGTCACACAGACCTTGCCCAATCACTCTGCTAAGTCTTCAAGGTAGACTCCCAAACCTTCACAGACTTCGTTCGCCGGCGATCCACAATGACTCTTCGATGCTCAGAACGTGACGCCTAACCGGCTGGAGGATTCACAGTCCTCAAGTGTAATAAGTCTTCAGATCACACAGACAGGAAGACTTAAGTGATGCCTAACACTCTTTGGCTCTAGTGGTTAGGGCTTTATCCTCGCAAGGAATTCTCTCTCAAAGGCTTCGAGGTGGGTTGCTCTCAAACGACAAAAGCCGTACTCTAACTCTGAGCAGCCAACCATTTATGGTTGTAGGGGGTGGGCTATTTATAGCCACTAGGCAACCCGACCTGATTTTTCCGAAATGACCCTGGGTCACTAAGGAACTGACACGTGTTCCAATGGTCAGATTTCAAACACACACGGCAACTTTACTTGGGCTACAAGCAAAGCTGACTTGTCCGACTCTGGACAAGATTCGCTCTCATAGTCTTCACTCGAAGACATAGGTTTTGGTTAAGCATCACTTCAGTCATTCTAACTGGTTCACTTGGACCCCACTTAACAGTACGGTGGTTCCTATGACTCAATAAAGAAGAAAAGGAACTATGAAAGATCTGAGTCTTCAAGCTCCATAGGCTTCATGCGATGTCTTCTCTTGTCATAGTCTTCAATGAGCATATCTTCATATACCACCTTTGACATCAATGTCTTCATACATTTTTAGGGGTCATCTCTGGTAGGAAAACCGAATCAATGAGGGACTTCTACCTGTGTTATCCTGCAATTCTCACAAACACATTAGTCCCTCAACTAGGTTTGTCGTCAATACTCCAAAACCAACTAGGGGTGGCACTAAATGCACTTACAATCTCCCCCCTTTTGGTGATTGATGACAAACTAGTTGAAGTTTTCAATGGGGAATATAATATGTGAAATTGTAAAGGATAAGGAATTGTCTTCATAAGTTGCAAGGGCTCCCCCTGAAGATGTGCATATAGGTAGTTTGCTTTTGGAATGCAAATGCACATGGCAGGTTGTACTCGTGGAGATCCTCTTCAACTTATGATGACAATTCATTATGCATGTGAAGGTATGTGAAGATAATGACATGCATAATGGAAAATGGACGTCTACAAAATGATCTAAGTGCGGAATTTATCGTCGCACATGCGGAATTTATCATCGCATCACAAAGTAGCAAATAAGTAGCAGACGACCATCGAGTTTAGGTGTTACAACTCAAAGAACCAAATGTATCAAAACAAGAGTTGTAAACACGAGGCAAAATATAAAGCAACCGCCCATGTGGACCCCCGCTTGAAGACTATCAAACTCATATGCTTCTCCCCCTTTTGTCAGTGAGGACCAAAAAGGTTTGAAGACATAGAGCATCTACTCGCTCCCATAAAGAGTAGGTGAAACAGCAGGGTCGTCGGTGGTGTTCGGCGGTGCAGAAGAACTTGGAGCAGTGTCAAAGCGTGCTGAAGGAGGTGGCGGTGAGGTAGCATCGTCTTCGTCCTCGATCACTCTGGCATTCATAGTTGCAGCAAAGGAAGAGAACTCAGAGTCTTCAAGAGATGGAGTTCGTCGTAGCACTGCCCTTCGAGGAGGTGTGGAGTCAAACTTGAAGCGTTCAGAGAAGCCATCCTCTTGAAGATCATCCTTAGAGCACATAAGCGTCAGCCCTTTCCATGTGCGGCGAGAGGTTTCATGGGCAACAAAGGCATTCATGGTGGCAAAATTGCGAATGCGGTTGACATCCACCAAGAGGCTTTGCATTTGGTGCTTCAGCCAGTCATGATGCCTATCCTGTTTCTGATGAAGAGCCACCAGAAGCTCTCGGTCGTTGAGAACACGAGATCGCTTCTTGGGTCGTTGGGCAATTGTGCTTTCGGTGGCTTCAGTGAGGGCACGATGAGGTGCACGTGTAGTTCCAGCCAGAGGATAAACACGGGTGACTGCTTCAACTCCTTCAATGTTTTGAGAGAAACTTTGATGCTCTGCATTCTAAAGACTAAGAGGCTCCTTGGCAGGCTCAGGACAAATGGCTTCAACGGACATATCCACATCAGGCAGAAAGATCCGATGATTGCGAGCAGATGGCTGATATGAGATAGCGGAGTGGAGTTTGATCATCCGCATTATCCATGGAGCGTAGAACTTCAAGCCAAAAAGATCAGAGCCTGATGCAGCAAGTTGGCGGATGAAGAAGTCATGTGCATGGAAGATATTGATAACTAATGGTCGTGAAGTAAACAAGAAGGGTCCATGTCTCAAAATTATCATTTACCACTGTTTCAAAAACTTGAGCTCAGGCACCTCTGCAAATCACTTCTTCCCTCTGCGAAGGGACTATCTATTTACTTTTATGTTGTGTCATCACCTTCTAAAATAAGCGCCAAAACCTGAGAGCACTGTTGTCATGCTGATGCATTGTGTGTAGCTAATGTTGGGTGCATCATGACTGGATCTTTTCTACCATGAATTACAATGTCTAGTCGCTGCTTGAACTTTGGAGGTGCTCTGCATTTATGTTTTGCGGTCTCAGAAAGGGCTAGCGAGATACCACTATTGTCATATTATATCATAGTTGTTTTGACAATGTGTTGTTGTTTGAGATATGCTATTATTGCACGCTAGTTGATTATGTCATTGATATGAGTTAATATAATTTTTAAGAGTTATTGTCGGCATGGTTAGTTATAATGTTGGCTGAAAACCCGGGTGCTGTTTAAGCTTATTTATGCAAACAAGAGCAAAAGAGTTCATAAAAGTTTTTCTTTTTCACTTTCAGTTTATCAACTGAATTGCTTGAGGACAAGCAAAGGTTTAAGCTTGGGGGAGTTGATACGTCTCTAACGTATCTACTGTTCCTAACGCTTTTTCTCTTGTTTTGGACTCTAATTAATGAAACTAACCCCGGACTAACGTTGTTTTCAGCAGAACTACCATGGTGTTGTTTTTGTGCAAAAATAAAAGTTCTCAGAATGGAACGAAACTTTGCGAGGATTTTTATACAATAAAAGAGAATTTATGGAGCCAAGAGTTACCTGAGGGGGGCACCTGGGTGGGCATAACCCACCAGGGCGCGCCTGCCCCCCCCCCCCAGGCACGCCCAGGTGGGTTGTCCCCACCTGGTGGCCCCACAGACCCTCAAACCTACGCTATAAAATCTTATTTTTCCAGAAAAAATCAGGGAGAAAGAATTATCGCGATCCACGAGATGGAGCCGCCGTCACCTCCTGTTCTTCATCGGGAGGCCAGATCTGGAGTCCGTTTGTGGCTCCAGAGAGGGGGATCTTCGTTCTTCGTCATCACCAACCCTTCTCCATCGCCAATTCCATGATGCTCCCCACCGGGAGTGAGTAATTCCTTCGTAGGCTCGTTGGTCGGTGAGGAGTTGGATGAGATTCATCATGTAATCTAGTTAGTTTTGTTAGGGCTTGATCCCTAGTATACACTATGTTCTGAGACTGATGTTGCTATGACTTTGCCATGCTTAATGCTTGTCACTTTGGGCCTGGGTGCCATGATTTTAGATCTGAACCGTTTATGCTATCACCATTATATCCATGTTCTAGATCTGATCTTGCAAATTATAGTCACAATAGTCAGGACCACTCCCGGTGATGACCGTAGTTTGAGGAGTTCATGTATTCACCGTGTGTTAATGCGTTGTTCCGGTTCTCTATTAAAAGGAGGCCTTAATATCCCTTAGTTCCCTATTGGACCCCGCTGCCACGGGAGGGTAGGACAAAGGATGTCATGCAAGTTCTTTCCATAAGCATATATGACTATTTACGAAATACATGCCTACATTATATTTATGAACTAGAGCTAGTGCCATATCGCCCTAGGTTATAACTGTCACATGATGAATATCATCCAACAAATCATCGATCCAGTGCCTACGAATTTCTCTTATATTGTTCTTGCTAAGTTATTACTGCTATCCTTATTGTTGCACTTGCTACAAAATTACTGCTATCACGGTTACCGTTACTATTGCTGCTATCACTACTATCAAAATTATCATATTACTGTTCTACTTATCACTTTGTTGCATATAATTAATCTCCAGGTGTGACTGAATTGACAACTCAGTTGCTAATACTTACAAATATTCTTTGGCTCCCCTTGTGTCGAATCTATAAATTTGGGTTGAATACTCTACCCTCGAAAACTATTGTGATCCCCTATACTTGTGGGTTATCACTGGGCGAATAGGAGAAGGAAAAAGGGGGGTTCGGCCCCCCTTCCCTTTCTTCTCCGGTAAAGTAAGGAGGGGGCGCCACTTGGGGAAACCCCAAGTAGGATTCAGATCCTACTTGCGGTGCCCCCTGGGTGCCTCCCCTCCCCTCCCACCTATATATATGAGGAGAGGGGGCGCCTAGAACACACAACATCAATTCTGAGCCGTGTGTGGTGTCCCCCTCCACAGTTTACACCCCCGGTCATATTCTCACGGTGCTTAGGCGAAGCCCTGCACGGATCACTTCACCATCACCGTCATCACGCCGTCGTGCTGATGGAACTCATCTACTACCTCGACACCTTGCTGGATCAAGAAAGCGAGGGGCCTCACCGAGCTGAACGTGTGCAAAACTTGGAGGTGTCGTACGTTCGGTACTTGATCGGTTGGAGCTAGAAGAAGTTCGACTACATCAACCGCGTTGTCAAACGCTTCCGCTTTCGGTCTACGAGGGTACGTAGAAACACTCTCCCCCTCGTTGATATGCATCTCCATGGATAGATCATTGCGTGTGCATAGAAAAAAGTGGTTTTCCATGCAACGTTTCCCAACAATGGCCCCGCGGGCGCTCGACCCCACAACGCGGCAGTCTCCCACCCGCGTCCTAGATGGGGGCCTCGCCTCACGTGCCAACATGGGCGCGGGTGTAGGCTCTCCTCCATGGGAGTCAGGCACGGGTCCCGCGCTAGATGGAGACTCGGGCGCAGTCGTTGGCTCATCTATGCCGCATGGTGGCCCACCCTATGTGGTTGGGAGCGGGATCCTCTGCGCTCGGGGCAGCTACACATGCGCCTACACGTGTTAGTACAATGTTGTAGACAGGAAACATCCAACTGATCAATTACAAAAGTATTTTAAAATTTGGACCAATCTGTACTACAGGAGAGCCACGGTTTGTAGAAGAAGCTTTGGCAGATCCAAACTGGAGGAAAGCCATGGAAGACGAATACATAGCATTGAAAAAGAATCACACGTGGCACTTGGTTTCACACGGTCAAGGTAAAAACCTAATAGATTTTAAGTGGGTATACAAGATTAAAAGGAAGTCAGGTGGCACTATTGATAGGTATAAAGCTAGACAGGTAGCTAAAGGGTTCAAACAAAGATATGGCATTGATTATGAGGACACTTTTATCCTAGTTGTTAAAGCTGCTACTATTAGATTGGTTTTATCGGTTGCTGTGTCCAGGAACTCGAGCCTAAGGCAGTTGGACGTACATAATGCGTTTTTACATGGTGTTCTAGAAGAGGAGGTTTATATGAACCACTCAAACCTAAGGCTATGTCCAGGAACTCGAGCCTAAGGAAGTTGAACATATATTGGACTTGTTGAAAATAAACAATGAAGTGTAAAAAGAGTAATATCATCAAACAATGAACTAGTGACAGTAATATCATCAAACAATATATCATCAAACAATGATGTGTCCAGGAACTCGAGCCTAAGGCAGTTGGACGTACAGAATGTGTTTTTACATGGTGTTCTAGAAGAGGAGGTCCTTCAGTAATATCATCAACTAGTGACAGTACATGCTCATATATGTTGATGATATTACTGTCACTAGTTCATCAGATGAAGCGGTGATAGCACTCCTGAAGGACCTAGGCTCAGAGTTTGCTTTGAAGGACCTTGGGGACCTGAATTTCTTCTTGGGTATTTAAGTCAAGAAAAACAAAGATGGTGTAGTCTTATATCAAGAAAAATATGCAACTGATTTATTGAAAAGAGTGGGTATGCAAGGATGCAGGCCTTCACCAACTCCACCGTCTAGTTCAGAAAAATTGTCTCTGCATGAAGGTGAGCCTCTTAGTGAGGAGGATGGCACCCTGATACGTCTCCAACGTATCTATAATTTTTGATTGCTCCATGCTATATTATCTACTGTTTTGGATGTTTATGGGCTTTATTATACACTTTTATATCATTTTTGGGACTAACCTATTAACCCAGAGCCCAGTGCGAGTTTCTGTTTTTACCTTGTTTTAGAATATCGCAGAAAAGGAAAACCAAACGGAGTCCAATTGACCTGAAACTTCACGGAACTTATTTTTGGATCAGAAGAAGCCCGGAAGACTTGGAGTCCACGTAAGGGAAGCTTCGAGGAGGCCACGAGGTAGGGGGCGCGCCCACCCCCCTTGGGCGCGCCATCCACCCTCGTGGCCCCCCTGACGCACTTCTTCCTCCTATATATCTCCGTATACCCTAAAAACATCCAGAAGCACAATAGATCGGGAGTTCCGACGCCAGAAGCCTCCGTAGCCACCGAAAACCAATCTAGACCCGTTCCGGCACCCTACCGGAGGGGGGAATCCCTCTCCGGTGGCCATCTTCATCATCCCGGTGCTCTCCATGACGAGGAGGGAGTAGTTCTCCCTCGGGGCTGAGGGTATGTACCAGTAGCTATGTGTTTGATCTCTCTCTCTCCCTCGTGTTCTTGAGGTGTTACAATCTTGATGTATCACGAGCTTTGCTATTACATTTGGATCCTATGATGTTTCTTCCCCCCTCTACTCTCTTGTAATGGATTGAGTTTTCCCTTTGAAGTTATCTTATCGGATTGAGTCTTTAAAGATTTGAGAACACTTGATGTATGTCTTGCCGTGCGTATCTGTGGTGACAATGGGATACCAGGTGATTCACTTGATGTATGTTTTGGTGATCAACTTGCGGGTTCCGCCCATGAACCTATGCATAGGGGTTGGCACACGTTTTCGTCGTGATTCTCCGGTAGGAACTTTGGGGCACTCTTTGAGGTTCTATGTGTTGGTTGAATAGATGAATCTGAGATTGTGTGATGCATATCGTATAATCATACCCACGGATACTTGAGGTGACATTAGGGTTTTGGTTGATTTGTGTCTTAAGGTGTTATTCTAGTACGAACTCTAGGGTTGTTTGTGACACCTATAGGAATAGCCCAACGGATTGATTGGAAAGAATAACTTTGAGGTGGTTTCGTACCCTACCATAATCTCTTCGTTTGTTCTCCGCTATTAGTGACTTTGGAGTGACTCTTTGCTGCATGTTTGAGGGATAGTTATGTGATCCAATTATGTCATTATTGTTGAGGGAACTTGCACTAGCGAAAGTATGAACCCTAGGCCTTGTTTCAACTCATCGCAATACCGTTTACGCTCACTTTTATCATTAGTTACCTTGCTGTTTTTATATTTTCAGATTACAAAAACCTTTATCTATCATCCATATACCACTTGTATCACCATCTCTTCGCCGAATTAGTGCACCTATACAATTTACCATTGTATTGGGTGTGTTGGGGACACAAGAGACTCTTTGTTATTTGGTTGCAGGGTTGCTTGAGAGAGACTATCTTCATCCTATGCCTCCTATGGATTGATAAACCTTAGGTCATCCACTTGAGAGAAGTTTGCTACTGTCCTATAAACCTCTGCACTTGAAGGCCCAACAACGTCTACAAGAAGAAGGTTGTGTAGTAGACATCACACCCAGTATAGAAGTATGATTGGTGCTCTTCAATATTTGACTCTTACTAGACCAGATATATCCTTTGTTGTAAACAAAGTATGTCAATTTTTGCATGCTCCTACCACCCTGCATTGGACTGCTACCAAACGTATTCTAAGATATATAAAGCACACAGTTAATGTTGGACTAACATTCAACAGGTCTCAGTCCAATCTTATCAGTGCATTCACTGATGTTGACTGGGGTGAAAGTATTGATGACAGGAGATCCACATGTGGTTTTGCAATATTTTTTGGTCCTAACCTAGTATCATGGTGTGCAAAGAAGCAGGCAACTATTTCCAGGTCTAGTACAGAGGCTGAGTATAAAGCATTGGCTAATGCTACTGCAGAGATTATTTGGCTTCAGTCCATGCTGAAGGAACTTGGAGTGGCACAAGCGCAAACTCCTTGCTTGTGGTGTGATAACCTTGGTGCCACTTATCTTTCCGCAAATCGGGTCTTTCATGCCAGAACCAAATGCATTGAGATAGATTTTCACTTTGTCAGAGAACGAGTTTTCAACAAGCAGTTAGATGTTTGTTTTGTTCATTCAAGGGACAAGATTGCATATGGCTTCACCAAGGCATTGCCCATGGGAAGCTTCGAGAAATTCAGATGTAATCTCAACTTGGCCAAGTTGTGATTAAGGGGTGTGTTGAAGATATCCCCTGATGGTTGTTAGGCCAGCGCATATAGGAGTCGTGGTAGTTTGTTATATGATCGAGATAACTTTGTATCATGTTTAGATCATCTCTGTCTCATCCATCTCTTGTAGTCCAAGTTTCCAAGTTTGTATGCGCAACAAGGGATAAACCCCTTCTATCAATAAATACCGCGACCCTCTCACGGGCGCTTCCATCACGGAATCCTATAGTAAGCAGCCACGTCCAACCAAGAGCTGCTCTAATTTTAAGGTGAACTCACCATTCTTCGTATAATTCCACCCCTGTGGCACGGGTGGAAGTTGTAATCAGCCACGTCTATCGTCCCGTATCGTATGGTGTGTTTCTCTCCATCGATCGATCTCGTCGACCGTGTCCGTGAGCACATTGCCAGATGGTACGACCGTGGTCTTAGAAAGTGGACGGTAGATGGAGCCAATGTGAGTCGTCCATCAACGTAAAGGGAGCGGCGTCACGGATATGGGTAGGGGCGACCACGAGACGGTCGTCGGTCACCGGTTATTTTCGTCCGTGGCAAACCGTGAGCAGAGAGAACACTGTATGCTCCTCGCCGAGCCATTTGCATGGATGCAATGCATGTACAGCTGTGATCACTACTCGCCAACGGAAACTAAACTAGTGCAAGGCTTTTACGTACTGTCGCGGCATTTATGTTGCGCATCTGACGATCTCCTAAAGCGAAAGCGGAACATCAACAAGTTAAGAAAGTGCCTTTTGATCGAGCACATCACATCACGTTCGCCGAGGAAAGTAGACCGAGTTTTTTTTTTGGAACACAAGTAGACCGAGTTTCATTAACTTGATTTTGCGTATAGAAATGCGAATAAATCAGGTACATATGGAAACTGCATGCATCACGCTGAGGCGACGGCTTAATGCACACAAAGAATAGCATCAACCCTGTGCTAAACTTTTACAAAAGACTTTTGAGAAAAGTTCACACAATGAAATATCAAATCCGTCGTAGTCTAGGTGGTTAGGATACTCGGCTCTCACCCGAGAGACCCGGGTTCAAGTCCCGGCGACGGAAATTTTTTTATCTACCTTTTTGCCGATCGAAACTTGGACCGAACCCCTGGTTCATTTCATTTTAGGCAAGCATAAAGCGGACCTCCCACACCGAAAGGGTGTCACGGGCACAAGCGAAGAAGACCGAGTCACACGCCTCCGCTGGCGTCGCGCGTCACGCACGGAGCGGCGCCCGCCGCAGCCAAACTCTCCCCGTGCATGTGCGTGCATGTGTGGTTGCCACGGACACGGCAGATCCGCGCCCCTTTGCCGTAATCGTTGTGGTTCTCAACAGATACATTCATTCATGGCGATCGACCGACGACGGCCGGCCCGGGCGATCTTGGGTCTACGTACATTGACTTCTCGCTTGACGGCATGATTTGGCGTGCATGCGTACGTCGGTGCCTGTGCTCATCTTGACCGCACGTACGTAATTTTGCCAAATGTTTGACTTCAGTCAACATGAAGAAAAAGAACTTATAGGTTTGGTTCCGCAAAGTTCTTCTGATATGACCGTGGGTAATTTAGGTACCGTAGTTTCTATTATTCCGGCCGCTGCTGATAATGTGCCCAACAACGATCATGATGAACTTACTGATGTGCATGTTCAACGGCACATAAGATTTGATGGGAAGTATGAAGAAGGGTTGGAAGGGTTAGTGGTTGTGACTTGTGCGCATGCTGCATGTTGTACGAAGACAAACGTGGTGGAGTCAAATTGCACCACGTTTCAACATGCATCAGAAGGAAATCAAGAAAAAGAATATTATAATTATTTTAGTAAGCCACGTCGTGGAGGAGGCCTCAAGGAGTCCATGTTGGATTTCAAGTACTTGCTTGCCGGGATTATTTGTTACTTCAGGATTACTAAAACAAGAAGATTATTTACATTTCTTTTCCTGCCCATCAAGGAAAGGATCAATGCGAGGATTCTATTTATTAGGGAACTATTCAGTTTAAAGGATGTTGGGTGGGGCCCGCCAGGACAAGCACACAAGTTGTCAACGCATGCACCAAAACTAGTAGTTTGTGTTTTCCTAAATACTAGATCAAGTCGGTTTAGCCTACGTATACGTCTAGGTGTTTTTTTATATACGTACCAAGTGCTTGTTTTCCAAGATAGTCAAGGTATACGGCTATTATATAAAGCCAATTTAGTTCTTTGTAAAAGGCAGGTTATATTTTGATATTTTTATGAAATAGACACGAAGTGTTTTTAGGGTAGACACCCGTATCAAGTTTTGGAGGGATCTTTAGAAAACCTCTGTGTTGCGATTTCTCTTCGTGGAAATTGTTTTGCGCGTGAGTACCTTCGTCGAGATTGATTTTCTCGTGCTGGGCCGCAAGGTTCAAACCCTCTACATCGTGTACATCGCGTGCGCGGATGAGAGGTTACTGCTATTGGTGGTGGAGTGTCGTGAAAGGTCGGGCCGCAACGACGGATCGGATCTCGCATCGAGGTTCGGTCTATATCAGGTGGTATTCAGAGCATCAGGTTGTTCACGGCACTATGGAGAAGATGGCGAGCGCGTCGTTATTCAGTAAGTTAAGCTATGGATTTCAGTTGGAGGAGGAAGGCCGTTGGACTGGTCTTTTTCACACCCGTGTGGTGGTGAGAGAGAGATCATGTGCCATGACCATTGATCACATGAATTTGATCAACGCCGCAAGCATCGAGATGGTGGAGATGTTGGATCTACCGATTGCACCAAGAGCACAACCGTACTTGTTTCGTTGGGGTCATGAAGAGCTCATTGTGACGCACCAAACCAAGGTGCCGTTTTTGTTGGGAAATTATTTTTGCGAGGTTTTATGCGACGTGATTCCGACAACTATGATTTCATGTCACTTGTTATTGGGCGAGCCATGGTATAAAGAGCATGATGTTACGTATGATTGCAAAACACATAGATATACTATCAAGAAGGGTAAGAAGTGTAGCCTCGTGCCAATGGGTGAGGAGCGTTTTATTTCTTGGAGGAAAGAACATCTTGAGAAGATAAAAGAGCAGGAAGAAGAAGAGAAGAAGGTCGAAGTTGCTGAAATTTTTGCGGTTGTTATTCAATCAAGTGAGGAAGAGGTCAACTCAAAACCGAAAACGGTTTCGATGCAAGGAGGAGAGGATGATATGACCGTGGGTAATTTAGCTACCGTAGTTTCTATTATTCCGGCCGCTGCTGATAATGTGCCCAACAACGATCATGATGAACTTACTGATGTGCATGTTCAACGGCACATAAGATTTGATGGGAAGTATGAAGAAGGGTTAGAAGGGTCAGTGGTTGTGACTTGTGCGCATGCTGCATGTTGTACGGAGACTAACGTGGTGGAGTCAAATTGCACCAAGTTTCAACATGCATCAGAAGGAAATCAAGAAAAAGAATATTATAATTATTTTAGTAAGCCACGTCGTGGAGGAGGCCTCAAGGAGTCCATGTTGGATTTCAAGTACTTGCTTGCCGGGATTATTTGTTATTTCAGGACTACTAAAACAAGAAGATTATTTACATTTCTTTTCCTGCCCATCAAGGAAAAGATCAATGCGGGGATTCTACTTATTAGGGAACTATCCAGTTTAAAGGATGTTGGGTGGGGCCCGCCAGGACAAGCACGCAAGTTGTCAACGCATGCACCAAAACTAGTAGTTTGTGTTTTCCTAAATATTAGATCAAGTCGGTTTAGCCTACGTATACGTCTAGGTGTTTTTTTTATATACGTACCAAGTGCTTGTTTTCCAAGATAGTCAAGGTATACGGCTATTATATAAAGCCAATTTAGTTCTTTGTAAAAGGCAGGTTATATTTTGATATTTTTATGAAATAGACACGATGTGTTTTTAGGGTAGACACCCGTATCAAGTTTTGGAGGGATCTTTAGAAAACCTTTGTGTTGCGATTTCTCTTCGTGAAAATTGTTTTGCGCGTGAGTACCTTCGTCGAGATTGGTTTTCTCGTGCTGGGCCGCAAGGTTCAAACCCTCTACATCGTGTACATCGCGTGCGCGGGTGAGAGGTTACTGCTATTGGTGGTGGAGTGTCGTGAAAGGTCGGGCCGCAATGACGGATCGGATCTCGCATCGAGGTTCGGTCTATATCATCTTCCGTGATAACTAACGTGTAACCTCTTTTGTCATGGTTGCTATCGTGCTCGTGCCATGACAAAGCAGAAAAAAAAACACGATCAATCTCTTGTACAGGAGCCACATGTAGTAACAGTAGCACTGTCGAGAGTTCGGCCGCTCCACCGAAAACAACTTGCCTACGGATCTCTCTCTCCCCTGGGCGTACCTCCTGTTCACAATAAGTGTCAGACCGGCCAGACAGATCGGTCTGTTAGGCCTGATACCCAATCGTCCACGTACCTCAGCAGTGCAAGCGTGCAAAAATACACAGACCAGACGGATCCAGCCGGCCATATCGCTCGCTATCTGCTAATCGGAGGGAGGCGGACAGGGAAACACGGAGGTCATGCAGCGACTCGATCGATCTACTCTTCGGGTTTTTTTTGAGTGGAGTGGATCTACTCTTCGGGTGTTTCGGCGTGTGCAGCAGACGGGCTGTCGACCGCAAAGCTTCTATGAGGATCGGTCGAGTGGGCAGCTCGGCCCGGACGGCCCGCCCTGAAAATCCTGCGCCGGGCTGAGCCTGAGCGTGCCATCGGGCCTGGCTCGGGCCCAGAAGTTGAGCCCGATGGTTAGACCGGGCCGGGCTTGGGCTTGCGGAAAATAAAATTTTAGACGTAGTCAGGCTGGGCCGGCCAGGCGATGTCAGGCTTTCGGGCTTGGGCCCGATTTAGTAGGCCCGACGTTTGGCCGGGCCGGGTTTGAGCCTAGGTTTTCAGCATCAAGCTTTTTTTGGCCCGGCCTTACATAGGCCCAGGTATAGTTGAGTCGCTGCATGACCTTCGCGAGGGCATCTCCAACGAAAACAACTGAAGAAAGGAGCAGGGCATCTGCAACGCGGTGTTGCGTCCGTGGACATGAATACGAGAGAAGGTTATCTAACGGCGTGCCTGAAATGTTCACCCACATTTTAAAAATGAATTCAATGAACGAGATGAATTTGATGCAAACAGAATGACTACACTTGCATGCAACTTCCGCCCAACTGGCCACCTTCAAAGATTTCTAACCGGCACTATAGTTTTTTAGGCAAAAAGAAGCTAGACTTTATTACTCAATAACTAAGGTTAAAAGAATAATATTCTGGTCATGTGGATGACCCAGTCAAGTATGGCGGCTTGATCTAAAGGAAGTGAATGCCAAGCTAAATTGTGAGCTTCAAAATTATTGTTTCTACTTTCAAAACTAAACATACATGAAATAAAAGAATGCTTCCAATCTCTAATCTCGTTGATAACCATTCCATGAGCTGCATATGGCCCATCCTGGATGTCCTTCACCATCGACTTGCAATCAGATGCGACATGTAAATTTCGAATGCCAAGGCCAGGGCACTATAATTTTAGTATTGGATTGTAACTTGTGATTAATTAGTACTATCGGTCATCATTAGCAGACCCAACAGCCGGGAAAATGAAATAAAGCGGAGAAAGAAGGACTTGCATGGGGTTCGATCCTTAGATTTGTTGGGGCGCTAGCCAGTAAGCCATCGCTCAGCTCGTGTTAGGTAAGTAGGGCGTGAACAACTTGAAGTAACCGGATTTCCACTAGCTTTTCAGGGTTTCTTTTCTTGTTTTCATCGCTTTTACTCGTTTATTTCTTCGCTTTACTGGTTCCTTTTTTTCATTGATTTCCTTTGGTTCTTTTTTGGTTTTCAATGGGTTTTTTCTTTTCTTTCATTTTTCTCTATACTTTCTTTGGTATTTTTTGTTTCTTTCTCGTTTTTCATCTGTTTTTCTTTTCTTCCTCGGGTTTCAATGTTTTCTAATACATTTTATTATATTTCTAATACATGTTTATCATTTTTCAAAAAGAAGTTTAACATTTCTTTAAATACATGATCTACATTCTTTCCATACATATTTTTCTTAGCATTTCTCAAATTCTTGACTAACATTTTTCAAATAGAAGATTACCATTTTTTGAAAACATAGTCAACATTTTTCCTATACATTTTAGACATTTTCCTAAATGCTTGATTAAAAAATTAAAATAAAATATTAACATTTTTTATTACATGGTCAATATTTTTATATACACAATTAACATTTTTCAAATGCTTGATTAAAGATTTTCAAATACGTGTTCAATATTCAAATGCTTCATTAACATTTCTATATACGTGATCAAATTTTTCATCAGTTTTTAATACATGATCAACTTTTTTCTCTACACATTTAACATTTTTTGCTTGATTATAATTTTTCAAATACATGTTCAACATTTTTTTACTGCTAATTATCATTTTTGAAAATACATAATCAATGTTTTCCAAAACAAATTGTATTTTTAATACATTTTTCGTATACGTGATAAACATTTTCCCTGCACACATTTAACATTTTCAAATGCATGGTCAACATATTTCAAATGTTTTTTGTTGATTGTTTATATTATATATATGTATACATACATACATACATACATACATACATACATACATACATACATACATACATACATATAATATTTTAGTCTAAACAAAAGAAAAAATAAAGCAAAAAGCAAAAAAAAAAAACATAGGAAAATAAAAAAAGCGCGGCAAGATTGCATGACCTCTAGCGTGCGGCCAGCGCAACTTGCTCTGCCCTTCAGCGAGAGTTCCATAGGTCTCGGTCCGTTGTTCTCAAAAAAAAAAGGTCTCGGTCTTGCTGAACGCAGAATATAGGGCCCTCCCTTCACTCGCGACAAACGGGCCGGCCCATCTCTCCTTTCCAAAGGATAAAAAGGTGCAGGTGGGGGGAGCAGGATTCGAATACGAGATCGCATCGCTCCATGGATACTGCACTAACCACTAGGCCACTTCCTCGTTCATGCATATTTCCTTCCGTTCTTTCTTTCTATGTACAGAAAATGCCTTCTGTCCTTTGTACGTTTGTTTTTTCCTTTTTCTTTGTTTGTTTTCCTGTTTCTTTTTCCTTTTTCTTTAATGCGTGAACTCGTTTCAAGTCGGTGTTTTTTTTCAAAATTGACGAACTTTTTTCAAACAAGGTGAACTTTTTTTTCAAATTCGATAAACTTTTTTCAAACTCGATGAACTTTTTCAAATGCGATGAACTTTTTTCAAATTTGACGAACTTTTTTCAAACATGTTGAACTTTTTTTCAAATTCGATGAGCTTTTTTCAAATTCGATGAGCTTTTTTCAAATTCGATGAACTTTTTCAAATGCGATGAACTTTTTCCAAATTTGATGAACTTTTTCAAATGCGATGAACTTTTTTTTTCAATTTCGATGGAAGTATTTCAAATTTGATGAACCTTTTCGAAATTCGATGAACTTTTTTCAAATTTGATGAATGTTTTTTAAAAAATTGAAGATTTTTTTTTCAAATCCGCTGAATTGTTTTGAAAAGGGATGAACTTTTTTTCGGATTCGGTGAACTTTTTCTAATTATGACGAACTTTTCTCAAATTTGATGAACTTTTTTTAAGATCAATGAACTTTCTTCAATTTTGATGAACTTAAAAAAACCAAAGAACTTTCATCCCTTTTTCTTAAAAAAGTTTCCTTAATTTTTTTTTTGAAAAGTGCACGTATTCAGCAAAAAAAGGAAATAAAAAGGCGAAATAAATCGTTACGGAAAAAGAGAGAAAAAGAAGAAAACAAATGGTTGAAATAATAAAAGAAGGCAAGCGAACATTTCTAGTCAGGTCGTTGGATAGCGTAGTGGTTCGTGCACCCCTTTGCGAAGGGAGAGTTCCCTAGTTCGATTCCCTCCTCACGCACATCTTTTTTATTTAGTTTCTAACGGAATAACGGAAAGAAGCGATCGACTGGTTTGCTGAGAGCGAAGGTTTTCTGGGCCGCTCCACTATAGGTCTCCTTCAGGCGCCAGGGAGCTGTTCGGGCGCGTTATAGGAGCTCTCGAATATAGGGGCGCCCTTAGTTCCGTTCCGATCACCTTTTTCTGCTTTTCTTTGGTTTGCGCTATGATAAGCCTTGTCACATTTGGGTAAGCTGCCTCTAGTGGCTTTTCTTTTCCTTCTCTTCTTTCTTTCTTTCTGTTCACTTCATTCTGTTAGGTTCGTTCCTTTTCTTTTCAAACAATCTTTCTTATCATACACCATATATTCAATTCTCCCTCTTCCCGAATTATTTGTCTTAAATTTGTCTAAATATGGTTGTATCTAGACGGAGGTAATATATTCTGGAGATACATGAAAACCTAATTTATATTTCACGTTCATGTATTTAATTGAAAAGTGTCCATATGCTTCAAAAATATATTCATGTTTTCTTAGAAGCGATCGACTGGTTTGCTGAGAGCGAAGGTTTTCTGGGCCGCTCCACTATAGGTCTCCTTCAGGCGCCAGGGAGCTGTTCGGGCGCGTTATAGGAGCTCTCGAATATAGGGGCGCCCTTAGTTCCGTTCCGATCACCTTTTTCTGCTTTTCTTTGGTTTGCGCTATGATAAGCCTTGTCACATTTGGAGCTGCCTCTAGTGGCTTTTCTTTTCCTTCTCTTCTTTCTTTCTTTCTGTTCACTTCATTCTGTTAGGTTCGTTCCTTTTCTTTTCAAACAATGTTTCTTATCATACACCATATATTCAATTCTCCCTCTTCCCGAATTATTTGTCTTAAATTTGTCTAAATATGGTTGTATCTAGACGGAGGTAATATATTCTGGAGATACATGAAAACCTAATTTATATTTCACGTTCATGTATTTAATTGAAAAGTGTCCATATGCTTCAAAAATATATTCATGTTTTCTTAGAAGCATGTATTTTAGAGGTAAATGAAAACCTAATTTATCTTTAACGTTAATGTATTTAATTGGAAAGTGTCCATATGCTTCAAAAACATATGCATGTTTTTATAAAAGTGGTCTGTATATTTTAGAAAAACATGCATTTTGAAAGAATACTCACCAAGTATTACGAAATTGTATTTGCATTGCAAAAACTATTCATTAGGTGTTAAAAATAATTTCTTGAGAAAATATTCATTATTTATTTTTTTAAATCACTTAATCTAATTATAAAAGTATATTGTGGAAAATTGTTAACATGTGTAAAAAATTACGTTTATACAAAAATGTACAATGTGTATGAAAAAAATGTAATCATGTATTTGAAAATGTTTCATATGTTTACAAAAATTTACACCATGTATAAAAAGTCTAGACATCAAAACTTATATTTGAAAAAAATCATGTACCCCAAAAATGTTAAACATGCATAATGAAAATGTAGAATGCAGAAAATATAGAATGAAAAAAACATGAATATGTGTTTTAAAAATTATTAAACATGTCTT
Organism: Triticum dicoccoides; assembly: GCF_002162155.2. Classification (NCBI taxonomy): domain Eukaryota; kingdom Viridiplantae; phylum Streptophyta; class Magnoliopsida; order Poales; family Poaceae; genus Triticum; species Triticum dicoccoides. The sequence continues at coordinate 139,688,950 of NC_041390.1, forward strand.
CAAAAATTATCCTAATGTATACAAATAATGTAGAATGTGGAATAAAAAATTAGAGATAAAAAGTAGATTGAAAAAAATGTTAATTATGTATTTGAAAAATGTTAAACTAATACATATAAAAAATTCTGTTATATGCAGAAAATGAAGTATGTGTTTGAAATAAATTGGCATGAAAACATATGTGAAAAAAATGTTAATCATGTATTTCAAAAAAATATTGGAAATTTTATAGAAATGTTCCTGTTCTACACAAACGAGAAATAAGAAAGTTAATGAAAATAAAAAAGAAACATATAAAAGCAAAGAAAACCAATAAAAATAAAAAAGATACAAATAAAACCAAAGAAATAAGAAAAATAAAAATAAAAACAAAGAAATTAAACCACTGCAAAAGAATGAAAAATGGTGAAACCAAGAAAGAAACAAAGAAAAAATAATGAAAACCAATAAAGAAAAAAGAAACCCTAGAAAGAATGAACAAAAGAAAAAAGAAAAAAACCAAGAAAGAAACAAAAAACAATGGAAAATGAGGAAAAAGAAAAGAAAAAGGAAAAACCCGGTGCAAGCCCGTAAACAAATATAGAAAGCCAGTGAAGAAACAAAGAAATGGGAGAAAATAAAATGATAGAGAATGAAACAAATAAAACTGAGAAAAGAAAAGAAACCGATAAAACCTCTAGGCCGCGAGGCTTTTGTGTCTCAACGGTTGGCTGAGTGGGATGTGTTGGCATGGGGTTTGGTGAGCTCCGGGTGAAAACCTCGCACGGTCTTTAGTTGTTGCCCGCGACGATGACGTCCTTGGACATCATTGCCCTCCTTGGAGGCGTTGTCGTGAAGCCCCTTCACCTCCCCTGTCTTCTAGGTCTCATGCTCTCCGGTTGAAAACCCAAGTTCCATCCTTGGTTGGAGCAGGCGTGGGAGTCATTCCCTTCGCTTGTGCGTCGCCTTGGAGATTTAACCTACTTTCAGATGACACCCCAGCCTTGCAGGTTTAGCCTACTTTCGGAGGATAGTTACTTGTGCGTGGCCTTGCGGTCAGTGTGGAAGCTGGAGTGGTGACTCCGAAGTTGGCTGGGTGTCATCTTAGGTTGCTTGGGCAGCAGAATCATCAGCCCATCCGCTACGTGGCCTGGGGGCGGTTTCGGTGAGTGTTGTTGATTGTATGCCGGAGCGGCGGCTCTGGGTCGTGTTGTAGGGTGCTATCTCTGGCTGCTTGGGCGGCAAAGTCATCAGTTCGTTCGGTACATGGCCTCGGGGCGATTTGTGGATGTTGTAGTGGGTTGTAAGTTAGAGTGGCGGCTCCAAATCGTGTTATGGGGTGTCGTCTCTGGTTGCTTGCGCGGCAAAGTCGTCGACTCGTCCGGTACGCGGCCTTGGGGCCGGTGCGTGTGCCGGAGCGGCGGCTCCAGGTCGTGTGATAGAGTGTCGACTCTGGTTCAACAGAGTAGCCGGCTCGCAGAAGGCGTAGACTGGGGCCTAGCATGATTGGCAATGTATCATTTTTCAGCCACTTTTCCTCATAAACTAGTCAATTCCTTTTTTTATATCAAAAGAGAGAGCTCTTGTTAGGGCATGTACAATGCATAGCCTCAAGGTGATGTCTCGCATGTCATGTAGGATCGAATATAATGTAAAGTAGGTTCGGATAAGGAAGTAGGATCCTCTCCAAGAGGCGGGTGCTTGAAAAGAAAAAGTGTGGTCCGGTGACAAAAACTGAAAAGTTTGGAGTAAAAAGTAGAGATGCATGTGTAATAGAGTCTTTATTTTCTATTTCTTAATAAGGTCCACTAGTGGTAGCTTGCATTGGGGAGAAAAAATAAATATAGGTGTCTCAAATTACTTTTTGTCATGGGGCATATGTAACCATATGCCACCATTGTACATGCCCTTAGGACATGTAAAATGGATAGCCTCAAGGTGATGCCTCAGATGCCATGTAGGATCGGATATGACGTAAAGTAGGTTCGGATAGAGAAGCGGGATCCTCTCTAGAAGGCGGGTGCTTGAAGAGAAAAAGTGTAGTCTGATGACAAAAGCTGAAAAGGTTGGAGTGAAAAGTGGAAATGCATGCGTATTAGTCTTTATTTTTTATTTTTTAATGAGGCTCACTAGTGATAGCTTGCATTGGAGAATTTTTTTTAATATAAATGCCTCAAATTACTTTTTATCATGGGGCATATGTATCCATATGCCACCATTATACATGCCCTTAGGTGCTCGAAAAAAAATGTGCATGAACACGCTCCACACACTCGGACCAACGAGCAAAGCGTTCTTTCTTTCCCATCTCGATAAAGTGTGCATGAGGCCCACATTTTGACTTACATAATGGTTAAAAAGTAACACGTGGCACAATGATTTGCCACGTCACATGGGACATGTGGGTCTCGCCTATCAAAAACATAGTTAGAATGAGCTGCCTAGTGAATTAGTGTTGTCGGTCATCTCCAACGTGGAACCCATAAATTTCCTTCTACCTCCGTCCGCGGACGGAGGCATCAGTCCATTGACATAGATACGTAAGACGGTCATCCAATTCTATATGTATATATTTTAATAACTTTTTGAATCAACTAGACAGAATTCGTATAAACACGACGAATTTCATATAAACCAGACGACATTCATTACATTTTAAACATTTTTTAACTAAAAACTATACCAGACTAAGTTAAAACTAGTCTACAACCGGCGTCGGCGGATATCCATATGCACGGCCCATGTCCGGCAGCCCGCTTGCCGGACTGCCATGAGCCCCGGAGGTATAGGCTTCAGCGCAGAGGGTAGGTCGCTACCCCGTGTTTGGCAGCGGCGCTCATCGGAGTAGAACCCCTGTGATGTACTTCAACCGGAGGGGAAGGGGACGACGATGGCCTGCGACCAGGCAAGACACCGGTTGCGTACGCCAACTCGCCTCTGTTGTGGACTTCATGGGACCCAAGCAGCGACGACCTCCTGCGTTCTACTTCTCGATGATGATGACGACCATGGACGTGTCGGCCACCGTTTCGTTCATCTCCACGAAGTTGGCTTCTTTATTCATCACCAGGGCGCGATTACACGTACGTTGACGACCGATGGCGCGGTCCTGGCCACGGGAGGAGCGGTACGACACAACATCGTCCACAGCAGCTGCAATGTCCGTGCCGTCGTGCTCCCCAGTGAGCTAGCATAGAACGGCGAGTTGATGAATGACACGCGGCTTGGAGCTTATGCATTCGCAAGATGGCCTGCAGCGGCCTGGATCGTCGAGAGTGGTGAAGCAGATCATTGCCTGGCTCGTATCCGGCGGGCTCGACGGGCCACCCCAGCCGGCTTTTATGTGGGAGGACTCGTCTTCCTGCTCAACGGATGCCATGGAGATTGTGAAGAAAATGTGTAAGGAGGAGATGGAAGCGGAGTATGGTGTGATTTTTTCCGGCGTCTGGCACCGTTTAAATAGTGGCCGGATGGCCGGAGCCAACCAGCGATGTGTTTAATCACAGACGGCTCGTGAACAAATGAGGTCCAGAGTAAGTTTCTCGCCATACACGCGGGCTTAATGAAGGAAGGCGAGTAGTCTGTGGCCGTTTGAATACAACGAAGAGATGTGTTTAGCCGGGCGTGCAGTGGCCGACGCTCTCTCGGCTGGTGCATCGCTTCAGTGCCGGCAGTGAGAGGTCGGGTCCGTCTACGCCGCTTTCCCATCCGGTCAAATCGCGGGCATCAATGTCGGCCGCTGCATGCTCTGGAACGACATGAATTTGACGCGCCAAGTGGCGCGGGCGTTCGATGGAAAGCGCGAGAGAGGCGGGTAGGGCGCTTCTGGTGGGCCAGGGCGGTCAAACGCGGGCGTGGCAGCTGTTTGGACGCCCGCAAAGCACCCCATGTTTGTCTTCGGTTTGCGAAAAAAAAACATGTCTGGACCGCCGAGCGGATCGATACAGACCCGCGTTGGATGGTTCCACGGCGGACCGCGCGGTCGAGATTCGTATGCGACCTTGGTCGCTGTTGGAGATGCCCTTATATGCTACTATCTCCGTACGGGTTTGTTGGCCTCCTTTGTATTTTGTGTCAAAATTTAATCATAAATTTGACTAACAAAATATAAGTTATATGTCACAAAACTTATATTGTTTGATTCATATTGGAAAGAGGTTTTTGGTGACACTATTTTTGTGGTATAAATTTATGCTTTGGTAGTTAAAACAAGGTCAAAGTTTGATCCGAATAATCGCATATCCATGAAGTACTAGCAGTGCATAAGGTGACAGTTTTCTGCATCATAACATTAAATATGATTTTTTTTTGTGGGTGAACATTAAATGTGATTGTTATGAGGAACCCACTTGCAAAGGTCACACACACGGTCGTATATTTCCCGATGCAAACATGACTCATTCTCTATTTTCTTGGGGAGATGATCGCAATTGCTTTCCCCCCTCGTGTGTATATTAATATTAATTATCGATGTATGACAACTTGCGGTTCGTGTGCAAGCATCAGCAACAATTACTACTATGAAAATGAACTATTAGCATGTCTTGCTTTTCACGAAAAAGGTACTCACTTGTTTGTGACACGAGAATTAATGTTTGAATGCAACCGATTGCTATGTCCTCTGTTTTCTGACAGAACTTTTCTAACCATATAGTAATACTATATGCGCTTTTCTTTGTGCGTGATATATATCATTTGTTGACTCTACTTAATTCCAACCCCCACTTGTTTCATAACTTTGCCAACCCTACTTAATTTTCCTGACTTGATTGATAGCACGATGATGGATCTCTCGATCGTTCCATTTAGCGGCCATCCATCGCGCTGTAACTCCCATTACAGTACTATATATGCGTGTACCCCCATGTTTTGATTGTACACGTGGCAGCTCTTCCTCTGCGTCCTGCCTGTAGGCCCATGCCCTCAGTTTTTTTTTGAAAGATAGCAGGAGAGCTGCTATTATTCATTAAGAGGAAGCGGTAAAGAAACCGATGCTCGGTTAATTGAGGAAAACCGAGCTAAAACCTTTACAAAGAGCACACTACACCTAACAAAGCTAGGGCTCGAGCACAACAGGACATACAGGAACGCCTAAGGCTGACACAACACGAATTGAAAGACAAAAGCAGCGTCATCGTACATCACCCACCGCACACACGGCCCGGCGACTTCGACTTCGCTTCAACCACGCCAAAGAGCACCACTCAGTCGTCTTGGACAAGGCCGCCACAAGCATGTTTGACGACATCACCGTCACCGGAGAGAGACGACATGTTCGACGAAGAGGAGGGAACATGTGCCTCTCCGATCACGAGAGGGCGCCCAACCTGACTCGCCTCGCGCTGCAAGCATGTCGTGTGTGCTCCAAGTGCCCACCACCGTCGCCCCCGACGGACATGCCGCCGAGGGGTGCCTGATGCCCCCCTTCGACCAAACGACCGACCCCAGACGGATGCACCACCAATAGCTCCAAGCTCACCAAAACGCTGCCCGCTTCAGATCCACCGCACCTCCACTAACCAAGTGCTCCCGACATCAGACTTAGCTCCAAGGTAATGCTTCCAACAAAGTAATGACACCAATGACGCCACCATTACACACGGTTTTCACCGGGAGACAAGAGCTTCAAGCAGGGAGAGGTGTCGGATCCCCTCAATGGTGCCTCCAACAAGGAAAATCACACCCGAAGGCATCATTCGCCACCAGCCCAGACCGAAGTCGAGCATGACTTTCGTCAGGGAGCCGAGCACCTATGCCAGAGACCACGTCTCCAACACACCACCACCAAAACGGAGCAGCAGACGCCACTTGCTACACCGCCCAAGAACTACTCGAAGCACCACCGACGTGCAAGCCTAGAGCATCCCGAAGGCCCTACCCCGACCATGCCACCGTGGACCACCAACCAGTCAGGGAGCCACCACGCAACCCGGCTGCAGACAGTCGCTGGCCGCCAAACGCCAGATCCGGCCAGCAAGGGCCCACCAGATCCGGCCGTGCCAGGCCAGAGGCCGCCCGCCGGGGCGAGCCCGCGTCCCCCAGCATCACCCACGAACAGCGATGCATGCGTCCGCGCCGTCCCTGGCCTCCACGCCGCGCTGTGATCGCGCCTAGCACCTCCACGTCGCAGCTAGGGCGCGCACGCACCAGCTGCTGGACGGGCGTGCATCCAGCCGCTCCATCTCGCCCCCATGGGCACGCATCGGGCGGATCTGAGGCGCGCAGACCGCCGAGCTCGAGATCCCCAAATCGTGCCAAGCTGCAGTGCGCCTCACTAGCAGGGGAAAGCGCCCCGCCGCCGCCTTCCTTGGGGCCGGACCAGGCTTCGCCGGCGGGCGCCCTCTGGCAGCGACGAGACTGGAGGAGGGGAGGAGAAGAAACGGTGGCGGCGCTAGGTTTCTACCGCCGTGTCGCCAGAGCGAGGCGACGCGGGGGTGTCATATCCATGCCCCCAGTCACCTACAATAATTCAGCATACGACTTCGCTTAGATTTAGGACGCTCTCAATATGCTGGCTCTTAACTTGGCATTTTAGATCATGATAAATTTACAGAGACCACCATCCCAATGCATTATCTCTTATGACGTGTTTGGTTCCTTGCATCAATTTAGACCTCTTTGCGGTCAATAGAGCCTGATTGAGTAAATGTTTCATGTTGTGCACTGTGATTAGTTGCCCAGAAAGTTTCATGTTTCATGAGAGCGAAAATAGAAACACAACGTTAGGCTGCATGTCTGTCTCCCCAGATGCAATGTGTAGTTGTTTAGTTATATGCGCATCGATGGTTTAATCTCACCTCTTATACACATGGTGAACTTATTCACACATCACATTTAAACAAGTGTCTATGAGCATCAAAATAAAGAAAAACTTACTATATGAGATGTTCAACGACGAGATGAAGCTACTGTCCAAAGAAAATTTCAAGCGATCGACTATGTGCCATGAATTTACCAAAGTTCGTCTAAACTAACATGCACCCATGAAAACGCTAGTACAATACAATAGCGAGATATAAATCTACTTATCTATGAGCATCGAAACAGAAAACTTACAACACAAACTATGTGAAACAACGAGACGAAGCTACTCGTCAACGAAAATTCAAGCAGTCCGACTATGTGTGATGAATTTGACAAACTCAATTTGAAGAAACACTAAACATAAACACGGATTTGAAGATCTACACTCCACAAAATTAAGAAACGATGAATCACAACATCTATGTGCATCCTTGTCGTGCAGAGCTTATCTCAAATCGAAACATCATTGTGTAGATTAGAGAAGATTAGGTGAAGAAGATTGTGGGAGGTGAGTAGAGCATAACACGTCCAAATCTATTTACCAGGTGTCCGCATCGTGAGAGTCAGTCATGTGTTCGCTCGAGCCTAGCTCGGAGGAAATGGTTGATTCAAACGTTCCTCCTTAATAGGCCCAATGATACTTTAAGGTTTGTGCATGCTAGAGTTTGGTTGCAAAACACACAAGCAAACGAGCCAAATTTGTCAAACTACATGTCACATACCAAACATGCCCTTAGATGTTGTTTCTAAGAAATGTGCATTAAATTGGTTTAGGGATCACATGCGCATCTTAATATTCTTGCCTAGTTGTGCATAGAGGGAAGGAGAGAAACATAGAGAAAGAAACCATACTCGATCAAAGTTCATTACATTGTTTAGAGAAATGTGCTAAGAGCCACAACTTCACTAACATACAACTCTCATCTCTATATTTTTTAATTGACTTGCCACATCAATATTTTACCTATGAACTGATGCTAAGAAACCACCATTGGGAGCACCCTTAATTTTCCCATGGAGAGGCTTCAAAAAATCATATTCAATCGGGGAGCCGGTCCTCTTGAGGAGACACTGCGCCTCTCCTCGCATATGTACGCAAATATGCACCAATGTAGTGCATATTCAATGGAGCCACCTAGCCATCCACCTTCTGAGGAGGAGTGTCTGTCGCCGTCGACAATGAAGAGAGGAAGTAGTGGCACTATCGGATGGATGAGAGTCTTCCCACCAAACGTCACCGCCATGGCTGTTGACGAGTCACCACACTCATATGGATATGGCCACCACCACCAAAGGTCAAGTTGTTCATACACATATGCACCGCCTCCATGCCAAACCAATCGGCCCGAGACCACGCACACGTAGAGCATTCGACATCGGATGCTCGCCTGTGCGGCCCACACCAATTCCACTACCTAGGAGCCATAGCCCCACCGTACATGCTTACCATCATGGCCAGATTGATGCACAGGGCAAGGAACTCCCCATGGTGCAACGGGTCAATCCCGTCCCACAAACAAGAGAGAAGGGACAAAGGATATGGAGGAAGGGGCCGGCTAGGGTTCGCCCGAGCTGCCCCTGGAATGGCGTGTGCATTTTGCCCTCAATGTTCCACCATAAGTTCACAATGCTTGTTAAGTTACATTATATAAGCTATGAAGTCATGCAAATAGTTTTCTTAAATATGTGTCTATGTTTATAACCTAGAAAGGACAAGATTACCCTTGGCTTATCGATTTAACATGAATTTTCGCGTTGAACTAAAACACACACGACACTATAAGCAATGAAAAAAGATAAATCCCGGATGGCCGATTTTAAAGATTTGGCCAAACGTCCTCTTCACCGTTGGATTTTGAGCACGCATCTTAAAACAAAAGACACGGCCACGTCAGCGAACGAGATTGTTTAGGAAAAACAAAAGTCATCGTGAACACCTCCCCACTCCTCTGTTCCATTAACCATCCCCACAACCTCCTCTCAAGCCTCACGATCCCCAGTAGGTCGATGGTGACCAGATGCCGACAAGACGAGCGGAAACCCATGATCGCGAGAAGGTCACTCGCGTGGGGGATGGTTAGCGGCACTGCTGGGCTCTAGGGACGCCCGATGTCTCCGCCGTCATGTGCCATCTCCTCCGGCTTTCGCCAGGGATTTTGCAGCATGTGACTCTGATGTATCCTATCGCCGACTCCTCATTTGCGGAGGCCCCAATGCCGCGCCCCCATTAGCTGTTTGGGTGATTGTGGACTTTCTCGAGAACAAGGGAGTAGGCAACACCAACGCGTGAAGGAAATATGCCCTAGAGGCAATAATAAAGTTGTTGTTTATATTTCCTTATATCATGATAAATGTTTATTATTCATGCTAGAATTGTATTAACTATGAACTTAGTACATGTGTGAATACATAGACAAACAGAGTGTCCCTAGTATGCCTCTACTTGACTAGCTCGTTAATCAAAGATGGCTAAGTTTCCTAGCCATGGACATCTGTTGTCATTTGATGAACGGGATCACATCATTAGAGAATGATGTGATGGACAAGACCCATCCGTTAGCTTAGCATAATGATTGTTCAGTTTTATTGCTACTGCTTTCTTCATGACTTATATATACATGTTCCTCTGACTATGAGATTATGCAACTCCCGAATATCGGAGGAACACCCTGTGTGCTATCAAACGTCACAACGTAACTGGGTGATTATAAAGATGCTCTACAGGTGTCTCCAATGGTGTTTGTTGAGTTTGCATAGATCGAGATTAGGATTTGTCACTCCGTCTATCAGAGAGGTATCTCTGGGCCCTCTCGGTAATGTACATCACTATGAGCCTTGCAAGCAATGTGACTAATGAGTTAGTTGCAGGATGATGCATTACAGAACGAGTAAAGAGACTTGCCAGTAATGAGATTGAACTAGGTATGATGATACCGACGATCAAATCTCGGGCAAGTAACATACCGATGACAAAGGCAACAACGTATGTTGTTATGCGGTTTGACCGATAAAGATCTTCGTAGAATATGTAGGAGCCAATATGAGCATCCAGGTTCTGCTATTTGTTATTGACCGGAGATGTGTATCGGTCATTTCTACATAGTTCTCGAACCCGTAGGGTCCACACGCTTAACGTTCGATGATGATTTGTATTATGAGTTATGTGATTTGATGTACTGAAGGTTGTTCGGAGTCCCGGATGAGATCACGGACATGACGAGTGCAACCTCTTGAGCATGCATTGGTTTTCCCTTGAAGATGAAAGGGTAATGCAGCAAAGTAGCATAAGTATTTCCCTCAGTTTTGAGAACCAATGTATCAGTCCAGTAGGAGGTAGCACGCAAGTCACCTAGTACCTGCACAAAAAAACAAGAACCTCGCAACCAACGCGATGAAGGGGTTGCCAATCCCTTCACGGTCACTTACGAAAGTGAGATCTGATAGAGATAATAAGATAGATATTTTTGGTATTTTTGGTGTATAGATTGGAAAGTAAAGATTCCAAAATAGAAATAGCAAGTTGATAGGAAAATAATATGATGGAAGATAGACCCGGGGGCCATAGGTTTCACTAGTGTCTTCTCTCAAGATAGCAAATTCTACGATGGGTGAACAAATTACTGTCGAGCAATTGATAGAAAAGCGCATAGTTATGAGAATATCTAGGCATGATCATGTATATAGGCATCACGTCCGCGACAACTAGACCGAAACGATTCTGCATCTACTACTATTACTCCACACATCGACCGCTATCCAGCATGCATCTAGAGTATTAAGTTCATAAGAACTGAGTAACACATTAGGCAAGATGACATGATGTAGAGGGATAAACTCAAGCGATATAAACCCCATCTTTTTATCCTCGATGGCAACAATACAATATGTGCCTTGCTGCCCCTACTGTCACTGGGAAAGGACACCGCAAGATTGAACCCAAAGCTAAGCACTTCTCCCATTGCAAGAAAGATCAATCTAGTAGGCCAAACCAAACTGATAATTCGAAGAGACTTGCAAAGATATTAAATCATGAATAAAAGATTTCAGAGAAGAATCAAATATTGTTCATAGATAATCTTGATCATAAACCCACAATTTATCGGATCTCGACAAACACACCGCAAAAAGAATTACATCGAATAGATCTCCAAGAGAATTGAGGAGAACTTTGTATTGAGATCCAAAGAGAGAGAATAAGCCATCTAGCAAATAACTATGGACCCGAAGGTCTGTGGTAAACTACTCACACATCATCGGAGAGGCTATGGTGTTGATGTAAAAGCCCTCCGTGATCGATTCCCCCTCCGGTGGAGCGCCGGAAAAGGACCCAAGATGGGATCTCACGGGTATAGAAGGTTGCAGCGGTGGAAATAGGGTTTCGTGGTGCTCCTGGATGTTTTCGGGGTATATGTGTATATATAGGAGGAAGAAGTACGTCGGTGGAGCTGCGAGGGGCCCACGAGGGTGGGGGGCGCGCTCTCCTGCCTCGTGGCCTCGTCACTTCTTTCTTGACGTCTACTCCAAGTCTCCTGGATCATGTTTGTCCAAAAATAACTCTCCCGAAGGTTTCATTACGTTCGGATTCCGTTTGATATTCCTTCTGTGCGAAACACTGAAACAGGCAAAAAAACAGCAATTTGCACTGGGCCTTTGGTTAGTAGGTTAGTCCCAAAAATAATATAAAAAGGTATATTAAAGCCCATTAAACATCCAAAACAGATAATATAATAGCATGGAACAATCAAAAATTATAGATACGTTGGAGACGTATCAAGCATCCCCAAGCTTAATTCCTGCTCGTCCTCGAGTAGGTAAATGATAAAAATAGAATTTTTGATGTGGAATGCTACCTAGCATAATTATCAATGTAATTTCCTTTATTGTGTCATGAATGTTCAGATCCAAAAGATTCAAGACAAAAGTTTAATATTGACATAAAAAATAATACTTCAAGCATACTAATAAAGCAATCATGTCTTCTCAAAATAACATGGCCAAAGAAAGTTATCCCTACAAAATCATATATTCTGGCTATGCTCTATCTTCATCACACAAAATATTTAATCATGCACAACCCCGATGACAAGCCAAGCAATTGTTTCATATTTTTGATGTTCTCAAACTTTTTCAATCTTCACGCAATACATGAGCGTGAGCCATGGACATAGCACTATAAGTGGAATAGAATGGTGGTTGTGGAGAAGACAAAAAAGGAGAAGATAGTCTCACATCAACTAGGCGTATCAACGGGCTATGGAGATGCCCATCAATAGATATCAATGTGAGTGAGTAGAGATTGCCATGCAACCGATGCACTAGAGCTATAAGTGTATGAAAGCTCAACAAAAGAAACAAAGTGGGTGTGCATCCAACTTGCTTGCTCACGAAGACCTAGGGCATTTTGAGGAAGCCCTCCATTGGAACATACAAGCCAAGTTCTATAATGTGAAATTCCCACTAGTATATGAAAGTGGCAACATAGGAGACTCTCTATCATGAAGATCATGGTGCTACTTTGAGGCACAAGTGTGGTAAAAGAATAGTAACATTGTCCCTAGCTTCTCTCTTTTTCTCTCATTTTTTTCTTTTTTTATTTGGGCCTTTTGTAACACCCCGGATATGATTTACCCAATATGTACTCCAACTCTTGCCGTTTCCGGCCTTAAGTTATTTTATTTTCTCGGGTTCGAGTTTTTGTCTCCGTGTGTTGTTATCGTTGTCATGCATCTCATATCATGTCATCATGTGCATTGCATTTGCATACGTGTTCATCTCATGCATTCGAGCATTTTCCCCGTTGTCCGTTTTGCATTCCCGCACTTCGTTCTCCTCCGGTGGTCATTTCTACCTTTCTTTCGTGTGTGGGGATTAAACATTTCCAGATTGGACTGAGACTTGCCAAGCGGCCTTGGTTTACTACCGGTAGACCGCCTGCCAAGTTTCATACCATTTGAACTTCGTTCGATGCTCCAACGGTTAACCGAGGGACCGAGAAGGCCTCGTGTGTGTTGCAGCCCAACACCCCTCCAAGTCGGCCCAAAACCCACCTGAACCCTCTCCATCATCTAGAGCGTTCGATCACGATCGCGTGGTCGAAAACCACACCTCATTTGGACACTCCTAGCTCCCTCTACCTCTATATATAGACCACCCTCTCGAAATTCCGGATCTTCCCTTCCAAACCCTAAAAAAATTCGTCTCCGCCGCCACCGGACACGTCCGGATGGAGCCGGACGCGTCCGCCCGCCGCCGCCGACCAACCAGCCGCCGCCACGTGTCCCCGAGGGACCGCTTCGCCGCCTCCCACCAACGCGGGCCCGCAGGCCCAGCGCCAGCCCTCCCCGCCGTCCGACCGGACCGGCCTGCCTCCCGTGCGCGCCGCCATCGTCTTCACGCGCCCCGCCGCCCAAGTCCACCGGCCGCCCTGCAGCACCTCGTCGCCGGCGGCGCCGGATCCGCAACTCCGGCCGCCACCCGCGCCGGATCCGCCCGCCCACGGCGCCCCGCGCCCGACGTCCTCCTCTTCAAGCTCGCCACGCCGGATCCACAGCTCCGGCGAGCCCACCGCGGCCACTCCGGCCGTCCCCGTGTTGAGCACCATCGCCGGAGCTACAGTGGTCGCTGGACTTGCCTCGGGCCGCGTGCCCACCGAACCCTAGATCTCAGATCCACATATCTCGGTTGACTTTCCCTCTCTCCCTTATTTTTTTCGCTATGTTCATCATGTCGTATCTCCTCATCCGTAGATCCGTTTTGGGCATATAGCATATCAAAATGTTCGTCTCAGAGAGCACATCATTTCATCTCATTGCATCATTTTCATTTGAGTTCATCTTGATGCCCGAAATACTGTTAGAAGTATGCTATTTGAGATAATTGTCAGATCTGCTACTCCAATTAGTTATTTGTCATTTTTGCCATGATTATTGTGTGCATGATATGCCCCTGAGCTCTTCATGAGTTTTGTTATATGTTTTTCCATCTATCCATAGGTGCAACCCATGTATTTTTGTGATGTGTGTGGTGACTAGCACAAGCTTGCAAAGTGGTGCATTTGTTAATGCTGATTTCAGGGACTTAGCAATTCCACTAAGTCCTTGGTCTGTTTATCTCATTATGCCATATGTTCATGTTGTTTCCTAGTGATCCATGCCTCTTTTGAGGATGATCAGTAAGGATGTTTTGTTAATCTTGTAGTGCTCTATCCATCCAATTCTTTGTTTGCAATTATGGAGCACCCTAGCTTGAGTCAATCGAGTTCTAATTTTGTCATTTCATGAATCTGGGCAGATTGTCTACTTGTTAGCGATTTTGCCGAGGATGTTGTAGTTGATCCGTGCATGCTATTATTGTTCTTGCAATGTCTAGCTTGTATTTTGTGTATTCTTGATGGGTGTATGCTTAGATTGTCATGACTTGTTCTGTAGTGAGTGCATCTAGCTCGTAAACATGCCTACTTGATATCTGATTTTGCACGTTCCAGTTTTCACCAAGTCTGAGAACTGATTATGTTTTTGCCATGTTCACATGCTTGCAAATGTATTTTCTGATCCCTTTTGGCTCAAGGTCACTAAGGGACTTTTGTTAAGCTCTTTGAGTAGCTCCGTACCATGCTTTACTTTGCCATGTTCAGGTCCTGTAACATATTGTTTTCATGCTCCAAAGAGTGCTATCTGATCTGAAATTCCAGACAAGTGTTAATTTCACTAAGTCTGAGATCTGTTTGCCAAATGCATTTTTGCCATGCTTGTTTGAACCTGTTAATGGATGAATTGGCCGTAGCTCAGTGTTCCTCTTTTGTTAAGCATCATGAATGGATTCCTGCCATGTATTTTGTTGTCATGTTTGAGTGTTGTAGCATGTTCATCTTGTTGCATTTAGATGGCTACTTGTTGTATATCGCAGACCGGTGTTATATTTGAATTGCTTGCCATTTCTAAACCGTAACTCCGATTCCGGCGTTCTTTATATCGTTTTCAAGCGATTTCATCTCATCTTTCTAGTGGCACACTTGGATTTCCATGTTGAGGCCAGGTTCATGCATTCCTTGTCAAATCTTGCATATGCATCCCATATCGCATCCCGCATAGCATACCATCTTTGCACCATATTGTTTGAGCTTTGCACGTCGTTGATTGTGTCCTTGTTGCTTGTTTGTCTTGTTTGGGTAGAGCCGGGAGACGAGTTCGCTAATGAGGAGCCAGTTGAGTTTGCTTTCGAGGATCCAGTCAACTCTGACAACTTTGCAGGCAAGATGATCATACCCTCGAAATCACTACTATCTTTGCTTTGCTAGACGCTCCCTCTTTTGCTATGCCTATGCTACGATGCCTACCACTTGCTTATCATGCCTCCCAAATTGCCATGTCCAACCTCTAACCCACCATGTCCTAGCAAACCGTTGATTGGCCATGTTACCGCTTTGCTCAGCCCCTCTTATAGTGTTGCTAGTTGCAGGTGAAGATTGGAGACCGTTCCTTGTTGGAACATTATTTACTTGTTGGGATATCATTATATTGCCATGTTATCTTAATGCATCTATATACTTGGTAAAGGGTGGAAGGCTTGGCCTCTCGCCTAGTGTTTTGTTCCACTCTTGCCGCCCTAGTTTCCGTCATATCGGTGTTATGTTCCCGGATTTTGCGTTCCTTACGCGGTTGGGTTATAATGGGAACCCCTTGACAGTCCACCTTGAATAAACCTCCTTCATCAATGCCCAAACTTGGTCTTACCATTTGCCACCTAGCCTTTTCCCTTGGGTTTCGCGGACTCAAGGGTCATCTTATTTTTAAACCCCCCGGGCCAGTGCTCCTCTAAGCATTGGTCCAACCTAGAGCACCGTGCGGGGCCGTCCCTTGGCAACTTGGGTTACGTTGGCTCCCGTATGCTTAGCTTATCCGGTGTGCCCTGAGAACGAGATATGTGCAGCTCCTATCGGGATTTGTCGGCACAGCGGGTGGTGTTGCTGGACTTGTTTTACCATTGTCGGAGTTGTCTTGTAGAACCGGGATACCGAGTCTGATCGGAATGTCTCGGGAGGAGTTCTATTCCTTCGTTGACCGTGAGAGCTTTTCATGGGCTAAGTTGGGACTCCCCTGCAGGGTTTTGAACTTTCGAAAGCCGTGCCCGCGGTTATGGGCAGATGGGAATTTGTTAATGTACGGTTGTAGATAACTTGAACCTTAACTTAATTAAAATGAATCAACTGTGTGAGTTACCGTGATGGTCTCTTCTCGGCGGAGTCCGAGAAGTGAACACGGCGTTGGAGTAATGCTTGCTGTAGGGTGCCCTTTAGTTACTCGTACGCGCTTTGCCCTCTCTTCTCGCTCTCTTTTGCGAATAGGTTAGCCACCATATATGCTAGTCGCTTGCTGCAGCTCCACATATCTTCCTTGCCTTACCTATTAAGCTTAAATAGTCTTGATCGCGAGGGTGCGAGATTGCTGAGTCCCTGTGGCTCACAGATTACTTCCAAACCAGATGCAGGGCCTGATGATTCCATTCCAGATGATGCGCATGAGCTCAAGTGGGAGTTCGACGAGGACTGACGCCATTACTATGTGTCTTTCCCTGATGATCTGTAGTGGTGCCCAGTTGGGGTGATCGGGACTGTGTCGCATGTTGGGTTATCTTTTATTTTGGCGCCGTAGTCGGGCCATGAGTGTTTGATTGATGTAATGCTATTTTTGTACTTTGATTGACGTGGCGAGTGTAATCCAACTATGTATCTCCCTTTTTATTATCTATATTACATGGGATGTTGTGAAGATTGCCTAACTTGCGACATTGCTTTCAATGCGGTTATGTCTCTAAGTCGTGCCTCGACACGTGGGAGCTATAGCCGCATTGAGGGCGTTACAAGCTGGTAATCAGAGCCTTCCCCGACCTTAGGAGCCCCATTGCTTGATCGTTTTTAGTGGCCGAGTTGTGTCTAGAAAAATGTTTTGAGTCATTTAGGAAATATATATCGGAGAGTTTAGGAATTCTTTTTACTCCCCAGTCTCCTCATCGCTCTGGTAAGGCATCCTGACATAGAGTTTTGACTCTTCTCTTCTCAAATTTCACTAAAAAAAATTAGGATCACGCGGGTATCTTGGAATCGTTCCAATGGTTTTGTGACGAGAACATTGTTCTTGGTGCCTCCTGTCTTTAGGGGTTGTGGTAGTGTCCCGGGGAGTTGAGCTCCGAGGTGTTGTCGTCACAATTTTATCGTTGCAGTTCTGGAATACCTGAGTTTAGTACGC
Organism: Triticum dicoccoides; assembly: GCF_002162155.2. Taxonomy (NCBI): domain Eukaryota; kingdom Viridiplantae; phylum Streptophyta; class Magnoliopsida; order Poales; family Poaceae; genus Triticum; species Triticum dicoccoides. The sequence continues at coordinate 139,705,977 of NC_041390.1, forward strand.
CAACATCGAAAATCTCTTTTATGCAGTTTGTTGGTGAGATAACCTCGACACCACCCAGTACTGGGGCGGGAGTTCGGGAGTATCGCCATAACTTGTATAACTGATGCTTTTCGAAGGTTGAGGTAGATAGTTTCTGAAGTTTTTCTCGGTTATGTGTTGAAGGATGGATACAGCTGGATGTAGGATTTGCTAGATTTGGGTGAGATATTATGCTTCCCCTGTATCCCAACACCTGATTGCATAACCGGAAAGGTTCGGGAGTTTCATAGGTGGGAATTCTTGTAGCTCTAGTTCTTCTTCCACGGATATTTGGTTTGAGATTGGGATTTCTTACCGAGTATTCGTTCTTCATCCGTACCTTGTTGATTTATTCCTCTACCTAAATTCTAAGTGGCTTCTCAATTTATGGATATGTGACCATTTCAAGTGGAATGCATTCGTTCATTTTGTTCGGATGTGAAGACTATATGTTGCAATTTCATTCCGTTGGATTCAGCTTCAATATTTGTCTATCAATGTGCTAATGGTTGTCACCCTCCTCAGGATGGCTCCCGCTAAGAGCACCAATCAGAATTAGAATCAGGATCCGCCATCACCTCCTCCTCCTCCGGAGGCATGGCAAGCTGTGATGGTCGCAACCAATGCAAACACACAGTTGATCATGCAAATTCTTCAAGAGCGCAATCAAGCGAACCAATGCAACCAAGGCAACAATCAGAATCACTTTGCTACACTCAACCAGTTCCTTGCTAACGGTCCAAAGACTTTCAGCAATTGTGTTGAGGCAACTGATGCTGACGATTGGCTCGTGGATCTGTGCAAGCATTTCGAGTGCAGTAACGTCAAGCCTGAGGACTTTGTCAAGTTCGCTTCCTTCCAACTCAAAGACCAAGCTATAGAATGGTTCCAGCAGTATAAGGATTCCAGAGGAGGCCGTGTGATTACCTGGGATGAATTCCGTCAAGACTTCAAAGCTCATCATATTCCTCAGAGCGTGGTTGAGAGCAAGCGTGAGGAATTTCGCAACCTGAAGCAAGGCTCTTTGTCTGTCTATGACTACAACAAGTTGTTTCAGAAGCTCTCCCGCTTTGCTAAGCAGGACGTCCCTGACGAGAAGAGCATGATATACCAGTTTAGGGGTGGCCTCAGAGAAGAAATTCAGCTATCTCTTGTTGTCTTTGAGCCCTTGAGGTACGATGAGTTCTACTACATGGCATTGAAGCAAGAGGCTGCTCAACTGAGGTGTGATGCTTCCAAGAAGCGAGTCAGAGATGTTACACCTTCTTCCTCTACTCAAGTGGCCAAGCAACAGAAGTATTGGCTTCCTCCTCCTCCGTTCCGTCAGCCGTATCAAAAGAGCAAAGGTGGCAGTGGATCTTCCCACCCACCCAACCCTGGCTTTCAGAACAAGACTTCGTCTCAAGCTCCAAGATCGAGTGCTCCGTATCACCGTCCGCTTTCAGAGGTCACATGCAACAAGTGCCAACAGAAGGGTCACTATGCCAACAAGTGCTTCACCCAGAGGCGCCTCCCTCCTCCTCCTCCTGTGAGATCGGCAATACAGCTGTGGTCAAGCATAACCCCAAGCACGCCAAGGTCAACTTGCTGAATGCAGCTCAGGCAGAGGACTCGTCAGATGTCATCATGGGTAACTTTCCAGTTAACTCTTTTCCCGCAAAAGTTCTTTTTGACACTGGTGCATCGCATTGTTTCATGTCAAGATCATTTGTTTCCACGCATGACTTCGTTTCGCAAATGTTGAGTAAACCTATGGGAGTGGTTTCTCCGGCGAAGTCTATGAGGGCTACATCAGTAGTCCTGGATGTTTCTATCATGATGGGTGATTTCAAGTTTCTGGCTTCTCCAATGGTCCTTGGTAATTCGGATATTGATCTTATTCTCGGGATGGATTGGCTTTCTAAGCACAAGGCTCAGCTTGATTGTGCAGCCAGGCAGATTCAATTGACTCATTCGTCTGAGGATGTAATTGTCTTTGCCGCGAATGACGATACCATCCGTCTGTTCTCTCTCAATGAGAAGGGTGAACTGGATGCTATCTCGCAAATTCCAGTCATTTGCGAATATCAAGACGCCTTTCCAGAAGAGCTTCCAGGAATGCCTCCGCACCGGCCAGTTGAATTCGTCATCGATCTTGAGCCTGGCACAGAACCTGTGTGCAAGCGTCCTTACAAGCTCGGACATGAAGAGTTGAAGAAGCTGAAGAAGCAACTCGATATTCAAGAGAGAATGGGTCTCATCCGACCTAGTTCTTCTCCGTGGGGTTGTGGTGTTCTTTTTGTGAAGAAGAAGGATGGAACGGACCGACTTTGTGTTGATTACCGTCCATTGAACAAAAAGACCATCAAGAACAAATACCCACTTCCCAACATCAACGAGCTGTTCGAACAACTCAAAGGTGCCCAAGTATTCTCCAAGCTTGATCTCCATATGTGTTATCATCAGATTCGAATCCGTGAGCAAGATATTCCCAAGACGGCTTTCAGGACAAGCTATGGTTCATATGAATACACTGTCATGTCTTTTGGCCTCATCAACGCTCCTCCGACTTTCTCTCGCATGATGAACTTCATCTTCAACGCCTACACCAATGACTTCGTTTTGGTCTATCTCGACGACATTCTGGTCTTTTCGAAGAACAAGGAAGATCATGCCAAGCACTTGCGTTTGGTTCTCGATAAGCTCAGGGAACACTAGTTCTACGCCAAGTTCTCCAAGTGCGAATTTTGGCTCGATGAGGTTCTTTATCTTGGTCATATCATCTCTTCTAAGGGAATTGCGGTGAATCCTGAGAAGGTGTCTGCAATTGTGAATTGGAAACCACCTCAGAACGTGAAGCAACTCCATAGCTTCCTTGGTCTCGCAAGCTACTACCGAAGATTCGTTGAAAACTTTTCTAAGATCGCGAAGCCTCTCTCAAATCTTCTCCAGAAGCACGTCAAGTACGTTTGGTCTCCGGAGTGTGACATTGCTTTCAACACTTTGAAAGAGAAATTGGTCATTGCTCAAGTTCTGACTCCGCCTGATGAATCCAAACCGTACGAGGTCTTTTGCGATGCCTCTCTCCAAGGTCTTGGCGCAGTGTTGATGCAAGAGAAGAAAGTTGTGGCTTATACCTCTCGTCAGTTGAAGCCCAATGAGAAGAACTACCCCACTCATGACCTCGAGTTAGCGGCAGTTGTGCATGCTCTTTTGACTTGGAGACATCTCTTATTGGGAAGAAAAGTGGACATTTTCACTGATCACAAGAGTCTCAAGTACATCTTCACTCAGCCTAATCTCAACCTCAGGCAAACTCGATGGGTCGAAATGATTCAAGAGTATAATCCGAGTATCGAGTATACTCCAGGCAAGGCCAATGTGATTGCTGACGCATTGAGCAGGAAGGCTTATTGCAACAGTCTGATTCTCAAGCCTTATCAACCCGAGCTTTGTGAAGCTTTTCGCAAACTTAACCTGCAAGTTGTTCCTCAAGGTTTCCTCGCCAACCTTCAAGTCTCTCCTACCTTGGAAGACCAGATTCGCCAAACTCAGCTTCTTGATGCTATGGTGAAGAAGGTGAAAATTGGGATTGCCAAGAGTCAACCCAAGTACAAGTGCTACCGCCTTGATGACAAGGATACTCTCTTCTTCGAGGATCGTATTGTTGTGCCCAAAGGTGACCTTCGTAAAGTGATCATGAACGAGGCTCACAATTCTCTCCTCTCCATCCACCCTGGGAGCACGAAGATGTATCAGGACCTCAAGCAGGCTTATTGGTGGACTCGAATGAAGCACGAGATTGCTCAGTTCGTGAATGAGTGTGATGTCTGCAGAAGAGTGAAGGCAGAACACCAAAGGCCAGCTGGTCTCCTCCAACCTCTTGCCATTCCAGAATGGAAGTTCGACCACATTGAGATGGACTTCGTGACTGGGTTTCCAAAGTCCAAGCGTGGCAATGATGCTATATTCGTTGTCATCAACAAACTCACTAAAGTGGCTCACTTTCTGCCTATCAAAGAGTCAATCACTGCAGCTCAATTGGCGGAACTCTATACCTCTCGGATTGTCTCTCTGCACGGTATTCCGCAAGTGATCTCTTCAGACCGTGGCAGCATCTTTACCTCCAAGTTTTGGGATTCTTTTCAGAAGGCCATGGGCACCAACATCCGCTTTAGTACAACTTTCCATCCTCAAACTAGCGGTTAAGTCGAGAGTGTCAACCAGATTCTTGAAGATATGCTCAGGGCTTGTGTGATCTCCTACGGCATGAAGTGGGAGGATTGTCTTCCATATGCTGAATTCTCCTGCAACAACAGTTATCAAGCAAGTTCGGGCAAGGCCCCATTTGAAATTCTGTATGGCAGGAAGTGCCATACCCCTCTCAACTGGTCTGAAACCGGTGAACGTCAGCTTCTCGGAAATGACCTAATCACAGAAGCAGAGGAAATGTGCAAAGTCATTCGAGATAACCTCAAAGCAGCCCAATCCCGCCAGAAGAGCTACTATGATAGTAAGCACCGTGATTTGGCTTTCGAGATCGGAGATCATGTTTACCTCCGTGTCTCTCCTATGAAAGGTACTCGCCGCTTCGGTATCAAAGGGAAGCTTGCCCCGAGATACGTGGGACCTTTCAAGATCGTCAGCAAGAGAGGCGATCTCGCCTATCAACTCGAGCTTCCTCCAAACTTTGCAAATGTGCATGACGTGTTCCATGTCTCTCAGCTTCGAAAGTGCTTCAAGACTCCTGACCGCACCGTCAACTTCGAGGACATTGAGCTCCAAGAAGATCTCTCTTACCGTGAGCACCCCGTGGCTATTCTTGAAGAGACTGAACGCAAGACTCGCAACAAGTCAATCAAATTCCTCAAAGTCAAGTGGTCACACCATTCCGACCGTGAAGCTACCTGGGAATGCAAGGATCACCTCCGTTCTGAGTACCCGGTGTTCTTTTAGTTCTAGATCTCGAGACGAGATCCTTTCGTAGTGGTGGAGTGTTGTAACACCCCGGATATGATTTACCCAATATGTACTCCAACTCTTGCCGTTTCCGGCCTTAAGTTATTTTATTTTCTCAGGTTCGGGTTTTTGTCTCTGTGTGTTGTTATCGTTGTCATGCATCTCATATCATGTCATCATGTGCATTGCATTTGCATACGTGTTCATCTCATGCATTCGAGCATTTTCCCCGTTGTCCGTTTTGCATTCCGGCGCTTCGTTCTCCTCCGGTGGTCATTTCTACCTTTCTTTCGCGTATGGGGATTAAACATTTCCGGATTGGACCGAGACTTGCCAAGCGGCCTTGGTTTACTACCGGTAGACCGTCTGTCAAGTTCCGTACCATTTGAACCTCGTTTGATGCTCCAACGGTTAACCGAGGGACCGAGAAGGCCTCGTGTGTGTTGCAGCCCAACACCCCTCCAAGTCAGCCCAAAACCCACCTGAACCCTCTCCATCATCTAGAGCATTCGATCATGATCGCGTGGCCGAAAACCGCACCTCATTTGGACACTCCTAGCTCCCTCTACCTCTATATATAGACCACCCTCTCGAAATTCCGGATCTTCCCTTTCAAACCCTAGAAAAATTCGTCTCCGCCGCCACCGGACACGTCCGAACGAAGCCGGACGCGTCCGCCTACCGCCGTCGACAAACCAGCCGCCGCCACGTGTCCCCGAGGGACCGCTTCGCCGTCTCCCACCAACGCGGGCCCGCAGGCCCAGCGCTGGCCCTCCCCGCCGTCTGACCGGGCCAGCCTGCCTCCCGCGCGCGCCACCCTCGTCTTCACGCGCCCCGCCGCCCAAGTGCGCCGGCCGCCCTGCAGCACCTCGTCACCGGAGGCGCCGGATCCGCAACTCCGGCCACCACCCGCGCCGGATCCGCACGCCCACGGCGCCCCGCGTCCGACGTCCTCCTCTTCAAGCTCGCCGCGCCGGATCCACAGCTCCGGCGAGCCCACCGCGGCCACTCCGGCCGTCCCCGCGTCGAGCACCATCGCCGGAGCTATAGTGGCCGCCGGACTTGCCTCGGGCCACGTGCCCACCGAACCCTAGATCTCAGATCCACATATCTCGGTTGACTTTCCCCCTCTCCCTTATTTTTTTCACTATGTTCATCATGTCGTATCTCCTCATTCGTAGATCCGTTTTGGGCATATAGCATATCAAAATGTTCGTCTCAGAGAGCACATCATTTCATCTCATTGCATCATTTTCATTTGAGTTCATCTTGATGCCCGAAATACTGTTAGAAGTATGCTATTTGAGATAATTGTCAGATCTGCTACTCCAATTAGTTATTTGTCATTTTTGCCATGATTATTGTGTGCATGATATGCCCCTGAGCTCTTCATGAGTTTTGTTATATGTTTTGCCATCTATCCAGAGGTGCAACCCATGTATTTTTGTGATATGTGTGGTGACTAGCACAAGCTTGCAAAGTGGTGCATTTGTTAATGCTGATTTCAAGGACTTAGCAATTCCACTAAGTCCTTGGTCTGTTTATCTCATTATGCCATATGTTCATGTTGTTTCCTAGTGATCCGTGCCTCTTTTGAGGATGATCAGTAAGGATGTTTTGTTAATCTTGTAGTGCTCTATCCATCCATGTCTTTGTTTGCAATTATGGAGCACCCTAGCTTGAGTCAATCGAGCTCTACTTTTGTCATTTCGTGAATCTGGGCAGATTGTCTACTTGTTAGCGATTTTGCCGAGGATGTTGTAGTTGATCCGTGCATGCTATGTTATTGTTCTTGCCATGTCTAGCTTGTATTTTGTGTATTCTTGATGGGTGTATGCTTAGATTGTCATGACTTGCTCCGTAGTGAGTGCATCTAGCTCGTAAACATGCCTACTTGATATCTGATTTTGCACGTTCCAGTTTTCACTAAGTCTGAGAACTAATTATGTTTTTGCCATGTTCACATGCTTGCAAATGTATTTTCTGATCCCTTTTGGCTCAAGGTCACTAAGGGACTTTTGTTAAGCTCTTTGAGTAGCTCCATGCCATGTTTTACTTTGCCATGTTCAGGTCCTGTAGCATATTGTTTTCATGCTCCAAAGAGTGCTATCTGATCTGAAATTCCAGACAAGTGTTAATTTCACTAAGTGTGAGATCTGTTTGCCAAATGCATTTTTGCCATGCTTGTTTGAACCTGTTAATGGATGAATTGGCCGTAGCTCAGTGTTCCTCTTTTGTTAAGCATCATGAATGGATTCATGCCATGTGTTTTGTTGTCATGTTTGAGTGTTGTAGCATGTTCATCTTGTTGCATTTAGACGGCTACTTACTGTATATCGCAGACCGGTGTCATATTTGAATTGCTTGCCATTTCTAAACCGTAACTCCGATTCCGGCGTTCTTTATATCATTTTCAAGCGATTTCATCTCATCTTTCCAGTGGCACACTTGGATTTCCAAGTTGAGGCCAGGTTCATGCATTCCTTGTCAAATCTTGCATATGCATCCCATATCGCATCCCGCATAGCATACCATCTTTGCACCATATTGTTTGAGCTTTGCACGTGGTTGATTGTGTCCTTGTTGCTTGTTTGTCTTGTTTGGGTAGAGCCGGGAGACGAGTTCGCTAACGAGGAGCCCGTTGAGTTTGCTTTCGAGGATCCAGTCAACTCTGACAACTTTGCAGGCAAGATGATCATACCCTCGAAATCACGACTATCTTTGCTTTGCTAGACGCTCGCTCTTTTGCTATGCCTATGCTATGATGCCTACCACTTGCTTATCATTCCTCCCAAATTGCCATGTTCAACCTCTAACCCACCATGTCCTAGCAAACCGTTGATTGGCCATGTTAGCGCTTTGCTCAGCCCCTCTTATAGTGTTGCTAGTTGCAGGTGAAGATTGGAGACCGTTCCTTGTTGGAACATTATTTACTTGTTGGGATATCATTATATTGCCATGTTATCTTAATGCATCTATATACTTGGTAAAGGGTGGAAGGCTTGGCCTCTCGCCTAGTGTTTTGTTCCACTCTTGCCGCCCTAGTTTCCGTCATATCGGTGTTATGTTCACGGATTTTGCGTTCTTTACGCGGTTGGGTTATAATGGGAACCCCTTGACAGTCCGCCTTGAATAAAACTCCTCAAGCAATGCCCAACCTTGGTCTTACCATTTGCCACCTAGCCTTTTCCCTTGGGTTTCGCGGACTCAAGGGTCATCTTATTTTTAAACCCCCCGGGCCAGTGCTCCTCTGAGCGTTGGTCCAACATAGAGCACCGTGCGGGGCCGTCCCTTGGCAACTTGGGTTACGTTGGCTCCCGTATGCTTAGCTTATCCGGTGTGCCCTCAGAACGAGATATGTGCAGCTCCTATCGGGATTTGTCGGCACAGCGGGTGGTGTTGCTGGACTTGTTTTACCATTGTCGGAGTTATCTTGTAGAACCGGGATACCGAGTCTGATCGGAATGTCTCGGGAGGAGGTCTATTCCTTCGTTGACCGTGAGAGCTTGTCATGGGCTAAGTTGGGACTCCCCTGCAGGGTTTTGAACTTTCGAAAGCCGTGCATGCGGTTATGGGCAGATGGGAATTTGTTAATGTCCGGTTGTAGATAACTTGAACCTTAACTTAATTAAAATGAATCAACTGTGTGAGATACCGTGATGGTCTCTTCTCGGCGGAATCCGGGAAGTGTACTCGGCGTTGGAGTAATGCTTGCCGTAGGGTGCCCTTTAGTTACTCGTACGCGCTTTGCCCTCTCTTCTCGCTCTCTTTTGCAAATAGGTTAGCCACCATATATGCTAGTCGCTTGCTGCAGCTCCACATATTTTCCTTGCCTTACCTATTAAGCTTAAATAGTCTTGATCGTGAGGGTGCGAGATTGCTGAGTCCCTGTGGCTCACAGATTACTTCCAAACCAGATGCAGGGCCTGATGATTCCGTTCCAGATGATGCGCATGAGCTCAAGTGGGAGTTCGACGAGGACTCACGCCGTTACTACGTGTCTTTCCCTGATGATCAGTAGTGGTGCCCAGTTGGGGTGATCGGGACCGTGTCGCATGTTGGGTTATCTTTTATTTTGGTGCCGTAGTCGGGCCATGAGTGTTTGATTGATGTAATGCTATTTTTGTACTTTGATTGACGTGGCGAGTGTAAGCCAACTATGTATCTCCCCTTTTATTATCTATATTACATGGGATGTTGTGAAGATTGCCTAACTTGCGACATTGCTTTCAATGCGGTTATGTCTCTAAGTCGTGCCTCGACACGTGGGAGCTATAGCCGCATCGAGGGCGTTACACCTTTTTCTCCTTTTTTATGGCCTCTTTTTTTTCGTCCGGAGTCTCATCCTGACTTGTGGAGGAATCATACTCTCCATCATCCTTTCCTCACTTGGGACAATGCTCTAATAATGATGATCATCACACTTCTATTTACTTACAACTCAAATATTACAACTCGATACTAGAACAAAATATGACTCTATGTGAATGCCTCCGACAGTGTACCGGGATGTGCAATGAATCAAGAGTGACATGTATGAAAGAATTATAAAGGTGGCTTTGCCACAAATATGATGTCAACTTTCATATAGAGTCATATTTGTGATGAAACTCCGCCGCCACGAGGCGGAACCTTGGCGGAACTAATCTAGGGCTCCGGCAGAGCTGTTCTGCTGGGGAAACTTCCCTCTACAAGGAGGAAATCATCACCACCATCATCGCCACCGATCCTCTCATCAGGAGGGGGTCAATCTCCATCAACATCTTCACCAGCACCACCTCATCTCAAACCCTAGTTCATCTCTTGTATCCAATCTTTGTATCCAAACCTCAGATTGGTACCTGTGGGTTGCTAGTAGTGTTGATTACTCCTTCTAGTTGATGCTAGTTGGTTTACTTGGAGGAAGATCATATGTTCAGATCCATTATGCATATTAATACCCCTCTGATTATGAACATGAATATGCTTTGTGAGTAGTTACGTTTGTTCCTGAGGACATGGGATAAGTCTTGCTATAAGTAGTCATGTGAATTTGGTATTCGTTCAATATTTCATACATGTCACTATAAAGCGTGTCATAACAAACAGAACGGTGGTAAGTTGCATGGCAATATATCTCGGAATGGCTATGGAAATGCCATAATAGGTAGGTATGGTGGCTGTTTTGAGGAAGGTATATGGTGGGTGTCAGTGTCTAAACCGGCGGATCTCGGGTAGGGGGTCCCGAACTGTGCGTCTAGGCCGGATGGTAACAGGAGGCAGGGGACACGAAGTTTTACCCAGGTTCGGGCCCTCTTGATGGAGGTAAAACCCTACGTCCTGCTTGATTAATATTGATGATATGGGTAGTACAAGAGTAGATCTACCACGAGATCAGAGAGGCTAAACCCTAGAAGCTAGCCTATGGTATGATTGTATGTTGTGATTGTTGTCCTACGGATTAAAACCCTTCGGTTTATATAGACACTGGAGAGGGTTAGGGTTACACAAGGTCGGTTACAAAGGAGGAGATATCCATATACGTATTTGCCTAGCTTGTCTTCCATGCCAAGTAGAGTCCCATCCGGACACGAGACGAAGTCTTCAATCTTGTATCTTCATAGTCTAACAGTCCGGCCAATGGAGATAGTCCGGCTGTCCGGAGACCCCCTAATCCAGGACTCCCTCAATAGCCCCCGAACCAGGCTTCAATGATGATGAGTCCTGCGCGCAGTATTGTCTTCGGCATTGCAAGGTGGGTTCCTCTCCAAATTCTGTGTACCTATCAAAATAATGCCTGGTTTCTTGTGAATGTTTGTACTCCTCGGCTTCCACGCCCAATAATGGCCACTTTCCATGTGTCGAGCGAATGTGAAGAGCCAGGGTGTTTTCACATTTACCCCCCCAGCTGTGTGAATGAGCCGCCTATTTAAAAATACGTGGATTCAGATCCAAATCACACCATACCCCCTTGGCGAGACTTCATCGGAGCGCACCCGACAGAGATCCATTCCATCATGGCCGGTCGACGCAGCTCCTCCTCTCGCACCCCTAGCTCCAAGCCTGGAGATTGGGAGAGATGTTCCATCCCGCACAGCAAATTGGTGATGCTTCAGTCCAAGGGATGTCTTCCCCCAGCGTACCTGGTCCCGGTTCGAGCCGGGCTTGCCACCTACAATGGTGGAGAGAAAGCGTAGAGCCGTCCCAATCCCTCCAAGGGAGAGCGGGTATGCCTTGTCCCTTATTTGGTAAGAGGGCTTGGATTTCCAATTCATCCGTTTCTCCGGGGGCTCCTGGAGTTCTACGGCCTCCAGTTGCACAATCTTACGCCTGCCTCCCTGCTGCACATCGCGGGATTCATAGCCCTTTGTGAGTTGTTTCTGGGCTGTGAAGCTCATTTCGCTCTATGGAGGAAGCTGTTCTGCCTTGTGCCCCGTTCTCAGAAGGGGCCAATATATCAAGTGGGCGGAGCCGAAGTGTGGCATGTCGCCGGGACCGGATACCTGTCCGGAACCCCAAAGAAGACGTCCGAAGACTGGCCTTCAGAATGGTTTTATATAGAAGACGTACCCCTCCCGGATCCTATTCGGATCGGCCTTCCTGAGTTCGACAACGCCCCTTTGAAGAAGCGCCGGAGCTGGCGTCCACGGAGCCCCCTGGAGGAAGATGACAGGGACATTGTTTACCTGATGAGCCGGATAAGTTTTTTAGCTCGATCCGGACTGACCATGATCGAGGTCATGACCACATGTATTATGCGGGGGGTGCAGCCGCTTCAGTATAGAGGCCACCCCATGTGGGATTTCAACGGGGAGGATGACGCCACCCGCCACGGCCGCAAAGGGTCGGGATCGGCTGCTGATCTAATAAAGATCTTATCCACTTTGTACAAGGGAGAAGAGGAGGAATTCCTTCGTGTCAACCCGAGGGCCATTTTTCTATGTAAAACCCTCCGAGCTGGGTAAGCGGAGACTTTTTATCGTCCATCCATTTCGTATTCCCATAGTTAAGTATTCATTCTAGCAATTTCATCACAGGAGCTGCGCCAGGCTGTAAAGGAGATAAATAACCCTCATCCACAACCCGAGGACCCCGGACGGTCCCTTGATCCGGCCTCCCAGGAGGATCCGGGCGTATCTATGGAGCTGATCGATGGGGTATTTTACCAATCGAGTAATGACAATGCTTTGGTGGCCATTACGGCCGATTACCCTGGGCTAGTTCCAGCCTCACAGGTGACTGAGACCGAAGTCCCAGCACTTTAAAAAGGGATCCGTCCTTGCGCTTTTTTGATTGCTGCATAACAGTCGTGTTTCGCAGGGGAGGTCCTTGGGGCAGAAGGCCGAGCCTGTGGCAATTAGCCAACAAGGGGTCGCGAGGCCAGGCAGGCTGGAAAGATCCGCAGTCCGGATTGAGATACCAGCACAGCGATACGGTGCGCCGTCTTTATTGCAAGACATTATTCTCAGAGGCATATTAACGCCCATGCCTTCTTTTCAGGAAAAAGAGCGCTCGCCGGACTATACCCGGAGAGGCTACCAATCGTGCCTCCACAAGCTAGGCTCCAAGGCCGGATTCGGAGGCGGGAACGAATACAAGGCGTTCGCCGGGTGCTCCTCCGACAGAGGATGCGGATAAACTGTCCGCCACCCATTCCGAGGTGGAAAGTGCCATGAACCACATGCGTCGCTGGACTGTTCTTCGTGACGCTTGTTTCTCCTAGAGGCATTGGATGCCTTCAATTCGGGAGACGTGCACCTCCATGCCGCTCAAAATGGTCTAGCCAGAGCTACGGAGCAGTATGTAAAGGACATACGAGTGAGAAAATTTGATGATTATATATACCAGTAGCCCCTGAGACTTGAAACAGTTAGGATAACTGATTTAAGGATCATTTGTTATGCAGGTTCTTACAGAAAAGAATACTCAACTGTCCCAGGAGCTGGAAGAGTGCAAAGCCCAACTTCAGGCCGCACTGGCCACAGCAGGGGAGGCCAAAGAGACCCCCTCTGGTAACATATCCTTCGAATGATAAGTATCATATTAGAATGCGGCGTATATGCAGATCTGATGATAAAATTGCAGATGAGGCTGGAGTGAATCTGGATAAGCAACAGCTCATACGCCAGCTGAAGGCCCGTGAGAGCGTGCTTACGAGGGTGAGGCAGGAGAAGAATGATCTCCTAGATGCCAACACCAAGCTGGGCGTGGAACTAAAAGATGTTCGGGCCCAACTGTCGGACTCTGTTAAGGAGAATCGGCGGCTTCGACGCAGCATATTTAGTAAGTGCTTGAACGAACTTTGAAAAAGAGTTCGGCGAGGAAGCTGGCTGATAGAGTTATGTCTGTAGGTATGCTAACAGGTCGTCCTGCCGAGGAGATGCCCGGTTCAACGGGCGATCTTCTTCCCGAGCTCTAACAGCTGCATGAACGAGTTCGGCAGGTGATGCAAGGCGTCGCCCAGGCCTTGTGGCCATCCGTCTCCATGACTGAAGGCCTTGGAGAGCTTATAGAAAAGCTGAAGGGAGCACGACGACGCTTACGATTATGGAAGATATCGGCATGCCATTAGGGCGCTAGGGAAGCCTGGGCGATGGTGAAGACACGGTACACGAAGGCTGACCCGAACCACATGGCCGAAGTCGGACCAGTGGGCCCTGATGGGAAGGAGATCCCTGTGAGCTTAGTGTATGGCCAGGTAGAATTGGCCGCAAAGTATTCCCAACAGGACTGTAGACTAGATAGCCTATTAGATGGTATTGAAGAGGAATTCAACCAGTCAAATTGACTATGTAATTTTAAATTGACATGTATAATGCATTCTAGCCGGATTGTAGATCGTTTGTCGTGGCAGACCTTTTCGCTTCAACCTCGGGACCCGATAGTCCGGAGTGTATCCGAATACCCTCTCGGTTATGTAATAATCGGGGTATGCGTGGAGACCAGGCGTAGGGGTCATTAGTGCTTTATCAGACAAGTGCCCAACTAGTTATGTTATATTACATGGGTAGTAAGAAACATCTTCCAGGGAGAATAGTTCTGTTAAGGGTTCCTTTCCCTGGGTAAGCATGCCCTAAAGTGCATGTCCAGACTGCGATAAGAAGCGCAGAAAAAATCATCTAGGGGCAGATATGAATAATAAAAGTCATCTTTTGTTCACTGACCGAATATTCCCTTAAGAACGCTAGCTTTCGGCTTCACCCAGTCTGAGGTACACGTCCGGCTGACCCGGCGGTAACAATCGCAGAGGTGCTCCCCTTATGCCCTAGCCGAATTAACGAGAACGTAGGGCATAAATACAAGAGCCAGACAACCCAGCTTGGCCAAAACTTAAGTCATATCGATGCATATAATGGTGAAAAAAGGTACATGCGGAAGTATAACACATGTGTTGGGCGTGAGGCTCAGTGAAATAATTAAAGCTTCTGTGAAAGAAGCCCCCATGTATGAAGAGTGCGGCTAGTGCATCTGTGATGTATGAGTGAGGCACAAGGTGACCCTTGAAGGCCTAGAGAAATAAAAGAAAGAAAGGGAAACAAGACAGGTGATGCATATGCAGAAAATGGACAAAGGGAGGGGACTAACATAAAGTCCGGTGCTAGGCGTAGAATCTTCGGAGCCTTGCTGCGTTCCATGGGTTCGGCTTGAGTCGACTAGTCGATCATCCCGCAGTCGGTACGCTCCACCGGTCAGAACTTGGTCGATAATGAAGGGACCTTCCCATTTGGGCTCGAGCTTGTTCTTTTTCTTATCCGGCAGCCGTAGAACTAGTTCGCCAACGTTATAAGTTTTGGCCCGTACTTCTCTGCTTTGGTATCTGCGAGCTTGTTGCTGGTAAAATGCGGAACGGGCTTTGGCTACGTCGCGCTCTTCCTCCAAGGTGTCCAGACTGTCCTGCCTATCGAGCTCGGCTTCTCTTTCTTCGTACATGCGCACTCGAGGTGAGTCATGAATTATGTCATAGGGCAGGACTACCTCTGCGCTGTACACCATAAAAAACGGTGTATATCCGGTACTACGATTCGGCGTGGTCCGCAGCCCCCAGAGTACGGAGTCGAGCTCCTCTACCCAGTGCGTGTCAGACTCCGTTAAGGAGCGCACTAATCTGGGTTTAATGCCGCTCATTATAAGACCATTTGCTTGTTCGACTTAACCGTTGGTTTGTGGGTGATAGACTGAAGCATAATCGAGCTTGATGCCCATTTTGCTACACCAGAGTTTTACCTCGCCGGCCGTGAAGTTTGTGCCGTTATCAGTGATGATGCTGTGGGGGACGCCGTAACGGTGTACAACCCCGGATATGAAATCTATCACCGGTCCGGATTCGGCTGTTTTCACAGGTTTAGCCTCTATCCATTTGGTGAATTTATCCACCATGACCTGCAAGTATTTTTTCTTATGGGTTCCCCCTTTAAGGGGTCCAACCATGTCAAGCCCCCAGATTGCGAAGGGCCATGTAATGGGGATTGTCTGGAGGGCGGTGGGTGGCATGTGGCTTTGATTTGCAAAGAGCTGGTAACTGGCGCAACGTTGGACCAAGTCCTGTGCATCTGCACGGGCCGTTGGCCAATAAAATCATGTACGGAAGGCCTTGCTTACAAGAGTCAGGGCTGCGGCGTGATGGCCGCCGAGTCCGGCGTGAATTTCTGCCAAAAGGTTCCGCCCTTCCTCTTCGGAGATGCACCTTTGAAGGACTTCGATATCACTTTTTTTGTACAATTCTCCCTCATGGACCCTATAGGCCTTGGATCGCCGCACTATGCAGCGTGCCTCATTTTGGTCCTCCGGAAGTTCCTGTCTAGTTAGGTAGGCCAGGAATGGTTCTGTCCATAGGGCAATAATGGCCATTATTTTGTGGGCTGATTGTGTTATTTCGGTGGCGGAGCCTCCGATTGTGTCAGAGAGTTCGGTATCGGGTATTTTGGCCGGGTCCGGACTGTTGTTACCAGTGTCCCCTTCCCATGCTATGGATGGCTTGAAGAGTCGTTCCAGAAATATGTTGGGAGGGACTGCGTCGCGTTTTGCGCCGATGCAGGCGATATCCGCCGCCTGATTGTTTTCCCGAGCCACATGGTGAAATTCGAGCCCCTCGAATCGAGCTGACATTTTTAGAACGGCATTGCGATAAGCTGCCATTTTCGGATCCTTGGCATCGAAGTCTCCATTTATTTGGGATATCGCGAGGTTCGAATCCCTGCGCACCTCTAGGCGTTGAATACCCATAGATACTGCCATCCGGAGACCATGTAGAAGGGCCTCATATTCGGCCGCGTTGTTGGAGTCCGTATACATTATCTGTAGTACGTATTGGACGGTATCTCCTGTTGGGACATCAAAACGATGCCAGCCCCCAGACCAACCAACATTTTGGAGCCGTCGAAGTGCATGATCCAGTTTGAATATGTGCCGTACTCTTTAGGGAGTTCGGCTTCCGTCCACTCAGCGATGAAGTGAGCCAAAACTTGCGACTTGATAGCTCGCCGTGGCTTGTAAGTCATGTCGAATGGGAGGAGCTCAATGGCCCATTTGGCAATCCGGCCCGTCGCGTCACGGTTGTTTATAATATCGTTAAGTGGTACTTCCGAGGCTACCGTTATCGAACACTCTTGAAAGTAGTGTCGCAGCTTCCGGGATGCCATAAATACTGCGTACGCTATCTTTTGATAATGCGGGTACCGTGATTTGCATGGAGTAAGGACAATGGATACATAGTAAACTGGCTTTTGAAGGGGAATTTGTGTCCGTCCGCTTCTCGCTCGACGACGAGCACTGCGCTTACTACTTGATGAGTTGCCGCAATGTATAATAGCATTGGTTCGCCAATATTTGGCGCAGCCAGGACTGGGTTTGTTGCCAATATGGTTTTATTTTGTTGAGTCCGGCCGAGGCGGCATCCGTCCACTCGAAGTGTTTGGTGCGCCGGAGGAGGCGATAAAGGGGTAATGCCTTTTCTCCCAAATGGGAGATAAAGCGGCTTAGAGCCGCCACGCATCCAGTCAAATTTTGTATTTGTTTGAGGTCTGTTGGGGTAGCCAACTGTGACAACACTCGGATTTTGGCCGGATTAGCTTCAATACCTCTACTGGAGACGATGAATCCTAGGAGCTTTCCGGCTGGTACACCGAAAACGCATTTTTCCGGATTGAGCTTGATGTCATATGTTCGGAGGTTGTCGAATGTGAGCCTCAAGTCGTCTACTAGAGTTTCGACATGCTTGGTTTTAACAACCACGTCGTCCACGTATGCCTCCACTGTTTTTCTGATCTGGTTTGCCAGACATGTCTGAATCATGCGCTGATATGTTGCGCCGGCATTTTTGAGCCCGAAGGGCATTGTGTTGAAGCAGAATGGGCCATATGGTGTGATGAATGCTGTTGCGGCTTGGTCTGGCTCCGCCATTTTAATTTGATGGTAGCTGGAGTATGCGTCGAGGAAACACAATGAATCATGTCCGGCGGTAGCATCGATGATTTGATCAATGCGGGGAGGGGGAAGGGATCCTTTGGGCAGGCCTTGTTAAGGTCCTTAAAATCGACGCACAAGCGCCAGGATTTGTCCTTCTTTGGTACCATCACCAGGTTTGCTAGCCAGTCCGGATGCTTTATGTCTCTGAAGAATCCGGCCTGCAATAGCTTGGCTAGTTCCTGTCCCGTGGCTTGTCTCTTAGGCTCGGAGAAACGTCGAAGAGCCTGCTTGGCTGGCTTGAATCCTTTTAGGATATTTAGGCTGTGCTTAGCCAACCTGCGTGGGATTCCTGGCATGTCTGAAGGGTGCCAGGCGAAAATGTCCCAGTTCTCGCGTAGGAACTCTCGTAGTGTGGCATCGACATCAGGGTTTAATTGTGCCTCGATGGAAGCTGTTTTTGTAGGGTCCGTTGGATGGGCATGGAATTTGACTATTTCGTCCGCCGGTTTAAAGGAGGTGGACTTGGATCTTTTATCGAGTATCACATCATCCCTGTTCACCATGGAGCACAGTGCAGTTAGTTCCTCGACCGCTAGGGCTTCGGATAGTGCCTCGAGGGCCAGTGCAGCTGTCTTATTTTCGGTGCGGAGTGCTATGTCCGGATCACTAGCAAGAGTGATGATTCCGTTGGGCCCGGGCATTTTGAGCTTCATGTACCCGTAATGGGGTATGGCTTGGAATATTGTAAACGCCTCCCACCCTAGTAGAGCATGGTATCCGCTGCTGAACGGGGCCACTTGGAATGTAATTTCTTCGGACCTGTAATTATCCGGCATGCCGAATACCACATCTAGTGTGATTTTCCTAGCACAGCGTGCTTCCCGACTGGGGATGATTCCTCTAAAGGTTGTGCTACTGTGCTCAATGCGGCTCCAGTCTATTTCCATCTTTTGAAGAGTTTCCTCATAGATGAGGTTTAATTCGCTGCCGCCGTCCATGAGTACCTTGGTGAGTCGAAAGCCGTCCATGATTGGACTGAGGACCAGTGCGGCTGGTGCTCGGGCTGTTCGGAATTTGGGTTCATCACTGGCATTGAAGGTAATAGTCGTGTCACTCCAAGGATTTATTTCTGCTATGTGGCAGATTTCGGCCATGCTGCGGAGTGTTCGCTTGCGTCTATTATTTGATGCGAAGGTCTCAAAGACCGTTAACACCGTATTGTTGTCCGCGGGATGGTGCTTTGTGGTTTTTGGGAGGAGTAGATCCTCACCACTTTTGGCCACCTGCCGGAGTATCCAACATGCTCTAAGGCTGTGCGTTGGTATTGCATCCGCTGTACTATGGATTTTGCAGGGTTCGTTGCCATCCCTCCAGTACGATTCCTTGCCCCATTAAGGGATTTTGCTTTTTGGTAGTTAACCCGGGTGTATTGTGATAATGCACCCTTTTATTTCGGACTGGGTTTGTATTCAGGGCCGGATTATCCCAAAATTTTATTTCGGTTTTCCAGGCGCTTTCCATCGCACAGTACTTTAGTACTATGGACACCAAGTCAGCAAAGCGTGTAATTTCGCGGCGACTTATGGCATTGAGGATTCCCTTGTCCGTGCAATTATTGCAAAAGAATGAAATTGCGTCTTCCTCGCGGCAGTCCTTTATCCTGTTCATGACTAGGAGGAATCTGGCCCAGTAATGGTGTACTGTTTCTTCGGGCTCTTGCCTAATTTGGGATAGATCGCGTATATTTGGGTGGGTGGGTGGAATTGAATCCGAATACTCACCCGATCTAAGACTCAGGGGCCAAGGAGTTTCCGAACTCGAAAGTTTGGATTCTTGGATGTTTTCCGATAAATCTAGCCCGCTGCCTGATTCTAGGTTCAGGCCTTGAGTGACGTCCTCCCCTCCGCGGGTATCCGGCTTGGAGGGATCGGGAATCCGGACATAGCTAGTCCTTAAGATAGATGAAGGGTTGCCGCATTGTTCCTCCACCACTGGAACGTGATGGGTGACCTGGGGAGAGTTAATCTCTCTTAAGTCGGGTTTAGGCCCAATCTGATCATAGTCTGTAGCGACTCCCAGGGCGGCGATGTGATCCAAGAGCTCGTTCAGGGAAGAGAGCTCCATTGGATCTAACTGCTCGGCGAGTTCCGAGTTGACGTGAAGATTGCTTTTGATGACCCGAGAAGTCATCGTCGGCGCAGCGACCGAATAGGCGGTCGTAAGAAAACCACCTAGCCGGAGAGTTTGGCCGATAGCCAAAGCTCCCTCAGCGATAGTGCCATCTTTAAAGACGAGATGAGACATCCTTCCTGGTGGCGACGGCACAGCGAAACTCTCAATGAAAGCACCAATGTCGGTGTCAAAACCGGCGGATCTCGGGTAGGGGGTCCTGAACTGTGCGTCTAGGCCGGATGGTAACAGGAGGCAGGGGACACGAAGTTTTACCCAGGTTCGGGCCCTCTTGATGGAGGTAAAACCCTACATCCTGCTTGATTAATATTGATGATATGGGTAGTACAAGAGTAGATCTACCACGAGATCAGAGAGGCTAAACCCTAGAAGCTAGCCTATGGTATGATTGTATGTTGTGATTGTTGTCCTACGGACTAAAACCCTTCGGTTTATATAGACACCAGAGAGGGTTAGGGTTACACAAGGTCGGTTACAAAGGAGGAGATATCCATATACGTATTGCCTAGCTTGCCTTCCATGCCAAGTAGAGTCCCATCCGGACACGAGACGAAGTCTTCAATCTTGTATTTTCATAGTCTAACAGTCCGGCCAATGGAGATGGTCCGGCTGTCCGGAGACCCCCTAATCCAGGACTCCCTCAGTGGGTGTATGGTATTGATGACTCACAAGTGTAGGGGATCTATCGTAGCCTTTTCGATAAGTAAGAGTGTCGAACCCAACTAGGAGCAGAAGGAAATGATAAGCGGTTTTCAACAAGGTATTCTCTGCAAGCACTGAAATTATCGTTAACAGATTGTTTTGTGATAAGGTAATTTGTAACAAGTAACAAGTAATAATGCAAGTAAATAAGGTGCAGCAAGATGGCCCAATCCTTTTTGTAGCAAAGGACAAGCCTGGACAAACTCTTATATAAAGGAAAACGCTCCCGAGGACACATGGGAATTATCATCAAGCTAGTTTTCATCACATTCATATGATTCACGTTCGGTACTTTGATAATTTGATATGTGGGTGGACCGGTGCTTGGGTATACTGCCCTTACTTGGACAAGCATCCCACTTATGATTAACCCCTATTGCAAGCATCCGCAACTACAATAGAAGTATTAAGGTAAACCTAACCATAGCATGAAACATATGGATCCAAATCAGCCCCTTACGAAGCAACGCATAAACTAGGGTTTAAGCTTCTGTCACTCTAGCAACCCATCATCTACTTATTACTTCCCAATGCCTCCCTCTAGGCCCAAAAAATGGTGAAGTGTCATGTAGTCGACGTTCACATGACACCACTAGAGGGATGACAACATACATCTCATCAAAATATTGAACGAATACCAAATTCACATGACAACTTATAGCAAGAATTCTCTCATGTCCTCAGGAATAAATGTAACTACTCACAAAGCATATTCATGTTCATAATCAGAGGGGTATTAATATGCATAATGGATCTTAACATATGATCTTCCACCAAGTAAACCAACTAGCATCAACTACAAGGAGTAATCAACACTACTAGCAACCCACAGGCACCAATATGAGGTTTGGATACAGAGATTGGATACAAGAGGTGAACTAGGGTTTGAGATGAGATGGTGCTGGTGAAGATGTTGATGGAGATTGATCCCCTCCCGATGAGAGGATCGTTGGTGATGACGATGGTGATGATTTCCCCCTCCCAGAGGGAAGTTTCCCGGGCAGAACAGCTTCGCCGGAGCCCTAGATTGGTTCCGCCAAGGTTTCGCCTCGTGGCGGCGGAGTTTCATCTCGTGAGCTTGCTTATGATTTTTTCCTCGACGAAAGACTCCATATAGCCAAAGATGGGCATCAGAGGGCCGCCAGGGGGCCCACGAGGCAGGGGGCGCGCCCAGGGAGTAGGGTGCGCCCCCACCCTCGTGGACGGTGGGTGGCCCCCCTCTGGTACTTCTTTCGCCAAATATTTTTATATATTCTAAAAATAATTCCCGTGGAGTTTCATGACTTTTGGAGATGTGCAGAATAGGTCTCTAATATTTGCTTCTTTTCCAGCCCAGAATTCCAGCTGCCGGCATTCCCCCTCTTCATGTAAACCTTATAAAATAAGAGAGAATAGGCATAAGTATTGTGACATAATATGTAATAAAGCCCATAATGCGGTAAATATCGATATAAAAGCATGACGCAAGATGGACGTATCAGCCATCGGCGAAAGTTGCGCGGTATTAGAGAGGCTAGTAATGGTGGAAGGGTGAGAGTGCGTATAATCCATGGACTCAACATTAGTCATAAAGAACTCACATACTTATTGCAAAAATCTATTAGTTATCGAAATAAAGTACTATGCGCATGCTCCTAGGGGGATAGATTGGTAGGAAAAGACCATCGCTCGTCCCCGACCGCCACTCATAAGGAAGACAATCAATACATAAATCATGCTCTGACTTCATCACATAACGGTTCACCATACATGCATGCTACGGGAATCACAAACTTTAGAACAAGAATTTCCCAAATTCACAACTACTCAACTAGCATGACTCTAATATCACCATCTTCATATCTCAAAACAATCATCAAGTATCAAACTTCTCATAGTATCCAATGCACTTTTTATGAAAGTTTTTATTATACCCATCTTGGATGCCTATCATATTAGGACTAATTTTATAGCCAAAGCAAATTACCATGCTGTTCTAAAATACTCTCAAAATAATATAAGTGAAGCATGAGAGATCAATAATTTCTATAAAATAAAACCACCACCGTGCTCTTAAAAAGATATAAGTGAAGCACTAGAGCAAAATTATCTAGCTCAAAAGATATAAGTGAAGCACATAGAGTATTGTAATAAATTTTGATTCATGTGTGTCTCTCCAAAAGATGTGTACAGCAAGGATGATTGTGGTAAACTAAAAAGCAAAGACTCAAATCATACAAGACGCTCCAAGAAAAACACATATCATGTGGTGAATAAAAATATAGCCTCAAGTAAAGTTACCGATGGACGAAGACGAAAGAGGGGATGCCTTCCGGGGCATCCCCAAGCTTAGGCTTTTGGTTGTCCTTCAATTTTACGTTGGGATGCCTTGGGCATCCCCAATCTTAGGATCTTGCCACTCCTTATTCCAAAATCCATCAAATCTTTACCCAAAACTTGAAAACTTCACAACACAAAACTCAACAGAAAATCTCATGAGCTCCGTTAGTATAAGAAAACAAAGCACCACTTCAAGATACTGTAATTAACTCATTCTTTATTTATATTCGTGTTAAACCTACTGTATTCCAACTTCTCTATGGTTCATACCCCCCGATACTAGCCATAGATTCATCAAAATAAGCAAACAACACACGAAAAACAGAGTCTGTCAAAAACAGAACAGTCTGTTGTAATCTGTAGTTTTTGAATACTTGTGTAACCCCCAAAATTCTGAAATAAATTGGTGGACGTGAGGAATTTGTCTATTAATCATCTTCAAAAATAATCAACCTAATCTCACTCTTCAGTGAAAAATGGCAGCAAATGTCGTGAGCGCTAAAGTTTCTGTTTTTTACAGCAAGATCGCAAAGACTTCCCCCAAGTCTCCCCAAAGGTTCTACTTGACACAAACACTAATTAAAAAGATAAAAACACATCTAAACAGAGCCTAGATGAATTATTTATTACTAAACAGGAACAAAAACAAGAAACAAGAATAAAATTGGGTTGCCTCCCAACAAGCGCTATCGTTTAACGCCCCTAGATAGGCATAAAAACAAGAATAGATCTAGGTATTGTCTTGACAACAATAAGGTAAACCGTGAAAACTCATCTCATACTCCCTAAGTTCAGCAGAAAGCTTTCTTTGTGGCAAGCAAAATTAATCAAAAGGGCTAAATTTAATGGGACAAAAGTCCCCAAGATCAAGCTCGGGAGGTATTGGTTCCTCCTTTGGTCCCTCATATTGCACAACCAATTCATCATTATAAGCATTCTTTTGACAAAAAGTCATGAGCTTTTGTTCAAGGGAAAAACCTAACCCATTGTTCTGGATAGCAAAATTATCATTAAGTTCAGAGATTCTGTCAACAAGAACATCGGTAGGAACCTTTTTTCTAAGGTTTTTGTTAAAAGCAACATGATCTAAAGATCGTAAGCGCATTATGTCTTCTTGATAAAAAAAGATTGCTTCTATGGGAGGACGTCCGCCATCCACCCTATAATGCGCAAAAAATTCAGTGGCCTCTTTTATTATAAATCTGAACTCATGAGCTAAAAAGATGGTAGCTGCTTGCTTAACAGAAGAATGCTCAATATTAGAAAATTCTAGAAAAATCCTATGTATGCAAGGATGCATATGGATAAATTGTCTTTCAAGTTCAACCACAAGTAAAGATATAACATCCGCAAGACTACTAGTTTTATGAAGAATAGACCCGCTCATGGTGGGCAAAGCACCAGCACAAGTAAAGAAATCTTGAATAACTCCTTTTCCAATAATATTACCACTACCGATCCGAAACTCTTTAGTGTGTAAAGTAGTAGTTTCTTCATGAGGATAATCAAAAGAATCAACATTTCCCCCTTCATTACTACTATCCTTTCCGACTATAACCTCCCCAGTCTCAGACATGATGGCAGCAAATTGCACAAAGAACGGGCACACAAAAAGCAAGAAAAAGGGCTAACGGAAAAGAGGCGGACGGAAAAGACGGCGAATAAAACGGCAAGGGTGAAGTGGGGGAGAGGAAAACGAGAGGCAAATGGCAAATAATGTAATGCGAGGGATAAGAGTTTGTGACGTGTACTTGGTATGTATTGACTTGTGCGTAGACGGCGCCAGAGATGGCTAGTTGCTAGGAGATCAAATCTTGACTTGACTTGGTGCAACCTCCCCGGCAATGGCGCCAAAAATCCTTCTTGCTACCTCTTGAGCATGCGTTGGTTTTCCCTTGAAGAGGAAAGGGTGATACAACAAAGTAGCGTAAGTATTTTTCTCAGTTTTGAAAACCAAAGTATCAATCCAGTAGGAGGTAGCACGCAAGTCTCCTAGTACCTGCACAAATAAACAAGAAACTCGCAACCAACGCGATAAAGGGGTTGTCAATCCCTTCACGGTCACTTACGAAAGTGAGATCTGATAGAGATAATAAGATAAATATTTTTGGTATTTTTGGTGTATAGATTGGAAAGTAAAGATTGCAAAATAGAAATAGCAAGTTGATAGGAAAATAATATGATGGAAGATAGACCCGGGGGCCATAGGTTTCACTAGTGGCTTCTCTCAAGACAAGAAATTCTACGGTGGGTGAACAAATTACTGTCGAGCAATTGATAGAAAAGCGCATAGTTATGAGAATATCTATGCATGATCATGTATATAGGCATCACGTTCGCGACAAGTAGACCAAAACGATTCTGCATCTACTATTATTACTCCACACATCAACCGCTATCCAGCATGCATCTAGAGTATTAAGTTCATAAGAACAGAGTAACGCATTAGGCATGATGACATGATGTAGAGGGATAAACTCAAGCGATATAAACCCCATCTTTTTATCCTCGATGGCAACAATACAATACGTGCCTTGCTGCCCCTGCTGTCACTCGGAAAGGACACCGCAAGATTGAACCCAAAGCTAAGCACTTCTCCCATTGCAAGAAAGATCAATCTAGTAGGCCAAACCAAACTGATAATTCGAAGAGACTTGCAAAGATATTAAATCATGCATAAAAGATTTCAGAGAAGAATCAAATATTGTTCATAGATAATCTTGATCATAAACCCACAAGTCATCGGATCTCGACAAACACACCGCAAAAAGAATTACATCGAATAGATCTCCAAGAGAATCGAGGAGAACTTTGTATTGAGATCCAAAGAGAGAGAAGAAGCCATCTAGCTAATAACTATGGACCCGAAGGTCTGTGGTAAACTGCTCACACGTCATCGGAGAGGCTATGGTGTTGATGTAGAAACCCTCCGTGATCGATTCCCCCTCCGGTGGAGCGCCGGAAAAGGCCCCAAGATGGGATCTCACGGGTGCAGAAGGTTGCGGCGGTGGAAATAGGGTTTCGCGGTGCTCCTGGAGGTTTTCGGCGTATATGGGTATATATAGGACGAAGAAGTGCATTGGTGGAGCTGCGAGGGGCCCGTGAGGGTGGGGGCGCGCCCTCCTGCCAGTGGTCTCATCGCTTCTTTGTTGACGTCCACTCCAGGTCTCCTGGATCACGTTGTTCCAAAAATAACTCTCCCGAAGGTTTCATTCCGTTTGGATTCCGTTTGATATTCCTTTTCTACGAAACACTGAAATAGGCAAAAAAACAGCAATTTGCACTGGGCCTTTGGTTAGTAGGTTAGTCCCAAAAATAATATAAAAAGGTATATTAAAGCCCATTAAACATCCAAGCAGATAATATAATAGCATGTAACAATCAAAACATATGGATATGTTGGAGTCGTATCAACGAGGAGTCTCGAAATGGTCAAGACGTAAAGATCGATATTTGGAAGGCTATATTCGGACATCGGAAAGGTTCGAGTGATTCGGGTATTTTTCGGAGTACCTGAGAGTTACGAGAATTCGTCGGGGAAGTAATGGGCCTTAATGGGCCATACGGGAAAGGAGAGAAGGGCCTCAAGGGTTGGTTGCGCCCCCCCATGGGCTGGTCCGAATTGGACTAGGGAGGGGACGGCGCCCCCCCTCTTTCCTTCTCTCCCTCTTCCCCTTCCTTCTTCTCCTATCCAACTAGGGAAGGTGTAAACCTACTCCTACTAGTAGTAGGAATCCCCCTTGGGGCGCGCCATAGACACACAAGTTGATCATTAGCCATGTGCGGTGCCCCTCTCCATAGTTTGCCACCTCGGTCATATTGTCATAGTGCTTAGGCAAAGCCCCGCGTCGATAACTTCATCATCACCGTCAACACACCGTTGTGCTGATGCAACTCACCCTCGGCCTCAACTGGATCAAGAGTACGAGGGACGTCACTGAGCTGAACCTGTGCAGATCACAGAGGTGTCATGCGTTCGGTACTTGATCGGTTGGATCGCGAAGACGTTCGAGTGCATCAACCGCGTTACTTAACGCTTCCGCTTTCGGTCTATGAGGGTACGTAGACATACTCTCCCGCTCTCGTTGCTATGCATCTCCTAGATAGATCTTGCATGATCGTAGGAATTTTTTTGAAATACTGTGTTCCCCAACAGTGGCATCAGAGTAAGGTCTATGCATAGACGTTATATGCATGAGTAGAACACAAAAGAGTTGTGGGCGTGGGTATATACATATTTCTTGCCGTCACTAGTTGATTCTTGATTCAGCGGTATTGTTAGATGAAGCAGATCAGACCGACATTACGCTTATGCTTACGCGAGACTGGTTCTACTGATGTGCTTCACACACAGGTGGCTGGTGGGTGTCAGTTTCTCCAACATTAGTTGAATCGTATTCAATGAACATGGTTCTTTCTGAAGATCAAAAAGCAATCACTATATCACGTCGTGGTTTTTGATGCGTAGGTAAGAACGGTTCTTGCAAAGCCCGTAGCAGCCACATAAAACTTGCAACAACAAAGCAGAGGACGTCTAACTTGTTTTTGCAGGGCACGTTGTGATGTGATATGGTCAAGACATGATGAGATATAATTTGTTGTATGAGATGATCATGTTTTATTGAAGTTATCGGCAACTGGCAGGAGCCTTATGGTTGTCTCTTTATTGCATAAGATGCAAGCACCATATAATTGCTTTACTTTATCGCTATACGATAGCAATAGTTGTAAAAGCAATAGTTAGCGAGATGATCGTGTGACGACACATTGATAGAGATCAAGATCATGGATATCATGGTGTCATGCCGGTGACGATGGAGATCATGACGGTACTTTGGAGATGGAGATCAAAGGCACAAGATGATGATGACCATATCATGTCACATATTTTGATTGCATGTGATATTTATCTTTTATGCATCTTATTTTTCTTAGTACGTCAGAAGTATTAAAGATGATCCCTCACTACATTTCAAGGTATAAGTGTTCCCCCTGAGTATGCACTGTTGCGACCGTTCTTCGTGATGAGACACCACTGTTGGAAATATGCCCTAGAGGCAATAATAAAATGGTTATTATTATATTTCCTTGTTCATGATAATTGTCTATTGTTCATGCTATAATTGTGTTATCCGGAAATCGTAATACATGTGTGAATACATAGACCACAACATGTCCCTAGTAAGCCTCTAGTTGACTAGCTCGTTGATCAATAGATGGTTACGGTTTCCTGACCATGGGCATTGGATGTCATTGATAACGGGATCACATCATTAGGAGAATGATGTGATGGACAAGACCCAATCCTAAGCATAGCGCAAGATTGTGTAGTTCGTCCGCTAAAGCTTTTCTAATGTCAAGTATCTTTTCCTTAGACCATGAGATTGTGCACCTCCCGGATACCATAGGAATGCTTTGGGTGTGTCAAACGTCACAACATAACTGGGTGGATATAAAGGTGCACTACGGGTATCTTCGGAAGTATCTGTTGGGTTGGCACGAATCGAGACTGGGATTTGTCACTCCGTACGACGGAGAGGTATCTCTGGGCCCACTCGGTAAGACATCATCGTAATGAGCTCAATGTGACTAAGGGGTTGGTCACGGGATGATGTATTATGGAACGCGTAAAGTGACTTGCCAGTAACGAGATTGAATGAGGTATTGGGATACCGACGATCGAATCTCGAGCAAGTAACATACCGATTGACAAAGGGAATTGTATACGAGATTGATTGAATCCTCGACATCGTGGTTCATTCGATGAGATCATCGTGGAACATGTGGGAGCCAACATGGGTATCCAGATCCCGCTGTTGGTTATTGACTCGAGAGATGTCTTGGTCATGTCTGCATGATTCCCGAACCCGTAGGGTCTACACACTTAAGGTTCGATGACGCTAGGGTTATAGGGAAAGGTTTTACGTGGTTACCGAATGTTGTTCGGAGTCCCGGATGATATCCCGGACGTAACGAGGAGTTCTAGAATGGTCCGGAGACAAAGATTTATATATGGGAAGTCCTTATTCGGTCGCTGGAAGTGTTTGGGGGTTTATCAGTATTGTACCGGGTCCACCGGGAGGGTCCACCTGCCCCGGAGGGCCCTATGGGCTGAATATGGAGGGGGAACCAGCCCCTAGATGGGCTGGGCGCCAAACCCCCTAGGGCCCATGCGCCTAGGGTTTGGGGGGAACCCTAAAAGGGGGCGCCCCCTTGGCTTGGGGGGCAAGCCCCCCCCCTTGGCAGCCGCCCCCTCTAGATCCATCTGGAGGGGGCCGGCCCCCCTCTCCCTTGCCCCTATAAATAGAGGGGAGGTGGGAGGGAAGCCACACCACATCCAAGGCGCAGCCCTCCCCCTCCCCAACACCTCCTCCTCTTCCCATGATGCTTGACGAAGCCCTGCTGGAGTACCACGCTACTCCAACACCACCACGTTGTCATGCTGCTGCTGGACAGAGTCTTCCCCAAGCCCCCCCTCTCTCCTTGCTGGATCAAGGCGTGGGAGACATCACCGGGTTGCATGTGTGTTAAACGCGGAGGCGCCGTTGTTCGACGCTTGGATCGTAATCTACCGCGATCTGAATCGCCACGAGTATGACTCCCTCACCCGCGCTCTTGTAACGCTTCTGTGTCGCGACCTTCAAGGGTATGAAGATGCACTCCCCTCTCCCTCTCTCTCGTTGCTAATTTCTTCGTAGATTGATCTTGGTGATGCATAGAAATTTTTTAAATTTACGCAACGATCCCCAACAGTAGCATCATGAGCTAGGTCTATGCATAGTTTCTATGCACGAGTAGAACACAAGTTGTTGTGGGCGTCGATTTTGTCAATTTACTTGCCATTACTAGTCTTACCTTGATTCGGCAGCATCATGCGATGAAGCGGCCCGGACCGACCTTACACGTACTCTTACGTGAGACTGGTTCCACCGACTGACATGCACTAGTTGCATAAGGTGGCTAGCGGGTATCTGTCTCTCCCACTTTAGTCGGATTGGATTCGATGAAAAGGGTCCTTATGAAGGTTAAATAGAAATTGGCATATCACGTTGTGGTTTTGGCGTAGGTAAGAAATGTTCTTGCTAGAAACCTATAGCAGCCATGTAAAAAACTTGCAACAACAATTAGAGGACGTCTAACTTTTTCTTGCAGCATATGCCGTGTGATGTGATATGGCCAAAAGGATGTGATGAATGATATATGTGATGTATGATATTGATCATGTTCTTGTAATAGGAATCATGCCTTGCATGTCGATGAGTATGACAACCGGCAGGAGCCATAGGAGTTGTCTTAATTTATTTATGACCTAGGTGTCAACATAAACATCATGTAATTACTTTACTTTATCGCTAACCGTTAGCCATAGTAGTAGAAGTAATAGTTGGCGAGACAACTTCATGAAGACACGATGATGGAGATCATGATGATGGAGGTCATGGTGTCATGCCGGTGACGATGATGATCATGGTGCCCCGAAGATGGAGATCAAAAAGGAGCAAAATGATATTGGCCATATCATGTCACTATTTGATTGCATGTGATGTTTATCATGTTTTACATCTTATTTGCTTAGAACGTACGGTAGCATAAATAAGATGATCCCTCGCAATAATTTCAAGAAAGTGTCCCCCCTAACTATGCACCGTTGCTAAGGTCCGTTGTTCTGAAGCACCACATGATGATCGGGTGTGATAGGTTCTAATGTTCGCATACAACGGGTGTAAGCCAGATTTACACACGCAATACTCTTAGGTTGACTTGACGAGCCTAGCATGTACAGACATGGCCTCGGAACACGGAAGACCGAAAGGTCGAACATGATTCGTATAGAAGATACGATCAACATGAAGATGTTCACCGATGATGACTAGTCCGTCTCACGTGTTGATCGGACATGGCCTAGTTGACTCGGATCATGTATCACTTAGATGACTAGAGGGATGTCTATCTGAGTGGGAGTTCATTAAATAATTGATTAGATGAACTTAATTATCATGAACATAGTCTAAAACTTGGCAATATGTCTTGTAGATCAAATGGCCCACGCTAATGTTGCCCTCAACTTCAACGCGTTCCTAGAGAAAACCAAGCTGAAAGACGATGGTAGCAACTACACGGACTGGGTCCATAACCTGAGGATTATCCTCATAGCTGCCAAGAAAGCATATGTCCTTGAAGCACGGCTAGGTGATGCACCTGTTTTCCCAGCAAATCAAGACGTTATGAACGCCTAGCAGTCGCCTAGTGATGATTACTCCCTGGTTCAGTGCGGCATGCTTTACAGCTTAGAACCGGTGCTCCAAAAGCGTTTGAGCAACACGGAGCATATGAGATGTTCCAAGAGTTGAAAATGGTTTTCCAAGCTCATGCCCGAGTCGAGAGATATGAAGTCTCCGACAAGTTCTACAGCTGTAAGATGGAGGAGAACAGTTTTGTCAGCGAGCACATACTCAAAATGTCTTGGTTGCTCAACCACTTGTCTCAGCTAGGAGTCAATCTCCCGGATGACGCGGTCGTTGACAGAATCCTTCAGTCGCTTCCACCTAGCTACAAGAGCTTTGTGATGAACTTCAATATGCAGGGGATGGAAAAGACCATTCCTGATGTATATTCAATGCTGAAATCAGCGGAGGTGGAGATCAAAAAGGAACATCAAGTGTTGATGGTGAATAAAACCACTAAGTTCAAGAAAGTCAAGGGAAAAAAGAACTTCAAGAAGGACGGCAAGGGAGTTGCCGCGCCCGGTAAGCAAGCTGTCGGGAAGAAGCCAAAGAATGGACCCAAGCCTGAGACTGAGTGCTTTTATTGCAAGGGAAACGGTCACTGGAAGCGGAACTGCCCCAAGTACTTAGCGGATAAGAAGGCCGGCAATGCCAAAGGTATATGTGATATACATGTTATTGATGTGTACCTAACCAGCGCTCGTAGTAGCTCCTGGGTATTTGATACTAGTGCGGTTGCTCATATCTGTAACTCAAAATAGGAGCTACGAAATAAGCGGAGACTGGGGAAGGACGAGGTGACGATGCGCGTAGGGAATGGTTCCAAGGTCGATGTGATCGCCGTCGGCACGCTGCCTCTACATTTACCTACGGGATTAGTTTTAAACCTCAATGATTGTTATTTAGTACCAGCTTTGAGCATGAACATTGTATCTGGATCTCGTTTAATGCGAGATGGCTACTCATTTAAATCCGAGAATAATGGTTGTTCCATTTATATGAGAGATATGTTTTATGGTCATGCCCCGCTGGTCAATGGTTTATTCTTGTTTAATCTCGAACGTGATGTTACACATGTTCATAGTGTGAATACCAAGAAGTGTAAGGTTGATAATGATAGTCCCACATACTTGTGGCACTGCCGCCTTGGTCACATTGGTGTCAAACGCATGAAGAAACTCCATGCAGATGGACTTTTGGAGTCTCTTGATTATGAATCATTTGACATGTGCGAACCATGCCTCATGGGCAAAATGACCAAGACTCTGTTCTCCGGAACAATGGAGTGAGCGACCAACTTATTGGAAATCATACATACTGATGTGTGCGGTCCAATGACCGTTGAGGCTCGCGGTGGCTATCGTTATGTTCTCACCCTCACTGATGACTTGAGTAGATATGGGTATGTCTACTTAATGAAACACAAGTCTGAGACCTTTGAAAAATTCAAGGAATTTCAGAGTGAGGTTGAGAATCAACGTGGCAGGAAAATAAAGTTCTTACGATCAGATCGTGGGGGAGAATATTTGAGTCATGAATTTGGCACGCACTTAAGGAAATGTGGAATTGTTTCACAACTCACGCCTCCTGGAACACCTCAGCGTAATGGTGTGTCCGAACGTTGCAATCGCACTCTATTGGATATGGTGCGATCTAAGATGTCTCTTGCCGACCAACCGCTATCATTTTGGGGTTATGCTTTAGAGACTACCGCATTCACTTTAAATAGGGCTCCGTCGAAATCCGTTGAGACGACACCGTATGAATTATGGTTTGGGAAGAAACTTGAGCTATCATTTCTAAAAGTTTGGGGATGTGATGCTTATGTCAAGAAACTTCAACCTGAAAAGCTCGAACCCAAGTCGGAAAAATGCGTCTTCATAGGATACCCTAAGGAAACTATTGGGTGTACCTTCTACCTTAGATCCGAAGGCAAGATCTTTGTTGCCAAGAATGGATCCTTTCTAGAGAAAGAGTTTCTCTCGAAAGAAGTAGGTCGGAGGAAAGTAGAACTTGATGAGCTACTGCCTCTTGAACCGGAAAGTGGCGCAGCTCAAGAAAATGTTTTTGTGGTGCCTGCACTGACTAGAGAGGAAGTTAATGATGATGATCATGAAACTTCAGATCAAGTTGCTACTGAACTTCATAGGTCCACAAGGACACGTTCCGCACCAGAGTGGTACGGCAACCCTGTCCTAGAAATCATGTTTTTGGACAACGGTGAACCTTCGAACTATGAAGAAGCGATGGCGGGCCCGGATTCTGACAAATGGCTGGAAGCCATGAAATCCGAGATAGGATCCATGTATGAAAACGAAGTATGGACTTTGACTGACTTGCCCGATGATCGGCGAGCCATAGAAAATAAATGGATCTTTAAGAAGAAGACAGACGCGCATGGTAATGTGACCATCTATAAGGCTCGGCTTGTCGCTAAGGGTTATCGACAAGTTCAAGGGGTTGACTACGATGAGACTTTCTCACACGTAGCGAAGCTGAAGTCCGTCCGAATCATGTTAGCAATTGCCGCATTCTATGATTATGAGATATGGCAAATGGACGTCAAAATGTCATTCCTTAATGGTTTCCTTAAGGAAGAATTGTATATGATGTAGCTAGAAGGTTTTGTCAATCCTAAGAATGCTGACAAGGTGTGAAAGCTCCAACGCTCAATCTATGGGGTGGTGCAAGCATCTCGGAGTTGGAACATCCGATTTGATGAGATGATCAAAGCGTTTGGGTTTACGCAGACTTATGGAGAAGCCTGTGTTTACAAGAAAGTGAGTGGGAGCTCTGTAGCATTTCTCATATTATATGTGGTTGACATACTATTGATGGGAAATGATATAGAATTCTTGGAAAGCATAAAGGCCTACTTGAATAAGTGTTTTTCAATGAAGGACCTTGGAGAAGCTGCTTATATATTAGGCATCAAGATCTATAGAGATAGATCGAGACGCCTCATTGGTCTTTCACAAAGCACGTACCTTGACAAGATATTGAAGAAGTTCAATATGGATCAGTCCAAGAAGGGGTTCTTGCATGTATTGCAAGGTGTGAGACTGAGCACGGCTCAATGCCCGATGTCGGTGTCAAAACCGGCGGATCTCGGGTAGGGGGTCCCGAACTGTGCGTCTAGGCCGGATGGTAACAGGAGGCAAGGAACACGATGTTTTACCCAGGTTCGGGCCCTCTTGATGGAGGTAAAACCCTACGTCCTGCTTGATTAATATTGATGATATGGGTAGTACAAGAGTAGATCTACCACGAGATCAATGAGGCTAAACCCTAAAAGCTAGCCTATGGTATGGTTGTTGTATGATGAAGTTGTCCTACGGACTAAAACCCTCCGGTTTATATAGACACTGGAGAGGGTTAGGGTTACACAAAGTCGGTTACAATGGTAGGAGATCTTGAATATCCGCATCGCCAAACTTGCCTTCCACGCCAAGGAAAGTCCCATCCGGACACGGGACGAAGTCTTCAATCTTGTATCTTCATAGTCCTGGAGTCCGGCTGAAGGTATAGTCCGGCTACCCGAACACCCCCTAATCCAAGACTTCCCACCCGACCACGGCAGAAGATAGAGAAAAGATGAGTGTCATCCCCTATGCCTCGGCCATAGGGTCTATTATGTATGCCATGTTGTGTACCAGACTTGATGTAAACCGTGTCGTAAGTTTGGTAGGAAGGTACCAAAGTAACCCCGGCATGGAACACTGGACAACGGTCAAGAATATCCTGAAGTACCTGAAAAGGACTAAGGATATGTTTCTCGTTTATGGAGGTGATGAAGTGCTCGTCGTAAAGGGTTACGTCGACGCTAGCTTCGACACAGATCTGGATGACTCCAAGTCACAAACCGAATACATGTATATTTTGAATGGTGGGGCAGTCAGCTGGTGTAGTTGCAAGCAAAGCGTCGTGGCGGGATCTACATGTGAAGCGGAGTACATGGTAGCCTCGGAGGCAGCACACATGAAGCAATCTGGATGAAGGAGTTCATTACCGACCTAGGAGTTATTCCCAATGCGTCGGGCCCGATGACTCTCTTCTGTGACAACACTGGAGCCATTGCCCTTGCCAAGGAGCCTAGGTTTCACAAGAAGACCAGGCATATCAAGCATCGCTTCAACTCCATTCGTGGAAATGTTCAAAATGGAGACATAGATATTTGTAAAGTGCATAAGGACCGGAATGTCGCAGATCCGTTGACTAAACCTCTTCCACGAGCAAAACATGATCAACACCAGAACTCTATGGGTGTTCGATTCATCACAATGTAACTAGATTATTGACTCTAGTGCAAGTGGGAGACTGTTGGAAATATGC
Organism: Triticum dicoccoides; assembly: GCF_002162155.2. Lineage (NCBI taxonomy): Eukaryota > Viridiplantae > Streptophyta > Magnoliopsida > Poales > Poaceae > Triticum > Triticum dicoccoides. The sequence goes on from NC_041390.1 coordinate 139,741,085, forward strand.
CCTAGAGGAAATAATAAAATGGTTATTATTATATTTCCTTGTTCATGATAATTGTCTATTGTTCATGCTATAATAGTGTTATCCGGAAATCGTAATACATGTGTGAATACATAGACCACAACATGTCCCTAGTAAGCCTCTAGTTGACTAGCTTGTTGATCAGTAGATGGTTACGGTTTCCTGACCATGGGCATTGGATGTCATTGATAATGGGATCACATCATTAGGAGAATGATGTGATGGACAAGACCCAATCCTAAGCATAGCGCAAGATCGTGTAGTTCGTCCGCTAAAGCTTTTCTAATGTCAAGTTCTTTTCCTTAGACCATGAGATTGTGCAACTCCCAGATACCATAGGAATGCTATGGGTGTGTCAAACGTCACAACGTAACTGGGTGGCTATAAAGGTGCACTACTGGTATCTTCGAAAGTATCTGTTGGGTTGGCACGAATCGGAGAGGTATCTCTAGGCCCACTCGGTAAGACATCATCGTAATGATCTCAACGTGACTGAGGGTTGGTCACGGGATGATGTTTTATGGAACGAGTAAAGTGACTTGCTGGTAACAAGATTGAACGAGGTATTGGGATACCGACGATCGAATCTCGGGCAAGTAACATACCGATTGACAAAGGGAATTGTATACGGGATTGATTGAATCCTCGACATCGTGGTTCATCCAATTAGATCATCATGGAACATGTGGGAGCCAACATGGGTATCCAGATCCCGCTGTTGGTTATTGGCTGGAGAGATGTCTCAGTCACGTCTGCATGATTCCCGAACCCGTAGGGTCTACACACTTAAGGTTCGATGACACTAGGGTTATAGGGAAAGGTTTTATGTGGTTACCGAATGTTGTTCGGAGTCTCAGATGAGATCTTGGACGTAACGAGGAGTTCCGGGATGGTCCGGAGACAAAGATTTATATATGGGAAGTCCTTATTCGGTCGCCGGAAGTGTTCGGGGGTTTATCGGTATTGTACCGGGACCACCGAAAGGGTTCCGGGGGTCCACCGGGAGGGTCCACCTGCCCCGGAGGGCCCTATGGGCTGAATATGGAGGGGGAACCAGCCCCTAGATGGGCTGGGCACCAAACCCCCTAGGGCCCATGCGCCTAGGGTTTGGGGGAACCCTAAAAGGGGCCGCCCCCTTGGCTTGGGGGGCAAGCCTCCCCCCTTGGCCGCCGCCCCCCTCTAGATCCATCTGGAGGGTGCCGGCCCCCCTCTCCCTTTTCCCTATAAATAGAGGGAGGTGGGAGGGCAGCCGCACCACATCCAAGGCGCAGCCCTCCCCCACCCCAACACCTCCTCCTCCTCCCGCGACGCTTGGCGAAGCCCTGCCGAAGTACCACACTACTCCAACACCACCACGATGTCGTGCTGCTGCTGGACAGAGTCTTCCCCAACCTCTCCCTCTCTCCTTGCTGGATCAAGGCGTGGGAGACGTCACCGGGCTGCACGTGTGTTGAACGCGGAGGCGCCGTTGTTCGGCGCTTGGATCGGAATCTACCGCGATCTAAATCGCCACGAGTACGACTCCCTCATCCGCATTCTTGTAACGCTTCCGTGTCGCGACCTTCAAGGGTATGAAGATGCACTTCCCTCTCTCTCTCTCTCTCGTTGCTAGTTTCTCCATAGATTTATCTTGGTGATGCATAGAATTTTTTAAAATTTATGCAATGATCCCCAACAACCATGTGATGATCAGGTGTGATAAGCTCTACGTTCACATACAACGGCTGCAAGCCAGTTTTTCACACGCAGAATACTCGGGTTAAACTTGACGAGCCTAGCATATGCAGATATGGCCTCGGAACACTGGAGACCGAATGGTCGAGCATGAATTATATAGAAGATATGATCAACATAGAGATGTTCACCATTGAAAACAACTCCATCTCACATGATGATCAGACATGGTTTAGTTGATATGGATCACGTGATCACTTAGATGATTAGAGGGATGTCTATCTAAGTGGGAGTTCTTAAGTAATATGATTAATTGAACTTTAATTTATCATGAACTTAGTCTTGATAGTAATTGCATATCTATGTTGTAGATCAACAGCTTGCGATGTAGCCTCCCATTTAATTTTGATATGTTCCTAGAGAAAAAGAATTTGAAAGATGATAGTAGCAATGATGCGGACTTGGTCTGTGATCTGAGGATTATCCTCATTGCTGCACAGAAGAATTATGTCCTTGATGCACCGCTAGGTTACGGACCTATTGCAGGGGCAGAGGCAAATGTTATGAATGTTTGGCAAGCTCGGTATGATGACTACTTGATAGTTTAGTGCGCCATGTTGTACGTACTAGAACCAGGACTTCAAAAACGTTTTGAATGCCATGGAATATATAAGCTGTTCTAAGAGTTGAAATTGGTATTTCATACTCATGCCCGTGTCGAGAGGTATGAGACCTTTGACAGTACATTGCCTACAAGATAGAGGAGAATAGCTCAACCAGTGAGTATGTGCTCAGATTGTCTGGGTACTACAATTGCTTGAATCAAGTGGGAGTTAATCTTCCAGATAAGATAGTAATTGATAAAGTTCTCTAGTCACTATCATCAAGTTACTAGAACTTAGTGATGAACTATAATATGCAAGGGATGACGAAAATGATTCTCGAGCTCTTCGTGGTGCTGAAATCGACGAAGGTAGAAATCAAGAAAAGCATCAAATGTTGATGGTTGACAAAACCACTAGTTTCAAGTAAAAGGGCAAGGGAAAGAAAGGGAACTTCAAGAAGAATGGCAAGCAAGTTGCCACTCCCATGAAGAAGCCCAAAGATAGACCCAAGCCTGAAACTGAGTGCTTCTAATGCAAAGGAAATGGTCACTGGAAGTGGAACTGGCTTAGATACTTGGCGGATAAGAAGGATGGAAAAGTGAACAAAGGTATATTTGATATACATGTTATTGATGTGTACTTTACTAGTGTTTATAGCAACTCATGAGTGTTTTATACTGGTTCAGTTGCTAAGAGTAGTAACTCGAAATGGGAGTTGAACAATAAACAGAGACTAGTTAAGGGCGAGGTGATGATGAGAGTTGGAAGTGATTCCAAGGTTGATAAGATCACCATCGCACACTCCCTTTACCTTCCGGATTAGTGTTGAACCTAAAATAAATGTTAATTGGTGTTTGCGTTGAGCATAAATATGATTGGATCATGTTTATTGCAATACGGTTATTCATTTAAGTCAAAGAATAATTGTTGTTCTATTTACATGAATAAAACCTTCTATGGTCATACACTCAATATAAATGGTTTATTGAATCTCGATCATAGTAATACACATATTCATAATATTGAAGCCAAAAGATGCAAAGTTAATAATGATAGTGCAACTTATATGTGGCACTGCCGTTTAGGTATTGGTGTAAAGCGCATGAAGAAACTCCATGCTGATGGACTTTTGGAATCACTTGATTAGGAATCACTTGATGGTTGCGAACCATGCCTCATGGGCAAGATGACTAAGACTCTGTTCTCATGCGATCCGATAAGTGTTGAGGCTCGCGGCGGGTATCGTAATTTTCTGACCTTCACAGATGATTTGAGCAGATATGGGTATATCTACTTAATGAAACATAAGTCTGAAACATTTGAAAAGTTCAAAGAATTTCAGAGTGAAGTGGAAAATCATCGTAACAAGAAAATAAAGTTTCTACGATCTGATCTCGGAGGAGAATATTTGAGTTACGAGTTTGGTCTTAATTTGAAACAATGTGGAATAGTTTTGCATCTCACGCCACCTGGAACACCACAGCATAATGGTGTGTCCGACCATTGTAATCGTACTTTATTGGATAAGGTGCGATCTATGATGTCTCTTACCGATTTACCACTATCGTTTTGGGGTTATCCATTAGAGACAGCTGCATTCACGTTAAATAGGGCACCATCTAAATCCGTTGAGATGACACCGTATGAACTATGGTTTGGCAAGAAACCAAAGCTTTTGTTTCTTAAAGTTTGGGGTTGCAATGCTTATGTGAAAAAGTTTCAAACTGATAAGCTTGAACCTAAATCAGAGTAGTGCGTCTTCATAGGATACCCAAAATAAACTGTTGGGTACACCTTCTATCACAGATCCAAAGGCAAGATATTTTTTTGCTAAGAATGGATCCTTTCTAGAGAAGGAGTTTCTCTCGAAAGAAGTGAGTGGGAGGAAAGTGGAAATTGATGAGGTAGTTGTACCTTCTCCTGAATTGAGTTCATCATAGAAATCAGTTCCAGTGATTCCTACACCAATTAGTGAGGAAGCTAATGATGATGATCATGAAACTTCAGATCAAGTTACTACCAAACCTCGTAGGTCAACCAGAGTACGGTCCGCACCAGAGTGGTACGGTAATCCTGTTCTGGAAGTCATGTTACTAGACCATGACGAACCTACGAACTATGAGGAAGCGATGATGAGCCCAGATTCCGCAAAATGGCTTGAGGCCATGAAATCTGAGATGGGATCCATGTATGAGAACAAAGTATGGACTTTGATTGACTTGCCCGATGATCGGTGAGTCATTGAGAATAAATGGATCTTCAAGAGGAAGACGGACACTTATAGTAGTGTTACTATCTACAAAGCTCGAATTGTCGCAAAAATGTTTTTGACAAGTTCAAGGTATTGACTACGATGAGATTTTCTCACTCGTATCGATGCTTAAAAGTCTATCCGAATCATGTTAGCATTTGCCGCATTTTATGAAATCTGGCAAATGGATGTCAAAATTGCATTCCTTAATGGATTTCTTAAAGAAGAATTGTATATGATGCAACCAGAAGGTTTTGTCGAACCTAAAGGTGCTAACAAAGTGAGCAAGCTCCAGCGATCCATCTATGGACTGGTGCAAGCATCTCGGAGTTGGAATATATGCTTTGATAAAGTGATCAAAGCATATGGTTTTATATAGACTTGCGTTGAAGCCTGTATTTACAATAAAGTGAGTGGGAGCACTATCGCATTTCTGATAAGTATATGTGAATGACATATTGTTGATCAGAAATAATGTAGAATTTTCTAGAAAGCATAAAGGAATGTTTGAAAGGAGTTTTTCAAAGAAACACCTCGGTGAAGCTACTTACATATTGAGCATCAAGATCTATAGAGATAGATCAAGATGCTTGATATATTTTCAATGAGTACATACATTGACAAGATTTTGAAGTAGTTCAAAATGGAACAGTCAAAGAAGGAGTTCTTGCCTGTGTTGCAAGGTGTGAAGTCGAATAAAGACTCAGAACGCGACCACAACAAAAAATAGAAAGAGAATGAAAAGTCATTCCCTATGCATCAGTCATAGGTTCTACAAAGTATGCTATGCTGTGTACCAGACCTATTTTGTACCTCACCATAAGTTTGGCAAGAGGTTACAATAGTGATCCAGGAGTGGATCATTGGACATCGGTAAAAAATATCCTTAGTGGAATAAGCAAATGTTTCTCGGTTATGGAGGTGACAAAGAGTTCGTCGTAAAGAGTTACGTTGAAGCAAGCTTTGACAGCGATCTGGATGACTCTAAGTCTCGATCTAGATACATATTTAAGTGGGAGCAATTAGCTAGAGTAGCTCCGTGCAAAGCATTGTAGACATAGAAAATTTGCAAAATACATATGGCTCTGAATGTGGCAGACCCGTTGACTAAATTTCTCTCACAAGCAAAACATGATCACTCTTTGGGTCTAAATCACATAGCGATGTGAACTAGATTATGGACTCTAGTAAACCCTTTGGGTGTTAGTCACATGGACATGTGAACTAATCACATAAAGATGTGAACTATTGGTGTTAAATCACATGACGATGTGAACTAGATTATTGACTCTAGTGCAAGTGGGAGACTGAAGGAAATATGCCCTAGAGGCAATAATAAAGTTGTTATTTATATTTCCTTATATCATGATAAATGTTTATTATTCATGCTAGAATTGTATTAACCAGAAACTTAGTACATGTGTGAATACATAGACAAAAGAGTGTCCCTAGTATGCCTCTACTTGACTAGCTCGTTAATCAAAGATGGTTAAGTTTGCTAGCCATGGACATGTGTTGTCATTTGATGAATGGGATCACATCATTAGAGAATGATGCGATGGACAAGACCCATCCGTTAGCTTAGCATAATGATCATTCAGTTTTATTGCTACTGCTTTCTTCTTGACTTATACATGTTCCTCTGACTGCGAGATTATGCAACTCCCGAATACCGGAGGAACACGTTGTGTGCTATCAAACTTCATAACGTAACTGGGTGATTATAAATATGCTCTACAGGTGTCTCCAATGGTGTTTGTTGAGTTGGCATAGATCGAGATTAGGATTTGTCACTCCATCTATCGAAGAGGTATCTCTAGGCCCTCTCGGTAATGTACATCACTCTGAGCCTTGCAAGCAATGTGACTAATGAGTTAGTTGCGGGATGATGCATTACGGAACGAGTAAAGAGACTTGCTGGTAACGAGATTGAACTAGGTATGATGATACCGACGATCAAATCTCGGGCAAGTAACATATCGATGACAAAGGGAACAACGTATGTTGTTATGCGGTTTGACCATAAAGATCTTCGTAGAATATGTAGGAGCCAATATGAGCATACAGGTTCTGCTATTGGTTATTGACCGGAGATGTGTCTCGGTCATGTATACATAGTTCTCGAACCCGCAGGGTCCGCATGCTGAACGTTTGATGACGATTTGTATTACGATTTATGTGATTTGATGTACCGAAGGTTTTTCGGAGTCCCGGATGAGACCACGGACATGACGAAGAGTCTCGAAATGTTTGAGACGTAAAGATCGATATATTGGAAGGCTATATTCGGACATTGAAAAGGTTCCGAGTGATTCGGGTATTTTTCGGAGTACTGGAGAGTTACGGGAATTCGCCGGAGAGTAGGGGGTCCCGAGCTATGGAGTCTCGGATCAATGGTAACAGGAACGGAGGAGACGATGTTTTACCTAGGTTCGGGCCCTCTTGATGGAGGTAAAACCCTACGTCCTTCTCTTGTTTATATTGATGGAGTATCAAGTACAGAGTCGATCTACCTCGAGATCATATGTTGTGGTCTAAACCCTAGGGGTATGATGATTGATGTCATAACGATCTAGCCTGGCCCTGGCTTATATAATGTACCAGAGGCCTAGGATAACAAGAGTCCTAGTCGAATACGTTGGTGGAGAGGAGCCCTTGTCTTGATCATCAAGTCTTGTGGAATATTCCTTGAATGCGGCAAGGGCTGCCCAAAGTGGCCCATGAGTAAACTGCCATGGGGGTCCTCGGCCCAATCCAGCTGGTCGGGACACGACGTGGTGAGTACCCCCTATTCTAGGACACCGTCAGTAGCCCCCTGAACCGGTCTTCAAGTTGGGGACACTGCTCGATTCTTCCGAACTGTTCTTCATCTTCAGTCGTCGGTCTTGAAAACTGGTTCAACAAATCTTCTTATCTTCGATCTTGAGGATCGCCGAAATAAATCCGAAGAGTTTACACGTCGGGTACCCGAGGAGCCCCTTTAAGTTATCGTCCTTTATCAATGCCTTGTTATTTTTATGCCCACCTCTGGTTTGAAGTGTTTCCCGTGCGGTGGTGTCCTCTCGCGTGCGAGCTCCAACGCCGGACTGCATTCGAGGTATCCTTTGCAGCCGACCACCAACGCCAGACCGCTTCCGAGCTCCAACGCCGGAATGTATCCGAGGTGTCATAGATTACTGGTACCTCTTGAGCACTGCGTTGGTTTTCCCTTGAAGAGGAAAGGGTGATGCAGCAAAGTAGCGTAAGTATTTCCCTTAGTTTTTGAGAACCAAGGTATCAATCTAGTAGGAGGCCACGCACGAGTCCCTCGCACCTACACAAACAAATAAAATCCTTGCAACCAACACAATAAAGGGATTGTCAATCCCTTCACGGTCACTTACGAAAGTGAGATCTGATAGATATGATAAATAATATTTTTGGTATTTTTATGATAAAGATGCAAAGTAAAGAAAGCAAAATAAACGGAAAAGGAAATACCTTGTTGACGGAAGATTAATATGATGGAGAATAGACCCGAGGGCCATAGGTTTCACTAGTGGCTTCTCTCGAGAGCATAAGTATTACGGTGGGTAAACAAATTACTGTTGAGCAATTAACATAATTGAGCATAGTTATGATAATATCTAGGTATGATCATGTATATAGGCATCACATCTAAGACAAGTAGACCGACTCCTGCCTGCATCTACTACTATTACTCCACACATCGATCGCTATCCAGCATGCATCTAGAGTATTAAGTTCAAAAGAACATAGTAACGCTTTAAGCAAGATGGCATGATGTAGAGGGATAAACTCATGCAATATGAAATAAACCCCATCTTGTTATCCTCGATGGCAACAATACAATACGTGCCTTGCTGCCCCTACTGTCACTGGGAAAGGACACCGCAAGATTGAACCCAAAGCTAAGCACTTCTCCCATTGCAAGAAAGATCAATCTAGTAGGCCAAACCAAACTGATAATTCAAAGAGACTTGCAAAGATAACCAATCATACATAAAAGAATTCAGAGAAGATTCAAATATTGTTCATAGATAAACTTGATCATAAACCCACAATTCATCGGTCTCAACAAACACACCGCAAAAGAAGATTACATCGAATAGATCTCCACAAGAGAGGGGGATAACTTTGTATTGAGATCCAAAAAGAGAGAAGAAGCCATCTAGCTAATAATTATGGACCCGAAGGTCTGAAGTAAACTACTCACACTTCATCGGAGAGGCTATGGTGTTGATGTAGAAGCTCTCCGTGATCGAGGCCCCCTCCGGCGGAGCTCCGGAAAAGGCCCCAAGATGGGATCTCACGGGTACAGAAAGTTACGGTGGTGGAATTAGTGTTTTGGCTCCGTCTCTGGTAGTTTGGGGGTACGTAGGTATATATAGGAGGAAGAAGTACGTCGGTGGAGCAACGTGGGCCCCACAAGGGTGGAGGGAGCGCCTGGGGGGGGGTAGGCGCGCCCCTCTACCTCGTGCCCTCCTGGTTTCTTTCTTGACATAGGGTCCAAGTCCTCTGGATCATGTTCGTTCCGAAAATCACGTTCCTGAAGGTTTCATTCCGTTTGGACTCCGTTTGATATTCTTTTTCTGCGAAACTCTGAAATAGGCAAAAAATAGCAATTCTAGGCTGGGCCTCCGGTTAATAGGTTAGTCCCAAAAATAATATAAAACTGTATAATAAAGCCCAATAATGTCCAAAACAGGATATAATATAGCCTGGAACAATCAAAAAGTATAGATACATTGGAGACGTATCAAGCATCCCCATGCTTAATTCATGCTTTTCCTCGAGTAGGTAAATGATAAAAACAGAATTTTTGATGTGGAATGCTACTTGGCATAATTTCAATGTAATTCTCTTAATTGTGGTATGAATATTCAGATCTGAAAGATTCAAGACAACAGTTCAATATTGACATAGAAATAATAATACTTCAAGCATACTAACTAAGCAATTATGTCTCTTCAAAATAACATGGCCAAAGAAAGTTATCCCTACAAAATCATATAGTTTGGCTATGCTCCATCTTCACCACACAAAGTATTTAAATCATGCACAACCCCGATGACAAGCCAAGCAATTGTTTCATACTTTTGGTGTTCTCAAACTGTTTCAATCTTCACGCAATACATGAGCATGAGCCATGGACATAGTACTATATGTGGAATAGAATGGTGGTTGTGTAGAAGACAAAAAGGGAGAAGATAGTCTCACATCAACTAGGCGTATCAACGGGATATGGAGATGCCCATTAATAGATATCAATGTGAGTGAGTAGGGATTGCCATGCAACGGATGCACTAGAGCTATAAGTATATGAGCTCAACAAGAATAACTAAGTGGGTGTGCATCCAACTCGCTTGCTCACGAAGACCTATGGCATTTTGAGGAAGCCCATTATTGGAATATACAAGCCAAGTTCTATAATGAAAAATTCCCACTAGTATATGAAAGTGATAACATAGGAGACTCTCTATCGTGAAGACCATGGTGCTATTTTGAAGCACAAGTGTGGAAAAGGGATAGTAGTATTGTCCCTTTTTTATATATATATTTTTGGGGCCTTTTTTTTCATTTGGCCTTTTTTGGGGGACAATACTCTATGAATGATGATCATCACACTTCTATTTATTTACAACTCAATGATTACAACTCGATACTAGAACAAAGTATGACTCTATATGAATGCCGCTAGCGGTATACCGGGATAGCAATGATGCATGAGTGACTTGTACAAAAGAATTATGAATGGTGGCTTTGCCACAACTAAAATGTCAACTACATGATCATGCAAAGCAATATGACAATGATGGAGCGTGTCATAGTAAACGGAACGGTGGAAAGTTGCATGGCAATATATCTCTGAATGGCTATACGAATGCCATGATAGGTAGGTATGGTGGCTGTTTTGAGGAAGGTATATGGTGGGTGTATGATACCGGCGAAAGGTGCGCGGTATTAAAGAGGCTAGCAATGGTGGAAGGGTGAGAGTGCGTATAATCCATGGACTCAACATTAGTCATAAAGAACTCACATACTTATTGCAAAAATCTATTAGTTATAGAAGCAAAGTACTACACGCATGCTCCTAGGGGGATATATTGGTAGGAAAAGACCATCGCTCGTCCCCGACCGCCACTCATAAGGAAGACAATCAATAAATAATTCATGCTCCAACTTCTTCACATAATGGTTCACCATACGTGCATGCTATGGGAATCACAAACTTCAACACAAGCACTTCTAAAATTCACCACTACTCAACTAGCACGACTCTAATATCACCATCTCCATATCTCAAAACAGTTATCAAGTATCAAACTTCTCATAGTATTCAACACACTCATAAGAAAAAAATTAAATCTTGAATGCCTAACATAATTAAAGCAAATTACCACACTGTTTTGTAGGACTCTCAAAATAATCTAAGTGAAGCATGATAGAACAATAGTTTCTATAAAACAAATCCACCACCGTGCCCTAAAAGATATAAGTGAAGCACTAGAGCAAAAACTATATAACTCAAAAGATATAAGTGAAGCACATAGAGTATTCTAACAATTTCCGAATCATGTGTGTCTCTCTAAAAAGGTGTGTAAAGCAAGGATGATTGTGGAAAACTAACAAATAAAGACTCAAATAATACAAGACGCTCCAAGCAAAACACATATCATGTGGTAAATAAAAATATAGCTCCAAGTAAAGTTACCGATGAAAGTAGACAAAAGAGGGGATGCCTTGCGGGGCATCCCCAAGCTTGGGATTTTAGGTGTACTTATATTATCTTGGGGTGCCAAGGGCATACCCAAGCTTAGGCTCTTTCCATTCCTTGTTCCATAATCCATCAAATCTTTCACCCAAAACTTGAAAACTTCACAACACAAAACTTAAAGTAGAAAATCTCGTGAGCTCCGTTAGCGAAAGAAAAAAACACCACTTCAAGGTACTGTAATGAACTCATTCTTTATTTATATTGGTGTTAAACCTACTGTATTCCAACTTCTATATAGTTTATAAACTATTTTACTAGCCATAGATTCATCAAAATAAGCAAAGAACACACGAAAAACAGAATCTGTCAAAAACAGAACAGTCTGTAGTAGTCTGTAGCTAACGCAAGTTCTGGAAACCCAAAAATTCTAAAATAAATTTATGGACTTGAGGAATTTATCTATTAATCATCTGCAAAAATAATTAACTAAATAGAACTTTCCAAATAAAAATGGCAGCAATTCTCGTGAGCGCTAAAGTTTCTGTTTTTACAGCAAGATTAAAAAGACTTTCCCCAAGTCTTCCCAACTGTTCCACTTGGCACAAACACTAATTAGACACAAAAAACACAACCAAAAAAGAGTCTAGATAAATTATTTATTACTAAACAGTAGAAAAAAGCAAGAAATAAAAATAAAATTGGGTTGCCACCCAACAAGCGCTATCGTTTAACGCCCCTAGCTAGGCATAATATTTCAATTATGCTCACATGAAAGACAAGAATTGACGCACAAAGAGAGCATCATAGAACACGTGACAAACACATATAAGTCTAACATACTTCCTATGCATAGGCATATTATAGGCAAACAAATTATCAAGGAAAGCAAAAACTAGCATATGCAAGAAAGCGAAAAGAAACAATAGCAATCTCCACATAATGAGAGGTAATCTAGTAACACGAAAATTTCTAAAACAATATTTTCCTCTCTCATAATAATTACATGTAGGATCATAAGAAAATTCAATAATATAGCTATCACAAAACATATTCTTAACAAGATCCACATGTATGCAAAGTTGACACTCTTCCAAAATAGTGGGATTAACATTAACTAAAGTCATGACCTCTCCAAACCCACTTTTATCAAAAACTTCATAAGATTGAACATTTTTCAAATATGTGAGATTTAAAGTTGACACTCTTCCAAATCCAATTTCAATAATATTGCAAACACTATTATCAATCTCATATTCATCATGGGGCTTAAATAAATTTTCAAGATCAAAAGAAGAATCACCCCAATCATGATCATTGCAACAAATAGTAGTCATAGCAAAACTAGCATCCCCAAGCTTAGGGTTTTGCATATCATTAACACAATTGACATTAAGAGAATTTATAATAACATCATTGCAATCATGCTTTTCATCGAAGGAACTATTAAATATGGGTGCAATAGCAACGATCTCATGTTTAACATAAGGAGCTATAGCAAATTCATCTTCATAAATATTGGCATCATGGCCACAAGAATATCAAGCATCATGTTCATCAAGGGATATTTCAATCAAATCATAGGAATCATAATTATCTATAGATTCATGCATATCATTATTTTCACCCGAAGCAACAGTCATTCTTTCAATAAATTCTTTGGCATAGACATTATGAGCATAGTTTTCATAGCAATATTTAAGTATGTCAAAATTTTCAAATTCGTAGAGAGTAATATCATATTTTTTATCAAAGAAGCAACTTCATAAGCACCCTTAAAAGCAACAAATTCTTCAATTCGTTCGATATCGTAGTAACTATAAACACCCTTTGCATAAGAAGATAAGATTTCAATATCATTAAACTCACATAGGTAGGGGAGGTGTTTTTTAGGGTTCTTAGAGCAACAAGTAAAATCACAAATTTCACAAAGATTCCAAGCATAACACAGTAATCTGTTTATTTGATTCCATAAGAGTCTCCCTTTTTCAGACAAACGGTGAGGCACAAAATGAGCATGCTCATCTATAGATTTCCCATCAACTAGGCTAGTTGGGGTATCAGCGCAAGCGCATAAGGATGGAAGATGATCTAAGTAGAACACTTTAAGTGGATCCATATCAATAGATTTTTAGCAAGCAAAGATGCAAGGAAATAGAAGGCACACGGAAACACAAACAAGGATACATACGGGAAGAAAGCAAACAAAAGAAGAGGCAAATAGGGAAAGAGAAGGAGGACGGAGAGAGAGGGCAAATAAAACGGCAAGGGTGAAGTGGGGGAGAGGAAAATGAGAGGCAAATGGCAAATAATGTAATGCAGGAGATAAGGGTTTGTGATGGGTACTTGGTATGTTGACTTTTGCGTAGACTCCCCGGCAACGGCGCGAGAAATCCTTCTTGCTACCTCTTGAGCACTGTGTTGGTTTTCCCTTGAAGAGGAAAGGGTGATGTAGCAAAGTAGCGTAAGTATTTCCCTCAGTTTTTGAGAACCAAGGTATCAATCCAGTAGGAGGTCACGCACGAGTCCCTTGCACCTACACAAACAAAAACAATTCTCGCAACCAACACAATAAAGGGGTTGTCAATCCCTTCACGGTCACTTACGAAAGTGAGATTTGATAGATATGATAAGATAATATTTTTGGTATTTTTATGATAAAGATGCAATGTAAAGAAAGCAAATAAACGGAAAAGGAAATAGCTTGTTGACGGAAGATTAATATGATGGAGAATAGACCCAGGGGCCATAGGTTTCACTGGTGGATTCTCTCAAGAGCATAAGTATTACGGTGGGTAAACAAATTACTGTTGAGCAATTGACAGAATTGGGCATAGTTATGAGAATATCTAGGTATGATCATGTATATAGGTATCACGTCCGAGACAAGTAGACCGACTCCTTCCTGCATCTACTACTATTACTCCACACATCGACCGCTATCCAGCATGCATCTAGAGTATTAAGTTCAAAAGAACAGAGTAACGCTTTAAGCAAGATGACATGATGTAGAGGGATAAACTCATGCAATATGAAATAAACCCCATCTTGTTATCCTCGATGGCAACAATACAATACGTGCCTTGCTGCCCCTACTGTCACTGGGAAAGGACACCGCAAGATTGAACCCAAAGCTAAGCACTTCTCCCATTGCAAGAAAGATCAATCTAGTAGGACAAACCAAACTGATAATTCGAAGAGATTTGCAAAGATAACCAATCATACATAGAAGAATTCAGAGAAGATTCAAATATTGTTCATAGATAAACTTGATCATAAACCCACAATTCATCGGTCTCAACAAACACACCGCAAAAGAAGATTACATTGAATAGATCTCCACAAGAGAGGGGGAGAACTTTGTTTTAAGATCCAAAAAGAGAGAAGAAGCCATCTAGCTAATAACTATGGAACCGAAGGTCTGAAGTAAACTACTCACACTTCATCGGAGAGGCTATGGTGTTGATGTAGAAGCCCTCCGTGATCGAGGCCCCCTCCAGCGGAGCTCCGGAAAAGGCCCCAAGATGGGATCTCACGGGTACAGAAAGTTACGGTGGTGGAATTAGGGTTTTGGCTCCATCTCTGGTAGTTCGGGGGTACGTAGGTATATATAGGAGGGAGAAGTACATCGGTGGAGCAACATGGGCCCTACGAGGGTGGAGGGCGCGCCTGGGGAGGGTAGGCGCGCCCCCTACCTCGTACCCTCCTGGTTGCTTTCTTGACATAGGGTCCAAGTCCTCTGGTTCATGTTCCTTCCAAAAATCACGTTCCCGAAGGTTTCATTCCGTTTGGACTCCGTTTGATATTCTTTTTCTGCGAAACTCTGAAATAGGCAAAAAACAACAATTCTAGGCTGGGCCTCAGGTTAATATGTTAGTCCCAAAAATAATATAAAAGTGCATAATAAAGCCCAATAATGTCCATAACAGGATATAATATAGCATGGAACAATAAAAAATTATAGATACATTGGAGACGTATCAATTACCTTGGTCTTGAAAAAGTTAAAAGGGTTCAAACGAGATTAATGCCGGAGATGCCCTCTATGGAGCCACCCACTTGCAACTGAGCTTTATGCCGAACTGCTTCCGAGATATCTTTTGCGTTCGAGCACCAACATCAGACTGTATCCGAGGTGGTGCACCACCCCGACCATGGGCTGATTGTTATGAATTTGATTCCTAATTGTGTAATGTATTCTCTGCCGAGATGTATAGCAAGTAGCCTTCAAGGTGCGTGCTGGCATAATATCCGGGATGCACCTGAAGGATAAAATCAAACCGCTGACCCTAGTAGCCCCTGAGACTCAGGTCAACTCGTAAAATTAGCCTGAGGATCAATTCCCAGCTCGGCACCATACTTAGAAATAGCAACGCAGTGTAATATATTAGAGGAAATAGTGATTGGTGAACGGGCCCTTGAGAGAGGGTTTTGATAAGTCGCCGTAATATATTAGCTTGATGCTGGACAAGTCCCAGATGGTACCTATTGTTGTCCAAAGACGCGTTTGCGCATAGTCCGGTCCAGCCGAACACTGAGCACTTTGAATTTTCTGCATTGAATGGGCAATGCAGTAGCCCCAAGACACTGGTCGGGTGGCAACACCAGATCAGGGGATCGATGTGCCCCTTTAATATTAGTGAATGATAAGCCCGAAGCCCATTAGCCCCCGAGCCTTAATACGGGCATGGGTGGACGAATTAAGGATCGATATCCAGAGTAAAATCACAAATTATGTGTAATGATTATATGTATCCAAGTACTTTACATCATTAATGCTCGGATCCGCACTATACAAACTTTGTTGACCGACCATCGGCTTCAACCTCCTCGGCCAGAAGCCGGGGAGTGTTTGTCCTACTTTATAAAGCCGTTATAAGGGCAAAGATTTATGGAAAACAAGGAAATCCGGCCATATGGTTTTATAAACAAAGGTACATAGAGAGATATGAAACATCTTCCAAAGAAAATAATCCTGCTATCGGTTCCTTTCTTTGGGTTGTCATGCTGATCATGATCATGAAACCTCACCTCCAATCAATCTGAGAGAAAAATATTAAGGATTTAGTTTGGGGAAAGTTCCCAAACTTTGTGGTATTAATGAACCAAAATTTTCACTTTCGTCGTTGCCGACCAATTATATCATTTAAGATCACTAGCTTTCAGCTTCACCCAGTCTGAGGTACTAACTCGGATGACCCGGTAGTAACAATCACAAAGGTGCTCCCTTTACCTCCTAGCCAGACAATCGGGAACATAGGGGTAAGCACAGGAGCCAGGCAACCCAGCTTGCCACAATCTTAAGTCAAAGTGATGCATATTTATGGCCTTATAACGATGATTACGGAAGGCAACCCTCGTATATTAAATACGAACGTTGATGATATATTTACTTTGACTCTGTTGTGACCGTTTATCAGTTGAAAGTGGCCTATCGTCGGCTTCCACCCCCTTGTAGATGCTATGCAGGGTGTTTGCGCAATAACAAAACAACCCTTAGCCGATGTCTCGGTGCCTGAAGGTGGTTGTGTTAGCAGAAACGAGGCAATCAGATATGCGGGCTTTATAACTTTCACTTAGTCATAGGAGCTTTAAGTTGGGAGGCCAGTAACTAGCCCCCAGTTAGTGTTCGGCGACAGTCGAGGTCAAGCCGTAAACACTTCGGCAAATGTTATGAACACCGTCGTTTTACACGGGGTGACCTCTATCGATCTTATAGTTTAATATAGTCATCAGATTGCTGACCAGTTTACGCTTATTGTGACAATCAGTTTTTCGGCTTTCTCCACTGAGGCGCTTAACCATGCTAGTTGGAAGCACAATCGTAGTGGTTCTCCCTTTGCACACCTAGTCGAACAAAGCGAAACGTAGGAGGAAAGCACAGGAGCCGGGCAACCCAACTATTGACCGAAGACACAATTCGAAACCGATGCATATATAGCAATATCCAAAAATGTTTTTGCCGAATCTCTAAAGGTGTCTAGCGTTGCACTGCGAGACTTATGCTGGAAACACACAAATAGTTTAAAAGTGCCATAGGCTTGGAAAACCAAAAAACGTCAGTAAAAACTTGACGTCCAAACTAGATCAAGTGTTCGGTGCCAATCCGAAAATTGGCCTTTAAAAAAATGTGCTTCTGTCGTGCTTTAACATGACACATCCTATCTCAAGACTTCAAGCGGGTCAGCCTACGGCTTCAACCTCCTATCTCGAAGGCGGAGCACCTTTGATAGAGAAATTAGGCTCCTCGGCTATTGACCACACACTTGCGTCGAAAAAATGAGTGATAGAAAAAGACTTTGCAATGACTAAGAAGAAGAACACTTATTATAAAACAGCTCACATAAATTTAAGAGCCCCCAAGTGATTTGGGTAAAAGAACTTTATGTATAATGATTGTATGTACCGAAGTACTTATATCATATTTGTGTTCACCCGAACTTTAAACGCGTCTTAACCGACCGTCGGCTTCTCCCTCTTCGGTCAAGGGCTAAAAAGTGTTATGTACTCCATCTGTCGAGAATATCGATGGTCTTTCTGATAACCAGGCAATCAGGCCATAAAGCTGTAACAGACAAAGCATGCTCAAGGAACTTATGCTATATTACTGATGAAGTGTAAGAAGCATCTTCGAAGAAAATAGTACCCTCACCGATACCTTTCTTCGGTTGCTCATTGTTACTATGAGACTTGTGCAATAGATTTTTTGTACTCACGAGTTCCGTTGTGTGTCGACCATGATTGAAAACAATAAGAGCACTAGTTTTCGGCTTCACCCTGTCTGAGGTCCGAGCTCGGATGACCCGATCGTGACAATCGCAGAGGTGCTCCCTTTACTCCCTAGCCGAACAATCGGGAATGTAGGGGTAAACACAGGAGCAAGGTAGCCCAGCTTGCGGAACACTTAAGTCAACATGGTGCATATTGTGGCATAATACATGAACAAGGAACGAAGCCATACAAGTATAATCATATGCAAGAGGAAAGGCTTCATAAAGGAAGCCCCCAAGTAAACGGGGTATTTGCATTTGTGTGTCACAAACAAGGTTTTGACAAGGAAGTTTTTCACAAACAACTCTTTGCCAAAAAAAAGTATAATGCTTGGTCGAACCGAACAAAATTTAAAACTGAATGTTTTTTAGCATGAAAGCGACTTAGCTGGTTAATGTGCTCGATGTTGATGACGCAGGCCGGGATTGCGGCGGGACGAGGTCCCAGCCCCCGAGCCGGTCCCGAGATGGCCGAGCGAGGAGTTCGGCATTTCGAAGTGGTGACATAGCATGGTCGATGTGGCGAGGCGAAACCCCCAGTCCGGCCGAGACGTGATGATGGCGTCGGCACGCCAAGGTGAACGCGTGACGCAGCCGAAGTCGATCATCTACACACATAAAATAGTGTGGTCCAAAAAGAATAATATAAATATATATATATATAATCCTTGCATAGTTGCTTTTCACAAAAACAATTTATTTAAAGAGATGTGGCCTGGCACCGAAGTCAATGTTGATGCAGGGCATCGGCGTGACGCGGTGAAGGTGTGGCAAAGCCTGAATTCGCAGGCCGGTCCAAGTTTCGGATTCGGCATTCACCGAATTGTATATGGAAACAGACCGATCCACCATGCGACCTCGTTAATGCGGCCACCATTTGACAGACCTATGTATAGATAATGGAACAAATCGGAGTAATAATTTCTAAGAAAAGATAAACGAAGCAAGAAAAAGTTACTAGGATTAATAGCACCTGGTTTATCTGTTGTAGCAACATGAAGAAAGATTACTTCCAAAATTGGAACTAGATCCGCACACCCATTGCCTAATGGGCGATGAAGTGACGGCATGGCGATGCTAACAAAGGTTGGCTCGCCGAGGCAAAGCCCCCGGTCCAGCTAACGTGACAAAGCTGGTCGGCTGGTGATGTGAAGTCTCCGGAGTAGGCTAATGAAGAGATGGCGAAGCCCCCGGTCTAGTCCAAGGTAATGGAGCGGGTTGGTAAGGAGACATTGCAGCTGCCATGTCAGCCGAGGTAATTCGGCGTGATGGACATCAGTTTGAAGGAGCAATAGTGCGGCCATGCCAACGCTGGTCATAACTTGTGACGCGGTCAAAGCCGGATTGATGAAATGACCGAGCGGCGATGTCGGCGCGCCTAACCATGCAATCCGTAGTGCGATGGTGTTGGTGGTAATTTAGTATTCGTGATGCTGAACTCTTGTTCGGCTTGCCGAGCTGATGATCCGATAAGGTTGGGCTCGGCTCAATGAAGCGACGATCTGTCTAGCGCAGGTCGGCGGACGTGGAGTAAATGGCTGATTTAATACCGGCGCGACGGTGAAGATTACCTCCGAAATGGAGAAATTTTTTTAAGCATGTGTTCATAAACAAAACACAATACCCAACAAAGAGATTCTTCCAAAAAGGTTGTCCAATATCTCGTTCATGAAGAAAGATGAACTCGGGTCGGATTCGTATTTGCGCAGAAAATAGATCCAAAAAGTGATGCACTAATCGGAAGGTTCCCGGAGTTTGGACGGTCGGATTGAGCTGAAATTGTGAGAGGTGATAGATATAGGAATTCCGCAGCCGATCAACGGTTGGATCTTGTTGGGGATATTACTACTGGACGTAAACCGGCCAGTAGTAGCCGGATTAACTTTATGAAGAGTAGAATCCCATGAAGATGTGGAGATGATGGCGCCTTACGAAGGCCCAAAGCCCAGAAGAGAGTTAAGGCCTGTAGATGTAAACTGGCTTAATCATGTAACTTGCTTTGTAAGATAGGAAGTGTAGAGACCGAACCGGAAATGTTTATGATCCGGCTTCGGGACTCTGTAAACCGACGGGCGCCACCCATGTATATAAGGGGACGACCTGGCAGTTTTTCAAGGGACAACAATTCGAGAGCCAGAAAAAGCGGATTCGCTCCCTGGCCTTCGAAACCCAAGCAATATCAATCACAACTAGACGTAGGCTTTTACCTTCATCGAAGGGGCCGAACTAGTATAAACTTCCCGTGTCCCCTTGTCCGGTTTAACCCCTTTAAGCTAACCCGTTGCGATGGCTCCACAACTAAGTCCTTTCACAAGGACATCTGTCGTGACAAACCCATGACAGTTGGCGCCCACTGTGAGGCTATCGCATGATGGTTTCGAGTTCTTGAAGGGCAGCTTTGATGGACTCAAGGGATACGTTGTGGGCCGGATGATGAAGAGTTGTCGCGGCAAGCTCTACATCGACAACGCTGGAAGGGGTCCCGAGGTCGATTCAATTGAATATGGGTACCGGGTCCCCTTTGGTGGGATTCACATTTTCATCGGCAAAGATTGGTGAACCAGCCCTTGAGTCGGACATCTGCACCGACATCATCGAAACGGCTCAGCGTACAAGTTCGTCGCCGGTTCAGCCTGGGATGAAGCATGTCTTCGTAGGTGCTATCCATGGAGCAGAATACGAGGACGGACCGGCGTACGATGGAGAAACTGTTGTCTGTTCCAACGACGAGTCTTCCGGAGAGACCGAGTCGCTCTATCAGTTGCAGGATGGCCGGATTGGCGGGGGATCCGAGGGCAATAGTATTTCGGATCCCCCTGATCTGCCAAACCGGGCTGCTATCTTCATGGCCGGCACACAGTCGGCGCCTCATTCATCAGCTGCTGCAGCAATACTATCCGGTTCAACAACAGCTACACCGGCGGGGGCAGGAAGCTCTGCGCCACCTCCGGCTCAGGTCCTGTCTGATTTGTTCGATGCTTTGGTGACGCTGATGGCCGCAGAGGTGGATGCAGCAGCCCGGGAGCAACACAACGCGGAGATTGCAAAAGTAAAGGATCAGATAGCACAGGCTAAAGCGGACCTAGCGGCGGAAAACGCTAGGATGGCTACAGAGCGGGCTGAGTTGGAGGCTCAAGCCTACCGGATTAGGCTGGTCAGAACGCTTCCGAAGAAGTCATGACAAGAAGGTACCGATCGCATCTCCCGTCGGGTTATGAATCACGAAATCTTTTCAATATGCCAGGAGCAGGTACCAGTAACCAGCCAATACTGAACCGGACGGAGGCACCAGGAACGGGAGCACCGGTTCAGCCGCGCATGATGGACCCGCCTCGTCAGAACAATGTTGTGCCACAGTATGTACCAACACCTCCCGGGCATTATTCCAACCCGTTGGACAACATTGTGGCCGCCGCTTCACGCTTGGCAACCCTCCCGACCGATGGCGAATCACCAGTGGCAATTGAGGCACGTCGGGCCAGAGATCTCCTTCAAACAGCGCTAAATCAGCAGCAGGCATATTCACACAGTCGTGAGAGGATTCATTCCACTCCCCGTCCAAGCCGGAGCTATAGCAGGCACGTTGAGGATGAACCGGCCGTATCGAGCAGTGCACGTCACCGTAATTCGCCACGAGGACACAACCCGGCAGGAGGAGGAGCTAATGCACAGGATGTAGTGGATCATGGTCGCGCACGTCGGGATGCTGAGTTGGCAGCTCGACACGGAGCTCGTCAACCTACTCTGGTTCAGTCCGCCGCTTCAGTCGAAACAGGGATGGTATTCAGCTCCTTAGGGGTTCCATGCCTCACCACCGCTTTGCGTAATGTGAGACTGCCCGAGGATTTCAAAGGACCTCGTAAGGTACCCAATTACACCGCTGATTTTCAACCAAAGGCGTGGGTTGAGAGTTACGAGATGGCAATGGAGATGCTAGATGTGGATGAAGTGGTATGTGCTAAATATTTCACCATGATGTTGGAGGGAACAGCTCGTACTTGGTTAAAGAGCTTACCAACTAACTCGGTCGGATCATGGGACGAGTTGAAGCACTGGTTTATCCAGAACTTCAAAGACACTTGTAAGCAGCCCATGTCAATTGTGGATCTGGCCGCTTGTGTCCAGGAGGAGGGGGAGTCAATGACCCATTGGGTAAAGCGGGTCTCAGCAATTTTGCATTCATCAGATCATATCAATGCAGATACCGCAGTGCTAACGTTGGAGGGCAATTGCCTTTTTTATCGCTCAAGCAGAAGTTGGGAAGGCTTAAACGACACTGCAATGATATGTCAACGCTTATGGCCGCTTTGGTTAAGTACGCCGATTCAGATACTACCAAGGACCCCGACTCAGAGAAGGACAAACCGGGGAAAGGGAAAAAGAGCGGATCAGCTAAAGGGCAGCAGCATAATCCGGCAGGCTATGGCAACAATGGTAAGCGCTAGGCTGACAACAGTTTGGACTTTGTGGCTAACACCAACGCTCAGGAGAATGGTCAGCGCTGTAAAGGTAAGCAGCCCCAAAGAGGCGGTGGTTCAGGTCTTAATTTGGAGCGCCTGTTAAATCAACCCTGTCCGAAGCATGGGTCCAAAGAGAAGCCAGCATCACATCTTTGGAAGGATTGTTATATCATGTGAGATTTCAAGAACTCCAATATGTTCCAGTATGATAATGGCCCACCCGGCGGTTCTGGAGGTGGTTTCCACGGGCCGGGTTATGGAGGTGGCGGTTCCGGTTTAGGGTTTCAAGGCAACCAAACCGGACACATCATTCAAGGGCACCAAGGCAACCAGGGAGGTTACAACCATCAGGGGAACTAGCAGCAGCAGTAGTCGGATTACCAGACCAATCCCAAGCAGTTAAATAGCGGGCAATATCATGTCTTCACTACTAGTTTGTGTAAGCGTGATCAGAAGCTTCACAAAAGGGCAGTAAACTCTATTGAACCGGCAGTACCTCAGTATTTGCACTGGTCTGAGCAACTCATTTTGTGGAGTAGAGAGGATCACCCGCCCCGGGGTGACAATCCAGGTAACTTGGCCTTGGTGGTGGCCCCTCAAGTTGGGGGGTACAAGTTCACCAAAGTGCTCATGGATGGGGGAAGTAGTATCAATATCTTATATTATGATACATTCCGCCGTATGGGGTTGACAGATAAGAATCTTAAACCGTCAAATACCATTTTTCATGGTGTGGTGCCTGGTAAATCTGCATATCCAGTGGGCAAGATAGCCTTAGAGGTGGCTTTTGGAGATGACTATGATTTGAGGTCATAAACATTGACTTTTGAGGTGGTAAAAATCAAAAGCCTGTATCACGCCCTGTTTGGGCGGCCGGCTTATGCTAAGTTCATGGTGAGGCCGTGTTATGTTTATCTACAGCTTAAAATGCCAGGTCATAAGGGGACTATCACAGTAAATGGAAGCAGAAAGATCACTTTGGAGTGTGAGGAAGTTGATGTGGCTTATGCTGAGTCGGTTTGTGCCACGGAGGAATTGAAATTCTATAAGGAGCAAGTTGATCCGGCAGATATGACCTCTTTGAAAAAGCTGACTACATAGCATGATCCGGTGTTGAAGTTCAAAACGGCTATAGATACTAAGATGATTGACTTTATTCCTGGTGACTCATCCAAGCAATTCAGCATCAGCACTAACCTGGATCCCAAATAGGAAAGCGCGTTCATCGAGTTCATCCGTGAGAACCGGGACATCTTTGCATGGAAACCTTCTGACATGCCAGGTGTACCGAGGGAACTCGCTGAGCACACACTTAACATTGATCCTAAATTTAAACCGATCCGCCAATTTCTCCACCGCTTCAATGAACAAAGGCGTAAGTCTATTGGTGAAGAGGTAGCCCATTTATTGGCCGCAGGGTTTATCGTGGAGGTCTTTCATCCAGAGTGGTTGGCTAATCCGGTGCTGGTTCTTAAGAAAAATGGCACTTGGCATATGTGTGTGGATTACACAGATTTAAACAAGGCTTGCCCTGCAGACCCCTTTGCTCTCCCTCGCATTGATCAGATAATTGATGCTACGGCAGGTTGTGACCGTTTGTGTTTTCTGGATGCTTATTCTGGTTATCGTCAGATCAAAATGGCGGTTAAGGACCAGGAGAAGACAGCTTTCATAACTCCCTTTGGAGACTTCTTCTATGTCTCCATGCCCTTTGGACTCAAGAGTGCCCAGGCAACTTATCAGCGCTGTGTTTAGAATTGCCTTCATAAGCAGATTGGGCGCAATGTTCATGGATATGTGGATGATATTGTGATAAAGTCCAGAAAGGAGGAAACATTGATAGATGATTTGAGAGAAATCTTTGACAACCTCCGGGTTTACAAGATGATGCTCAATCCGGAGAAGTGTGTCTTTGGTGTCCCGGCAGGCAAGCTCTTGGGTTTTTTGGTGTCAAACAAAGGCATTGAGGCTAATCCGGAAAAAAAATTCAGCGATCACATCTTTGGCTAAACCGGCGTGCATCAATGACGTTCAACGTCTGGCCAGTCGGATTGCAGCTTTAAGCCGTTTTATCAGTCGTCTTGGGGAGAATGCCATCCCTTTATATCAGATGCTCAAGAAAACAGATAACTTTGTCTGGAGCGAGGCAACTGATAAAGCGTTCAAGGATCTGAAGAGGCAGTTAGCTGAACCGCCCGTGCTTGCAGCACCGATCGATAAGGAGCCGTTATTGCTATATGTGGCTGCTAATGCCTGAGCTGTTAGCGTGGCTATCATGGTAGATCGCAAGGAGGTTGGCAAGGAATATCCGGTTCAACGGCCGGTTTATTACATCAGTGAGGTGCTCGTTGAGTCAAAGCAGAGGTATCCACATTGGCAGAAGCTGGTATATGGAGTGTTTATGGCAAGCCGGAAGCTTAAACACTATTTTCAGGGCCATCCCATCACAGTGGTCAGTTCAGCCCCTCTGGGAGATATCATTCAAAATAGATAAGCAACTAGCCGGATTGCCAAGTGGGCTATCGAGCTTGGACCTCATGGGCTCACATATATACCCCGCACAGCAATCAAATCCCAGGCACTCGTGGACTTCATCAATGATTGGCAGAGTTATAGGCACCAGAAGAGAAACCAGATAATACGTATTGGACTATTCATTTTGATGGATCCAGGAAGTTGGAGGGCTCGGGGGCTGGAGTCATACTAACTTCCCCACGAGGTGACAAGTTTTGTTATGTCCTCCATTTAATGTTCCCTTGTACTAACAATGCAGCTGAATATGAGGCTTTGCTCCACGGTCTTCGGATGGCTAAGGAGATGAACTTAAGCCGGGTTAAGTGCTTCGGTGATTCAGATATGGTGGCTCAACAGGTGTCTGGCACTTGGGATTCTAAAGACCCACTCATGGCTGCATATCGGCGAGAGGTGGATACAGTTGCTGGTCACTTCAAGGGTTATCAGGTGGACCATATAGATAGGCGAAAGAATGAAGCGGCAGATGCTTTAAGTCGTCTTGGTTCTCAGCGTTAACAGGTTCCACCAAATATCTTTCTTGACGTATTGCATAATCCGTTAGTCAAAGTACCAACAGAAGAAGAGTTGGCTATTCCTGATCCGGAGGCTCTATTAGTGGCAGCTCTGCATGTCATACCGGATTGGACAATCCCGTATCTGGCTTACATGAACCGGGGCGAGTTACTAGACGATGAAACGTTGGCTCGAAAGATAATCCGGCGTTCCAAGTCCATGACCATACTTAACGGGGAGTTACATCGTTACAACGTTTCAGGAGCAATTCAGCGTTGTTTTTCTCCTCAAGAGGGCTGTGAGATTTAACGAGAAATCCATGAAGGAGATTGCGGTCATCATGCCGGCTCAAAATCTTTAGTTGCTAAGGCTTTTCGCCATGGTTTTTACTGGTTAACAGCACATGCCGATGCGGAGGATTTGGTCAAAAGATGTGACGGCTGTCAAAAATTCGGACGTCGTGCTCACGTTCCGACTCAGGAGTTGAGGATGATTCCAATAACTTGGCCATTTGCGACTTGGGGGCTTGATATGGTTGGACCCTTCAAGCGATCCAAGGACAAAAAGACCCACTTGTTAGTGGCAGTTGATAAATTCACCAAATGGGTGGAGGCGGAGCCAGTTAGTAAGTGTGATGCAGCCACGGCGGTTCAATTCATCAAAAAGGTGATATTCCGGTTTGGCTTTCCACACAGCATTATAACTGATAATGGTACTAATCTATCCAAAGGAGAGATGGAGGAATTTTTCCAACGTGAGCACATCCGGCTTGATATAGTGAAAGTGCATTATATCGACTAGAGGGGGGTGAATAGGCGATTTCTAAGAAATTCTTCACTGAGGAATTTGCCGGTGAGGAAATTCCTTAGCGAAGAACTACTAGCAGCGGAATAAGTACTCAAAAGTAAACATAACAGAACACAAGCATAGTCATCATTATGAAATGAAGACAGGCACAGAGTACAGGTAGCGTAAGCACAGGATAACACAAGTTGAAGACAAACAGACTGAAGAAATTGAACTGAGGACATTGAGATAGTCTTCAGTCAAAGGCTTCAAACACAGATATGAACAAGCACACAACACAGTTATGAGGAAATGAACGAGTTGAGGGAATAGAACCAGTAAGCTTGGTGAAGACAATGATTTGGTAGACCAGTTCCAACTGTTGTCTCAGTTGTACGTCTGGTTGGAGCGGCTGAGTATTTAAACTCGAGGACACACAGTCCCGGACACCCAGTCCTGAACACGCAGCTCAGGACACCAAGTCCTCACCGTATTCTCCTTGAGCTAAGGTCACATAGACCTCGCCCAAGCACTCATGGTTAGTCTTCAGGTGACTTCCGAACCTTCACAACTTGGTCACTCGGCGATCCACAATTCCTCTTGGATGCTCTACACCATGACCCCTAACCGTCTGGAAGAAGCACAGTCTTCAAAGGTAACAAGTGTCGGATCCACACAGGATCAATCTCTTTAGTGATGCTCAATCACTTGGGGTTTGTAGGCGTTTGGGTTTGGGTTTTTCCTCACTTGATGATTTTCGCTCAAAGTCCTCGGAGGATGGGTTGCTCTCAAATGACAAGTGTCAGTTTCTCTCGGAGCAGCCAACCAGCTAGTGGTTGTATGGGGCAGCTATTTATAGCCTAGGGATCAGCCCGACATGCTAAGACATAAATGCCCTTCAATGATATGATCGTTAGGTGGGTAGATATTTTGGGACAGCTGGCGCATAGCACAACAACGGTCGGAAATTTGAGTATCAAATTCCTTAGGGCTATCATGTTCCTCACTGTGTAGGCAATCCGCACTGGCGAATTCCTAACTCCTCAGTCAGAAAAAATTCCTCAGAGACCAGAAGAACTTCATCTCTGTCACTGAAGAAATTGACTGAGTTGTATGAGATTTCCAATGGCTTCACTCGAAGGGATTGGTAGGTGTAGGATTTTGAGTTGAGCATCACATGGAAATTTTTCCTTAGTATTTCCTCGACCCCCTTTAACAGTACGGTGTTTCCTATGACTCAAGAAAGAGAAAATGAAACTACGAAAACAAAAGTCTTCATGCTTCATGTTCCTCGAATGAATACCAAGTCTTCAAGGTCACACCAATTTCTTCACTTTCAAAGTCTTCAGTCGAAGAACTTCATTTTTAGGGGTCGACTTTCTCTGTAAATATCAAACTCCTCATAGACTTATAGACCTGTGTACACTCACAAACGCATTAGTCCCTTAACCTATAAGTCTTCAATACACCAAAATCACTAAGGGGCACTAGATGCACTTACAATCTCCCCCTTTTTGGTGATTGATGACAATATAGGTTAAGTTTTCAACGGGGATGAACATATGAAGTGTAAATACTGATATTGAGGAATTTGATTGCAAGATATAGAAGAACTCCCCCTGAAGATGTGCATAGTGAGGAATTTTCTTTTGAAGCAATGCACACTTGAAGAGTTGAATCATGGAGATCTCCTCCTATATCTTGTAATTCATACACGCATTTGACATACAACAGTGAAGAATTTGAAATGCATGATGAAATATGGTGACTAATGTAATTCAACATGCATGTAATAATATTAATGAGGAATAAGCATGCAGAAAAGCGTATCAAGAGTATCAGAGCACCATCGGGTTTAAGTTTACAACTCGATCCAATAAAGTCTTAGAGGAACGAGAGTTGTAACTTTAAAAGAAAACACCCATATAGAAAGACCCCCTTGAAGACTAACTCAAAATTCTCCCCCTTTGTCATCAAATGACCAAAAGGGTCGAATATGAGGACTAACGCCCCTGAAGAATATCAAGTTGATGAAGGAGCTCCAGCGTTGTTGGGGTCGTTTGTTGTAGTAGGGCCTGTCGCAATGTCGTCCAAGTATTCATTCTCATCAGTGTCGCGCGATGAAGAATATGAGTTTGTTGGAAATATGCCCTAGAGGCAATAATAAAAGCATTATTAATATATTTCCTTGTTCATGATAATTGTCTATATTCATGCTATAGTTGTGTTATCCGGAAATCGTAATACATGTGTGAATAATAGACACCAACATGTCCCTAGTAAGCCTCTAGTTGACTAGCTCGTTGATCAACAGATAGTCATGGTTTCCTGACTATGGACATTGGATGTCATTGATAACGGGATCACATCATTAGAAGAATGATGTGATGGACAAGACCCAATCCTAAACATAGCACAAGATCGTATAGTTCGTTTGCTAGAGTTTTCCAATGTCAAGTATCCTTTCCTTAGACCATGAGATCGTGTAACTCCCAGATACCGTAGGAGTGCTTTGGGTATACCAAACGTCACAACGTAACTGGGTGACTATAAAGTTATACTATGGGTATCTTCGAAAGTGTCTGTTGGGTTGACATGGATCAAGACAGGGATTTGTCACTCTGTATGACGGAGAGGTATCACTGGGCCCACTCAGTAATGCATCATCATAATGAGCTCAAAGTGACCAAGTGTCTGGTCACGGGATCATGCATTACGGTACGAGTAAAGTGACTTGCCAGTAACGAGATTGAACGAGGTATTGGGATACCGACGATCGGATCTCGGGCAAGTAACATACCGATTGACAAAGGGAATTGTATACGGGGTTGTTTGAATCCTCGACATCGTGGTTCATCCGATGAGATCATCGAGGAGCATGTGGGAGCCAACATGGGTATCCAGATCCCGCTGTTGGTTATTGACCGGAGAGCGATCTCGGTCATGTCTGCATGTCTCCCGAACCCGTAGGGTCTACACACTTAAGGTTCGGTGACGCTAGGGTTGTAGGGATATGTATATGCAGTAACCCGAATGTTGTTCGGAGTCCCGGATGAGATCCCGGACGTCACGAGGAGTTCTGGAATGGTCCGGAGGTAAAGATTTATATATGGGAAGTCCTATTTCGGCCATCGGGACAAGTTTCGGGGTCATCGGTATTGTACCGGTGCCACCGGAAGGGTCCCGGGGGTCCACCGGGTGGGGCCACCTGTCCCGGGGGGGCACATGGGCTATAGGGGGTGCGCCTTGGCCTACATGGGCCAAGGTCACCAGCCCCAAGAGGCCCATGCGCCTAGGGTTTCAAGGAGGAAGAGTCCTAGGAGGGGAAGGCACCTCCTAGGTGCCTTGGGGAGGAGGGATTCCTCCCCCTTGGCCGCACCCCCCTAGGAGATTAGATCTCCTAGGGCCGCCCCCCCCCTTGGCCCTCCTATATATAGTGGGGAGATGGAGGACTTCTCAACCCTTGCCTTTGGTGCCTCCCTCTCCCTCTCCAACTCCTCCTCCTCCTCCATAGTGCTTGGTGAAGCCCTGCCGGAGTACTGCAGCTCCATCATCACCACGCCGTCGTGCTGCTGCTGGAGCCATCTCCCTCAACCTCTCCTTCCCCCTTGCTGGATCAAGAAGGAGGAGACGTGGCTGTTCCGTACGTGTGTTGAACGCGGAGGTGCCGTCCGTTCGGTGCTAGGATCTTCGGTGATTCGAATCACGTCGAGTACGACTCCCTCATCCCCGTTCTTTGAACGCTTCCGCTCGCGATCTACAAGGTACATAGATGCATCGAATCACTCGTTGCTAGATGAACTCCTAGATGGATCTTGGTGAAACCGTAGGAAAAATTTTGTTTTCTGCAACGTTCCCCAACAGTGGCATCATGAGCTAGGTCTATGCGTAGTTCTTCTTGCGCGAGTAGAACACAATTTGTTGTGGGCGTTGATGTTGTCAACTTTCTTGCCGCTACTAGTCTTATCTTGCTTCAACGGTATTGTGGGATGAAGCGGCCCGGACCAACCTTACACGTATGCTTACGTGAGACCGGTTCCACCGACTAATATGCACTAGTTGCATAAGGTGGCTGGCGGGTGTCTGTCTCTCCTACTTTAGTTGGAGCAGATTCGATGAAAAGGGTCCTTATGAAGGGTAAATAGAAGTTGACAAATCACGTTGTGGCTTTCACGTAGGTAAGAAAACGTTCTTGCTAGAACCCTACTTCAGCCACGTAAATCTTGCAACAACAATTAGAGGACATCTAACTTGTTTTTGCAGCAAGTGCTTTGTGATATGATATGGCCAAAGTTGTGATGAATGATGAATGATCTATATGTGATGTATGAGATGTTCATGCTATTGTAATAGGAATCACGACTTGCATGTCGATGAGTATAACAACCGGCAGGAGCCATAGGAGTTGTCTTTATTTTTGTATAACCTGCGTGTCATTGAGAAACGCCATGTAAATTACTTTACTTTATTGCTAAACGCGTTAGCCATAGTAGTAGAAGTAATAGTTGGTGAGCAACTTCATGGAGACACAATGATGGAGATCATGATGATGGAGATCATGGTGTCATGCCGGTGACAAGATGATCATGGAGCCCCAAGATGGAGATCAAAGGAGCTATGTGATATTGGCCATATCATGTCACTATTATTATTTGATTGCATGTGATGTTTATCATGTTTTGCATCTTGTTTGCTTAGAACGACGGTAGTAAATAAGATGATCCCTCATAATAATTTCAAGAAAGTGTTCCCCCTAACTGTGCACCGTTACGACAGTTTGTTGTTTCGAAGCACCACGTGATGATCGGGTGTGATAGATTCTAACGTTCACATACAATGGGTGTAAGACAGATTTACACACGCAATACACTTAGGTTGACTTGACGAGCCTAGCATGTGCATAGACATGGCCTCGGAACACAGAAGACCGAAAGGTCGAGCATGAGTCGTATAGAAGATACGATCAACATGAAGATGTTCACCGACGTTGACTAGTCCGTCTCACGTGATGATCGGACACGGCCTAGCTAACTTGGATCATGTTATACTTAGATGACTAGAAGTGGGATGTCTATCTAAGTGGGAGTTCATTATAACTTGATTAGATGAACTTAATTATCATGAACTTAGTCTAAAATCTTTACAATATGTCTTGTAGATCAAATGGCCAACGTAGTCCTCAACTTCAACGCGTTCCTAGAGAAAACCAAGCTGAAAGACGATGGCAGCAACTACACGGACTGGGTCCGGAACCTGAGGATCATCCTCATAGCTGCCAAGAAAGATTATGTCCTACAAGCACCGCTAGGTGATGCACCTGTTCTCCCTGCAGAACAAGACGTTATGAACGCTTGGCAGGCACGTACCGATGACTACTCCCTCATTCAGTGCGGCATGCTTTACATCTTAGAGCCGGGGCTCCAAAAGCGTTTTGAGAGACATGCAGCATATGAGATGTTCGAAGAGCTGAAAATGGTTTTTCAAGCTCATGCCCGGGTCGAGAGATATGAAGTCTCCGACAAATTCTTCAGCTGTAAGATGGAGGAAAATAGTTCTGTCAGTGAGCACATACTCACTATGTCTGGGTTACATAACCGCTTGACTCAGCTGGGAGTTAATCTCCCAGATGACGCGGTCATTGACAAGATCCTTCAGTCGCTTCCACCGAGCTACAAGAGCTTTGTGATGAACTTCAATATGCAGGGGATGGAAAAGACCATTCCTGAAGTATTTGCTATGCTGAAATCAGCAGAGGTAGAAGTCAAGAAGGAACATCAAGTGTTGATGGTCAATAAAACCACTAAGTTCAAGAAGGGCAAGGGTAAAAAGAACTTCAAGAAGGACGGCAAGGGAGTTGCCGCGCCCGGCAAGCAAGCTGCCGGGAAGAAGCCAAAGAATGGACCCAAGCCCGAGACTGAGTGCTTTTATTGCAAGGAAAGTGGTCACTGGAAGCGGAACTGCCCCAAATACTTAGCGGACAAGAAGGCCGGCAAAACGAAAGGTATATGTGATATACATGTAATTGATGTGTACCTTACCAGTACTCGTAGTAGCTCCTGGGTATTTGATACCGGTGCGGTTGCTCACATTTGTAACTCAAAACAGGAGCTGCGGAATAAACGGAGACTGGCGAAGGACGAGGTGACGATGCGCGTCGGGAATGGTTCCAAGGTCGATGTGATCGCCGTCGGCACGCTACCTCTACATTTACCTACGGGATTAGTTTTGAATCTCAATAATTGTTATTTAGTGCCAAGTTTGAGCATGAACATTGTATCAGGATCTCGTTTAATTCGAGATGGTTACTCATTTAAATCCGAGAATAATGGTTGTTCTATTTATATGAGAGATATGTTTTATGGTCATGCTCCGATGGTGAATGGTTTATTCTTTATGAATCTCGAGCGTAATGCTACACATATTCATAGTGTAAGTACCAAAAGATGTAAGATTGATAATGATAGTCCCACATACTTGTGGCACTGCCGCCTTGGTCACATAGGTGTCAAACACATGAAGAAGCTCCATGCTGATGGACTTTTAGAGTCTCTTGATTATGAATCATTTGACACGTGCGAACCATGCCTCATGGGTAAAATGACCAAGACTCCGTTCTCAGGAACAATGGAGCGAGCAACCAACTTATTGGAAATCATACATACTGATGTGTGCGGTCCAATGAGTGTTGAGGCTCGCGGTGGCTATCGTTATGTTCTCACCCTCACTGATGACTTGAGTAGATATGGGTATGTCTACTTAATGAAACACAAGTCTGAGACCTTTCAAAAGTTCAAGGAATTTCAGAGTGAGGTTGAAAATCAACGTGACAGGAAAATCAAGTTCCTACGATCAGATCGTGGAGGAGAATACTTGAGTCACGAGTTTGGCACACACTTAAGAAAATGTGGAATAGTTTCACAACTCACGCCGCCTGGAACACCTCAGCGTAATGGTGTGTACGAACGTCATAATCGCACTCTATTAGATATGGTGCGATCTATGATGTCTCTTACCGATTTACCGCTATCTTTTTGGGGCTATGCTTTAGAGACTGCCGCATTCACTTTAAATAGGGCTCCGTCGAAATCCGTTGAGACGACACCGTTTGAATTATGGTTTGGTAAGAAACCTAAGTTGTCGTTTCTAAAAGTTTGGGGATGCGATGCTTATGTCAGGAAACTTCAACCTGAAAAGCTCGAACCCAAGTCGGAAAAATGCGTCTTCATAGGATACCCAAAAGAAACTGTTGGGTATACCTTCTACCTCAGATCCGAAGGCAAGATCTTTGTTGCCAAGAATGGGTCCTTTCTAGAGAAAGAGTTTCTCTCGAAAGAAGTAAGTGGGAGGAAAGTAGAACTTGATGAAGTATTACCTCTTGAACCGGAAAATGGCGCAACTCAAGAAAATGTTCCTGAGGTGCCTGCACCGACTAGAGAGGAAGTTAATGATGATGATCAAGATACTTCTGATCAAGCTCCTACTAAAATTCGAAGGTCCACAAGGACACGTTCCGCACCAGAGTGGTACGGCAACCCTGTCTTGGAAATCATGTTGTTAGACAACGGTGAACCTTCGAACTATGAAGAAGCGATGGTGGGCCCGGATTCCGACAAATGGCTAGAAGCCATGAAATTCGAGATAGGATCCATGTATGAAAACGAAGTATGGACTTTGACTGACTTGCCCGTTAAACGGCGAGCCATAGAAAATAAATGGATCTTTAAGAAGAAGACATACGCGGATGGTAATGTGACCATCTATAAAGCTCGGCTTGTCGCTAAGGGTTATCGACAAGTTCAAGGGGTTGACTACGATGAGACTTTCTCACCGGTAGCGAAGCTAAAGTCCGTCCGAATCATGTTAGCAATTGTCGCGTTCTACGATTATGAAATATGGCAAATGGACGTCAAAACGGCATTCCTTAATGGTTTCCTTAAGGAAGAATTGTATATGATGCAGCCGGAAGGTTTTGTCGATCCTAAGTATGCTGACAAGGTGTGCAAGCTCCAACGCTCGATTTATAGGCTGGTGCAAGCATCTCGGAGTTGGAACATTCGCTTTGATGAGATGATCAAAGCGTTTGGGTTTACGCAGACTTATGGAGAAGCCTGCGTTTACAAGAAAGTGAGTGGGAGCTCTGTAGCATTTCTCATATTATATGTAGATGACATACTTTTGATGGGAAATGATATAGAACTCTTGGACAGCATTAAGGCCTACTTGAATAAAAGTTTTTCAATGAAGGACCTTGGAGAAGTTGCTTATATATTAGGCATCAAGATCTACAGAGATAGATCAAGACGCCTCATAGGTCTTTCACAAAGCACATACCTTGATAAGATATTGAGGAAATTCAATATGGATCATTCTAAGAAGGGGTTCTTGCCTGTGTTACAAGGTGTGAAATTGAGCTCAGCTCAATGTCCGACCACGGCAGAAGATATAGAAGAGATGAGTGTCATACCCTATGCCTCAGCCATAGGTTCTATTATGTATGCCATGCTGTGTACCAGACCTGATGTAAACCTTGCCGTAAGTTTGGTAGGAAGGTACCAAAGTAATCCGGCAAGGAACACTGGACAGCGGTCAAGAATATCCTGAAGTACCTGAAAAGGACTAAGGAAATGTTTCTCGTTTATGGAGGTGACGAAGAGCTCGTCGTAAAAGGTTACGTCGACGCTAGCTTCGACACAGATCTGGATGACTCTAAGTCACAAACCGGATACGTGTATATTTTGAATGGTGGGGCAGTAAGCTGGTGCAGTTGCAAGCAGAGCGTCATGGCGGGATCTACATGTGAAGCGGAGTACATGGCAGCCTCGGAGGCAGCGCATGAAGCAATTTGGGTGAAGGAGTTCATCATCGACCTAGGAGTCATACCCAATGCGTCGGGGCCGATCAAGCTCTTCTGTGACAACACTAGAGCTATTGCACTTGCCAAGGAGCCCAGGTTTCACAAGAAGACAAGGCACATCAAGCGTCGCTTCAACTCCATTCGTGAAAATGTTCAAGATGGAGACATAGAGATTTGTAAAGTACATACGGACCTGAATGTAGCAGATCCGTTGACTAAACCTCTCCCTAGAGCAAAACATGATCAACACCAAAATTCCATGGGTGTTCGATTCATCACAATGTAACTAGATTATTGACTCTAGTGCAAGTGGGAGACTGTTGGAAATATGCCCTAGAGGCAATAATAAAAGCATTATTATTATATTTTCT
Source organism: Triticum dicoccoides (assembly GCF_002162155.2). Taxonomy (NCBI): domain Eukaryota; kingdom Viridiplantae; phylum Streptophyta; class Magnoliopsida; order Poales; family Poaceae; genus Triticum; species Triticum dicoccoides. The sequence goes on from NC_041390.1 coordinate 139,776,616, forward strand.
TGTTCATGATAATTGTCTTTATTCATGCTATAATTGTGTTATCCGGAAATCGTAATACATGTGTGAATAATAGACACCAACATGTCCCTAGTAAGCCTCTAGTTGACTAGCTCGTTGATCAACAGATAGTCATGGTTTCCTGACTATGGACATTGGATGTCATTGATAACGGGATCACATCATTAGGAGAATGATGTGATGGACAAGACCCAATCCTAAACATAGCACAAGATCGTATAGTTCGTTTGCTAGAGTTTTCCAATGTCAAGTATCCTTTCCTTAGACCATGAGATCGTGTAACTCCCGGATACCGTAGGAGTGCTTTGGGTATACCAAACGTCACAACGTAACTGGGTGACTATAAAGGTATACTACGGGTATCTCCGAAAGTGTCTGTTGGGTTGACATGGATCAAGACAGGGATTTGTCACTCCGTATGACGGAGAGGTATCATTGGGCCCACTCAGTAATGCATCATCATAATGAGCTCAAAATGACCAAGTGTCTGGTCACGGGATCATGCATTACGGTACGAGTAAAGTGACTTGCCAGTAACGAGATTGAACGAGGTATTGGGATACCGACGATCGGATCTCGGGCAAGTAACATACCGATTGACAAAGGGAATTGTATACGGGGTTGTTTGAATCCTCGACATCGTGGTTCATCCGATGAGATCATCGAGGAGCATGTGGGAGCCAACATGGGTATCCAGATCCCGCTGTTGGTTATTGACCGGAGAGCGATCTCGGTCATGTCTGCATGTCTCCCAAACCCGTAGGGTCTACACACTTAAGGTTCGGTGACGCTAGGGTTGTAGGGATATGTATATGCAGTAACCCGAATGTTTTTCAGAGTCCCGGATGAGATCCCGGACGTCACGAGGAGTTCCGGAATGGTCCGGAGGTAAAGATTTATATATGGGAAGTCCTATTTCGGCCATCGGGACAAGTTTCGGGGTCATCGGTATTGTACCGGGACCACCGGGTGGGGCCACCTGTCCCGGGGGGCCACATGGGCTGTAGGGGGTGCGCCTTGGCCTACATGGGCCAAGGGCACCAGCCCCAAGAGGCCCATGCGCCTAGGGTTTCAAGGAGGAAGAGTCCTAGGAGGGGAAGGCACCTCCTAGGTGCCTTGGGGAGGAGGGATTCCTCCCCCTTGGCCGCACCCCCCTAGGAGATTAGATCTCCTAGGGCCGGCCCCCCCCTTGGCCCTCCTATATATAGTGGGGAGATGGAGGACTTCTCAACCCTTGCCTTTGGTGCCTCCCTCTCCCTCTCCAACTCCTCCTCCTCCTCCATAGTGCTTGGTGAAGCCCTGCCGGAGTACTGCAGCTCCATCATCACCACGTCGTCGTGCTGCTGCTGGAGCCATCTCCCTCAACCTCTCCTTCCCCCTTGCTGGATCAAGAAGGAGGAGACGTGGCTGTTCCGTACGTGTGTTGAACGCGGAGGTGCTGTCCGTTCGGTGCTAGGATCTTCGGTGATTCGAATCACGTCGAGTACGACTCCCTCATCCCCGTTCTTTGAACGCTTCCGCCCGCGATCTACAGGTACGTAGATGCATCTAATCACTCGTTGCTAGATGAACTAATAGATGGATCTTGGTGAAACCGTAGGAAAATTTTTGTTTTCTGCAACGTTCCCCAATAGAGTTGGCCACCAGAGAAGGAACCTTGACCTTCTTGAATTTCTTTGATGGAGGTGCAGACCAGTCAAAATCTTCCTTGAGACCCATTTTCTTTAGATCGTCTTCGCCATACAGATGTGACAGGATTGCCCAGGTGCGAGCGAAGACTTCATGGAGGTAGTAATGATTTTTCTTCACTGCATTGTGTGTAGCAGTCATGTTGTGAAGAAATGAACCAAACTGATGCTTAACCCATTTATGATTTCGATCCACCTTCTCGTGAAGACTAAGAAGCAGCTCACGATCAGTCATCACATGAGGAGCAGTGGCTTGAGGAGTATACTTGGGTGCATTGGCAGAGTCATGTGTGGCAGAGTCATCATTGGTGGAATAAGAGGCAGCTTTGCAAAATTGTCCATCCAATGGACGAATGCCTTCATCTATAACAGCTGGTGCCTTCCCCTTTCCATCAACCGAGGAATAGGTCTGCTTGAGGACATCAATCGGGGGCAAGTAGCTGAGGTGATTCTGAAAATCAGCTTTGTAGTTGAGTGAAGACCTTGTCCCGAGGAATCTCATAATCCAAGGTGCATAAGGCTTCAGCTCAAACAGAGACAGTGCAACATTTGCCAGAGTCCTCATGAAGAAATCGTGATAATTGACAGGAATGCCATGAACAATGTTGAATACCAGATTCTTCATGATGCCAACAATTTCCTCATCAGATGAGTCGTGGCCTTTGATAGGACTCATTGTCCTCGTAAGAATACGATATACAGTTCTGGGAACATAAAGCAATTCCTTCACGAGGAATTTGGTTCTTGGTGCTTGTCCTGGCTTCAAAGGTTTCATCAGCACCTGCATGTAGTGATTTGTAAGCTCGGGTTCACTGTAGATGCAACGAGCTTCTTCAAGGGGAGGACTGAGTGGTAAGGCACAAAGCAATTCAGAAGCTGGTGCAGTGTAGTGAGTGTTTTCAGACATCCAGCCCAGCACCCATGAATTCACATCTTCAGAATCTCCTGTGATGTGCAGCGTTGCATAAAATTGAAGAACCAGTTCTTCATTCCAATCGTAGATGTCAGAGCAAAAGTTTAACAGTCTAGCATCGTGAAGAACACTGAGGACTGGTGCGAAGCACGGCAGAGATTCCATATCCACGTGAGGAATATGCTCATGGTAGAAGATTTTCTCTTTGTTGAACAGCACTGAGGAATAGAAATTGGCTTGACTAGCAGTCCAGAAACGCCTCTTCCTAATGCGAGCAGAGTTATAAGGGTTGTAGTCTTCGAAGAATACATGCTCGCCGAAGAAATCATCAGCCCTGAACTTTTGCTTGCGTGAGAATGGATCCTTGGGCTTGGGCAGAGGAGTGTTAGTGAGTTGCATCACGACCTCAGGAATCGCAATCTCAGGTTCTTCCGGCTGAGGAATTTCTGGTTCCTCTTCAGTGGCAGTCTGTGTCTTCAGATGTTCAGCAGCAACAGTTTCTTCAGCACTAGTGGCTGGAATTTCCTCATGTACAGATGAGGTGGGGTGAGTTTCTTCAGAGCCCATTTGAGCAGTTTGTGCAGGCGACTGAGGTATTTGCTGCAACAGTGTGAACATTGGAGAGTTTGGATGCTGACTTTCCCATAATTCATCACTTATTACTGGTGTGGAGCAGCCAACGTCCACATCTTCATCTTCCATTTCTTCAACGCCAGCCTCTTCAGCTGTGAACTGAGGCATGGGCGAGGAGATGAAAGGTGTTGAAGGGATCGTATCCACTTCAATTTCTTCATCAATCTTCTCTGACGAAGCAGGAGAATAATTTTCTTCATCAGATCCGCTAGGGATCTCATATTCTTCACCAAAAGGAACAAGGTCCTTTGATGGCCTGGTTGAGATGGGAACAACATCAATGGGATTTGCAAATGAACTTGTCATAGGCTTCATCTTCTTCGGAGCTGAAGAATCTGAAGCAGCTGATGCTTTCCTTTTCTTCACTGCTGCACGCTCCGCAGCCTTGGTCTTCTTCACATCTGATGCAGATGGAAGGATTGGAGTTGGTGTAGGCGCAGGAGGAGCAGAGGAATCTGGTTGATTTTCTTCATTTTCTTCAGGCGCACCACTAGTGGGTGCCCTGGCAATTTCTTCAGCGGCTGGAATGCAGTCATCAGCCCTGGAACTCACGTTTATTCCAGCAGCCTGATTGTCATCAGCGATGCTGGCATTTTCTTCAGTAGGCTGAGCAGATGCTTCAGCCTGAGGAATTTCCTGTTGTGTTGGGGCTGCAACATTTGAGGTGAACTGTTCTGTTATCTTTACAAATCTGACTTTGGCTCCCAGCCAGTCAGCATAATACCGATCAAATTCATCACTCGGTTTCTTGATTTCTGATTGGAGAGCAACAAGTTCTTCAGGTGAAAGCTTCAGTCGTTTTGCTTCAGAAAGCGCTCTTTCTTGTACTGCGCTTTCTTCACCCTCCTCCCCTGTTCAAATTTCCATTTCTCTTCTTGTATGAAGTGAGTCAGCATGTGACTTTGGCCAGGAGTCATCTTGAAATCAAGCATGGGAGTGTTGGGGTCCTTGTGCCAAACATCAATGTATTCGAGGATCAACTTGGGTTCCAAAAGCAGTGGCACATCTGTTGCCTTGGCTCTAGCGGCCCTGACTTGCCTATCTCTGATGATTTCTGCAAGTTCATCATTATCAGCTTCGTCTTCATCAGACGGCACTTGGAAGGCTACTTGCTTCTTCTGAGGAATAGGGAGAGGACCTCGTCCAGCAGTGGCCTTTGTCTTCAGTAGAGAGGGTCCCGTTGAGGAAGTTGGTGCAGCTGAGGAACTAACTGAAGCTCCTGAGTCAATGGACATGCCTGCAGTCCTTTGGCACGAGGCAAGATGCACAAGTGCTGAGGACTTTGTTGGAATAGCTGAGGACTTTGAAGGAGCTGAGGATTTTGAGGGAGCAGGAGCAGCATGAGGAATTGGCCGTGAGGGCTTTGAGGATTCTGGCTGTGAGGGCATTGCTGAGGAGCTTGGCCTTGAGGGCGTTGTTGGTGAAGCACTTGGCTTGCGCGCAGGCTTCTTTGACATAGCCTTCTTGGGCTTGACAGCAGAGGCCTCAGCAGAGGCAGCAGCAGCAGCAGAGTCTTCATTGAATTTCATCACTGCTTTTCTGGCTTGCTTAGCCAACTTGGCTTGGCGCTTGGCCCATTCGTCAGGATAGTCCCAACCGCGCTTGAGGCTGGTGGGATCAGCTATTTGGCCAAGTGCCAATGGAGGTCTTGGGCATGGAGGATTGAGTGTGAATTTCTTCATGTACTTGGGAGTGACATTTCTGTACTCCCTCCATTCTCTTGCCCATCTCCTTTCAATCCTCTGTATGCGCACCTTGCGTTGATTTTTGTTTTCCTTACCAAACTTGGCCTCATCAGGTGTGCAATACTCTTTGTAAATGTCATCAGGGATTTCAAAGGCAGTCATGACCTCAGGCTTCTTTCCTCCTTTCTGTGGCTTCTTACCGTCAGCCATTTTCTTCAGTTTAGGAATTTGGACAATTGAATTCTCTGAAGAAGTATGCAACTTTTTTCGAGGAACGCTGCAAATGAGTTAAGTTGATGAGAACCTAGTGATTCAGTAGCTGACATGAGTACCTGTGAACAGAGTATAGTTGCGAGGAATTTGGAGAGGTCATATGCATTCTCAGAAGGTTTTTCAAAAAGAACAAGTTTGAGGAATTTGACCAGACGAGTCTTGAAGAATTTCACTAAGTGTTCTTTGTCTTAGGTTCCAGAGTTGTATAGATCGAAGATCCACACAATTGAGGAATCTTGAAGAAAAATGATGCTTAGAGAAACGAATTAAGAATAGATGACTTGTGAGGTGTTTAGTGTGTGAAGATATGAAGAAAAACACCTTTGAAGATTTTGTAGATAATCATTCGAATCAACGAGGGCAGTAAAAGTAACTTTTAATTACCCTGGATGAAGAACACGACGAACAGTGAAGTGGAGAGATAAAGTTCATCTGTGTAGATCTTCCACGCCCTAACTCGGCGGAGGAAGACGGCTACGGCGGCGGCGGAGTGAAGATTTCCGCGGTCGGCGCGAGTACGTCGACGACGAGGTCGAGGCAGTGAAGCTCTTCCTCACCGGCGATGATGAAGTAGCGGTGGCGCTAGGGTTTGAGAAGCTCGAGCTGGAGAGAGGTCGAGTGGAGTAAAAGAAGTGAGGAAGGGAAGGAGGGGTATTTATAGCCACGGTGAAAAACTGTTCGCCCGAAGAAATTAGACGAACGTGCCCCTAACCCTTCTCATTCGCTTGACATGTGTCACCTACATACTGAGAGGTGGAGATCGTGTGCGGTCGTGGGTGAATGAATAAGTGTATCGTGGGATGCGGAACGGTTTGAGCGGCAAAGCCGAAAATTTAGATAAGATAGGTTTTAAAGTTCCGTTCGCAATTTCTTCAGCTGACAAGGACACGGTGAAGATTTTGAATGAGTTTCAAATAGAACGCACATGAAGAATTTGTGAACAGATTGGGTTGAGTATAGCATAGAGGGGAAGGGTATGATCACATTCACTTAGCAGAAAAACCAACTTGAAGAATTAGCAATAAGTGAATAATGTAGAGGACATAAACTCATATATATATATATATATATACTAACACAAATGCTCGTGCGTTGCAACGGGAGACATTATTACCTCTCTGATATGTTAGCGACTTTCTTTTCATCCATGCAGTCTTCCGTCCAACTTTGTAATTGTTCACTACTTAATTAGCGCATATAGGGCAGCATATTCCTTCATTCCTTCCTTTAGTATTCTCTTCTTCTCGCGTCATCATCCTCATTCTCTACTTATTGATTCACAAGCTTATTTATTGAGTCTATCGGTAACGGGTAACTTCAGGACATATATAATTTGATGGTTTTGGTTCTAAGAAGGTGAAGTGGTATTATTTATTTAATGCTAATAGGAAAAGCCGACTTACTGAGCCTTATTATTTTCCAGGCCCAACGCAACATGCGTTATGTAATTACAATCGACCTACTCGGAGCATAGCTTACAAAGAAAACACTAATTGTTTTGTACATTATTTTCAACGGCTCAATCAAAAAATAATTTGTGATGGTCAAGGCCCAAAGCATGCCCAGCCCAGTTGGTTCCCGAGCATGTGCATGTGGCCGGCCAGCGCATGCGTGTATGCGGCTCAGCATTCAGCACGTGGTGGCGGCGCCTAGCAAGCACACGCGTCGCAGTTCTTGCAGCTCGCCTGCCTGACCGCGATGCATGCCGTCCGCACACAGCTCGCACGCAGCTCCCATTAATCCCTTTCATGGAATCATGTTTAGCCATGATGTGTGCATGAGCCCATTTATTAATTCTCTCTCTCTCTTTTTCTTATTACTATTAATTTTCAACACATACGAACCAATCTTCCAACGCAACCGAAGCTATGTCAGTTGGACACGCGCTCGAAAATATAGACAACGATTTCCACCAGCTGTCTCTCGCGTGGGCGACGGCTGTCATTTGGCCCGACGCACTGCTGTCTCTCCCTCCCATCCAACCTTATCTTCTCAGCCGGCCGCCCTCATCCTCATCTCTCCCCACGCATTCTTCTCCACACGCAGCTCTGAATCCAGATGGAATCGAGGCCACCACCGAGCCTCCCGAGCGTCTCCTCCTTCCTCCACGGGCTCACTGCCCTCCCGAGTCCCGATTCCTCACGCACGCAGCCTCACACCGGAGCTCCAGCGCCTCTCCTTCTCCTTCTTCATGTCTCCTCACATGCATCTTAGCTTTTTCTTTTTCCCTTGGTCATGTAGGGAGCACGCAAGGAGCCTCGCCGCTGCCGCCAGCACCCGGACGTCGTCGCGCCGCCGCCACCTCCGAGTTCACCGGTCGCCAGGGCCCGTCCTCCCCTGCTTCCGGCACCGCCACTCTTTGGCTTGCCTCCAAGCGTGATGATAACAACGACAACGCCGCCATTGATCGTCCCGGGCCGTCCCTCGTCGTACTCGCGTGAGCTGCACTGCGTGTGGGCCGCCGCGTGGGTAAGACGACCCTCGCCAGCAGGAGTCCCGGTGTCGCGAGGCCGCTAGGCGAAAGCATTTGATGCTACTCCTAACTGATTATTTGGTAGTATTTTTTGTATTCCCAAATTTTACCATCTGGGTCAAATTTAAATCGGAGGGTGTCGGTTCTGCTAATCCGATTTCTTCGTGGAAGTATCTGATGTTGCGGATTGTAATCCCTTTGTTCTGTTGCCGTCCTCTCCTTGTTGACTTTTGATTTTGGCGAAGGGCCTGGTTGACGGTTCGATCCTTAAAGGATGAGGGGTTTTGTGCAACAACAAAATGTTTCACAAATAAGTATTCACTTAAAAGGGACTGTGGGTTTAATTACCAGAAAATTGAAGGACTTTTTTGCAAAATTGCCACAACAACGTACGACCAGAACCATTAGGTGCTTTAGTGGTAGGGAAAGATATACATATATATATATATATATATATATATATATATATATATATATAAGGTCGCGCTATTCATCACCCTGGGTGAAGAATAGTTATTCTTCACCCCCTTCTATTTTAATAGCAATGCACCATAATTTTATGTTCCGTAAATTTTGTCTTATTTTATACGTAAAAATAGATCGTAAGAAAATATATAGTCGCTGTAAAAAATATTTTACGTTAGGTAAAATTACAAACGTAAAAACGCAGTGTAAAAAATACATAAAATGCATTTTTTTGATCCTATGACCTATATATTTGTTTTCTTATGCCAAATTTTACGTGCCGAATGAAGATGAATGTAACTATTTTTATTTCAAACGTAATTTGTTTATGAAATGATCGTAAAATTACCTCGGGTGAAAAATAATTTATTCTGCACCCTGGGTGATGAATAGTAACACTATATATATATATAGCTAACGAAAAAAACGACGAAAATAGTGAAGACAATGCAAAGTTGAAAAATATGAACAATTGAGGAATTTCAACTTTTGGTGGTGGCATGACCCACCGTATAAGAATGATGATTTCAGACACCGCGTACAATTATCGTAGGGTTCTGAGAATCAAATTCTTCTTTAATTTCTTCACACTAAGAGTGTTATTCTTCATTGATTGAGAAAAAACGTTTCTTCATGTGTTGCACATCTAAGTCATCAATTTTGCATAATTAGGATGAGTGTCCTTTTTAAAGAACATTCGAAGATTCTAGGATATTTAGCTCACACCGCAACTTGCTAAATCTCTTCTCATCCAAGGGCTTTGTGAAGATATCAGCTAGCTGTTCTTCAGTTTTCACATGCTCAATAGAAATGTCGCCCTTCAACACATGATCACGAAGAAAATGATGACGAATCTGAATGTGCTTTGTCTTCGAGTGTTGAACTGGGTTGTGAGCTCTTGATGGCACTCTCATTGTCACAGAAGAGAGGCACATTCTTCATGCTGACGCCGTAGTCCTTGAGAGTTTGTTTCATCCATAGCAATTGAGCACAGCAAGAACCAGCGGCAATGCACTCAGCTTCAGCAGTAGATAGTGATACGTAGTTCTGTTTCTTCGAGGACCAACAGACCAAAGATCGTCTGAGGAAATGACATGTATCAGATGTTGACTTGCGGTCCACATGATCACCAGCATAGTCAGAGTCAGAATATCCAATGAGATCAAAAGCCGAGCCCTTGGGGTACCAAAATTCAAGTGTTGGTGTGTGAGCTAGATATCGAAGAATATGCTTCACAGCCTTATGGTGTGATTCCTTCTGTGTAGCTTGAAATCGGGCACACATGCAAACACTAAGCATTATGTCTGGCCTAGATGCACATAGGTACAATAAAGAGCCAATCATGTAGCGGTATACGTTATGATCGAAGTCAATATCATTTTCATCAGTGCACAGATGGCCATTTGTGGGCATAGGAATTTTGACGCCTTTGCAATCTTGCATGCCAAATTTCCTCAGTACATCCTTGAGGTATTTCTCCTGAGATATGAATATGCCATTGCGTTGTTGACGAATTTGAAGACCTAAGAAGAATTTCAACTCTCCCATCATAGACATTTGATATTCTTCACTCATCATATAGGCAAATTCATCACTATAACGTTGGTCAGTACAGCCAAAGATAATATCATCAACATATATTTGGCACACAAACAATTCACCATCATAAGATTTAGTGAAAAGAGTAGGGTCGAGTGAACCGAGTTCGAAGCCTTTCTTCATGAAGAATTCCTTCAAGGTGTCATACCACGCCCGTAGGGACTGCTTGAGGCCATAGAGGGCCTTGTTGAGTCTGAAGACTTTGTCAGGATTCTTTGGATCTTCAAAACATGGGGGTTGAGCAACATATACTTCTTCCTCAAGCTTATCATTGAGTAATGCACTTTTCACATCCATTTGATATAAAGTAAAATCATGATGGTTAGCATAAGCAAGTAATATGCGAATAGCCTCAAGTCTAGCAACAGGTGCAAAAGTTTCATCGAAATTAATTCCTTCAACATGTGTGTAGCCTTGAGCTACAAGCCGTGCCTTATTCCTAACCACAAGGCCATTTTCATCTTGCTTGTTGTGGTAGATCCAATTTGTGCCAATAATATTGTGCTTGCGAGAATCTGGACGTTTGACCAGTTCCTAGACATTGTTGAACTCGAACTGATGTAATTCTTCTTGCATGGCCTGAATCCGCTCAGGCTCCAGAAATGCTTCATCTACCTTAGTGGGTTCTGTAATAGAGACAAAAGCATAGTGCCCACAAAAGTTAGATAAATGTGAAGCTTTTAAGCGTGTGAGAGGACCTGGCGCTTTGATGACATTGATGATCTTTTCAACTTGCACTTCTTTTGCAATGCGAGGATGAGCTGGTTGCCGTTGAAGAATTTGATCAGCATTCTCTTCAGCATCATTTTCTTCAGTATTTTCTTCAGGTGCATTAGCTCGACGTTCTTCATGTTCTATAATGAATTCTTCAGCAGATTCTTCAGTGGGAATGACATCCTCAGTAGCCTTGAACTTGATAGTTTCCTCAGGTGCTGGTTCATCTATCACAGTAGGTAGGTGCTCTCTTTGCGAGCCATTAGTTTCATCGAATCGCACATCTACAGTTTCAACAACCTTGTGAAGAACGTTGTTGAAGACTCTGTAGGTGTGCGAGTCCTTTCCGTAACCAAGCATAAAACCTTCATGTGCTTTCGGTGCAAATTTTGAGTTGTGATGAGGATCTCTTATCCAACATTTAGCACCGAAGACTTTGAAATAACTTACAATGGGTTTCTTATCAGTGAGGAGTTCATAGGCAGTCTTCTTAAAGAATTTGTGATGATATACTCTGTTGATGATGTGGCATGCAGTATCAATTTCCTTAGTCCAGAAATGATGAGGCATTTTGTATTCATCAAGCATAGTGCGAGCCATCTCAGCAAGAGTCCTGTTCTTGCGCTCCACGACGTTGTTCTGCTGAGGAGTGTAAGGAGCAGATAACTCATGAGTAATACCAAGTTCATCAAGATAGTCATCGAGACCAGAATTCTTGAACTCAGTGCCATTGTCATTTCTGATGTGCTTGATCTTCACACCAAAGTTGGTTGAAGCCCTCGAGGAAAATTGTTTGAAGACTTTCTGCACTTCATGTTTGTAAGTAACAAGATGTACCCATGTTTAACGAGAGTAATCATCAACAATAACAAAGCGATATTGAGATGCTTCATTTGAAACAGCAAAATAATGATTTGGACCGAAGAGATCCATGTGAAACAATTCAAATGGGCGAGTAGTGGTCATGATAGTCTTCGCTGGATGCTTGGCCTTTGTCAACTTCCCAGCTTCACAAGCTCCGCATAGGTGATCCTTGAGGAATTTGACATTCTCGATGCCAATGACATGCTTCTTCTTCGCAAGCGTGTGCAAATTCCTCATGCCTGCATGACCAAGTCGTCGATGCCAAAGCCAGCCTTCTGAAGCTTTTGCAAGTAGGCACACGGCTGGTTGTGGTCCTATAGAGAAATCAACAATATACATGTCTCCTCTCCTAAAGCCTTCGAAGACTTTGGAATTGTCAGCTTCCATAATCACAACACAACGGTATTTGCCAAAGACAACAACCATATCAAGATCACAAAGCATTGAGACAGACATAAGGTTGTATCCTAAGGACTCAACAAGCATGACTTTGTCCATGTGTCGATCCTTTGTGATTGCAACCTTACCTAGACCCAATACTTGACTTTTGCCTTTGTCAGCAAAGATGATATGCTTCAGATGCGACGGAGATAATGGAGCATCCATCAATAGATTCTTGTTACCAGTCATGTGATTTGTACATCCACTATCGAGGACCCACTCAGTGGCTTTGGGTTGATCATCCTGCAGATGAATTAGTGCAGCTTACAAACTCATATACTTCATCAGTGAAGAATATGACATCAATTCATCAGATCAATTTCATCAAGCAACAGAACAGATAAAGCAGTGTGAGGACGTGAGAAATGAAAGTTCATTTCTTCATGATTAGCCTGCGTCCTATCAGGCATACTCAGGTCTCCAGCAAAATCTTCAGACGATTATGTACGTCTGGAGACCTGACCCTGCAGAAGAGATTAGTTCTTTTTCTTCACCACCCACATCTGAAGGGGTGGCAAAGAGTTCATCATTCTGCGAGCTCCATAAGAGAAAGGTGGCATAGATGACAGTCCATTTTTCTTCACATAAGAGGGGTTAGAGTAAGCATAAGAGTAAGCAGAGAAATTCTTCGAGGACTTATGGACATAATGATTTGAAGAATAATAGTGCACATATCCATAATCCTTAGATCTTCCCTGTGAAACAGATGGGTTAGCACGATGATGTTCATATGAGGACTTTGATCCTTTTGAGGAATATGATCCATGTGAGGAGTTTGGTCCGTATGAGGACTTGGATCCATATGAAGAATTTGGTCCATATGAAGAATTTGATCTGGGGTTCCTATTCTTCACAGGTGGTGTCATGATGACATTCACCTGAAGATTTTCAAGGCATCTTTTGGGAACCCAGATTTTCTTCATAGGGGAACCGTTCCTGCAGTTAGTGCCAACATATCTAGCAAATACTTCACCATTCTGATTTTGAACAGTTTATAGTTGGAGTCAAATGACTCATCATCAGAACGATGAGATTCACATGCAAATCCAAATAAATTAGATGAATCAACTGGAGGTCCGTTTGCAGCAACCCATGTAGTTTTGGGGTACTGCTCAGGCTTCCAATATGTACCATCAACATTGAGTTTTCTCTCAAAAGCAATACCCTCTTTCCTAGGGTTCCTGTTGAGGATCTACTTTTTAAGCACATCACAAAGAGTCTGGTGCCCTTTGAGGCTTTTGTACATGCCTGTCATGTACAATTCCTTCAGCCCTGCATCGTCAGTGATACTAGCAATGTCCTCAGATGAGGAATCAGTGATAGCAGAGGCATGTGAAGAATTTGAAACATTAGCAGTATTTGAACATTCAGGTGAAGAATTAGCAGATTCACGTTCAATGCACTTCAAGCATGGAGGAACAAATTCTTCCTGAGAAGTGTTGATTTGTTGAGCAAGTAATGAATCGTGCTCCTTCTGAAGATCTTCATAACTCACTCTTAGCTTCTCAAGGTCTTAATTTCTTTGAAGAAATTCATAAGAAAGCTTCTCATGATCAGATAAAAGAGTGTTATGTTGATCTTGAAGGGTGTCATACTTAGTATGAAGTCTCTGAAGACTTTCAGCCAAAGCTTTTGACTGATCCATTTCTTCACCCAACATATCATCGCTCTTATTTAGCATGTAGTGAACTTTTTCCAAAGCTCTTTGTTGTTTAGTGGCAAGGGAAGCAAGTTTGATATAGCTGGGTCCAAATTCATCACCAGATTCATCATCACTAGACTCGGATAGGTAGCATTCAGTTACCTCAGCATCTTTTGCCATAAGGCATGATGCAGAAGATGATGATTCTGGTTCGAATTTCATCGCTTTGAGAGATTCCTTGAAGTCCTCATACCAAGGATCATGACAGGTTCGATGACCTTCATAGACCTCAGAGAGACGGTCCCAGATGAGCTTCGCATGATCAAGATGCATGATATTCCTGAACTGATTTTGTGACAGACTGGAGCAGATGACATCCTTCTCCGTGAGGTTGAGAAGAGTGTACTTGCGAATGTCATCAGCTTCTGCCATATTGCACAGATCGGCCAGACCAATCTCAGTGACGGTCCACAGCTCGTTGTTCATCGCCATGAGGCGTTTCTTCATCATGGCCTTCCACTTGCGATACTCGTGACCGTCAAAGGTGGGGCATGTCACTTTCTTCATACCTGCGGTCGACATAACTAAAACTCCAGGCGGTTAAACCAAAATCACACAGAACAAGGGAGTACCTTGCTCTGATACCAATTGAAAGTGCGTTATATCGACTAGAGGGGGGGGTGAATAGGCGATTTTTAAGAAATTCTTCACTGAGGAATTTTCCGGTGAGGAAATTCCTTAGCGAAGAACTACTAGCAGCGGAATAAGTACTCAAAAGTAAACATAACAGAACACAAGCATAGTCATCATGATGAAATGAAGACAGGCATAGAGTACAGGTAGCGTAAGCGCAGGATAACACAGGATGAAGACAAACAGACTGAAGAAATTGAACTGAGGAAATTGAGAGATTCTTCAGTCAAAGTCTTCAAACATAGATATGAACAAGCACACAACACAGTTATGAGGAAATGAACGAGTTGAGGGAATAGAACCAGTAAGCTTGGTGAAGACAATGATTTGGTAGACCAGTTCCAACTGCTGTCTCAGTTGTACGTCTGGTTGGAGCGCCTGAGTATTTAAACTCGAGGACACACAGTCCCGGATACCCAGTCCTGAACACGCAGCTCAGGACACCAAGTCCTCACCGTATTCTTCTTGAGCTAAGGTCACACAGACCTCGCCCAATCACTCGTGGTAAGTCTTCAGGTGACTTCCGAACCTTCACAAACTTGGTCACTCGGCGATCCACAATTCCTCTTGGATGCTCTAGACCATGACGCCTAACCGTCTGGAAGAAGCACAGTCTTCAAAGGTAACAAGCGTCGGATCCACGCAGGATCAATCTCTTTAGTGATGCTCAATCACTTGGGGTTTGTAGGTGTTTGGGTTTGGGTTTTTCCTCACTTAATAATTTTTGCTCAAAGTCCTCAGAGGATGGGTTGCTCTCAAATGACAAGTGTCAGTTTCTCTCGGAGCAGCCAACCAGCTAGTGGTTGTAGGGGGCGGCTATTTATAGCCTAGGGAGCAGCCCGACATGATAAGACATAAATGCCCTTCAATGATATGACCGTTAGGTGGGTAATATTTTGGGACAGCTGGCGCATAGCACAGCAATGGTCGGAAATTTGAGTATCAAATTCCTTAGGGCTATCATGTTCCTCACTGTGTAGGCAATCCGCACTGGCGAATTCCTAACTCCTCAGTCAGAACAAATTCCTGAGAGACCAGAAGAACTTCGTCTCTGTCACTGAAGAAATTGACTGAGCTGTATGAGATTTCCAATGGCTTCACCGAAGGGATTGGTAGGTGTAGGATTTTGAGTTGAGCATCACATGGAAATTTTTCCTTAGTATTTTCTCGACCCCCTTTAACAGTACGGTGTTTCCTATGACTCAAGAAAGAGAAAATGAAACTACGAAAACAAAAGTCTTCACGCTTCATGTTCCTCGAATGAATACCAAGTCTTCAAGGTCACACCAATTGCTTCACTTTCAAAGTCTTCAGAAAGACAAAGTCTTCAGTAGAAGAACTTCATTTTTAGGGGTCGAATTTCTCTGTAAATATCAAACTCCTCATAGACTTATAGACCTGTGTACACTCACAAACGCATTAGTCCCTTAACCTATAAGTCTTCAATACACCAAAATCACTAAGGGGCACTAGATGCACTTACATATAGCATCAGTGGCGCACCCCCAGTCTAATGGTCAAGCGGAGAGGGCAAATCAAGAAATTTTACGAGCTATCAAGCCCAGGCTTATGGTTCCTTTAAAGCGGACACCGGGTTGTTGGGTTGAGGAGTTACCTTCTGTATTATGGAGCATCAACACCACACCCAATAGGTCTACGGGTTACACGCCTTTCTTCATGGTTTATGGAGCAGAGGCAGTTCTTCCTAGTGACATCAGTGACGACTCGCCCCGTGTGACAGCCTTTGTTGAAGCTGACAATGAGAAGGTACGTCAGAATTCCTTGGATCTGTTGGATGAAGAGCGTGATCTTGCAGCAGCACGTTCGGCGATTTATCAACAAGATCTCCGACGTTATCACAGCCGCCGGGTTAAGACCAGAACCTTTCAAGAAGGCGATTTGGTGCTCCGGCTCATCTAGGATCAAACTGATATGCACAAGTTATCCCCACCTTGGGAGGGACCCTTTGTGGTCAGCAAGAATCTACACAACGGGTCATACTACCTCATTGATGTTCGAGAGCACAAAGACTCACGTAAATCGGAGGAGGAGTCCAAGCGGCCGTGGAATATAGCTCTTCTTCGGTCTTACTATACTTGAGCCATAGGCTTTTTCATATGTACATATTTATGACAATATTCTTTAATAAACCAGAGCCCCAAATAACGCGAGGTCTCTGTTCTTTTTACATCATGTGTGTGCCTACAAGGGTTTATGCTAGCAAAGCAATTTTTTTGTTGAATCGGCCTTTGCAGCCGCACAAAGTAACTAGGGGGCTTGGTCATATTTGGACCATAGCTACACCTTTTGATTGGTTTAAGAACCGGAAGGGAAGTTCACTAGGGGCCTTGGTTGTTATTACTCCATAGATGCACCTTTTGATGGGCTCTAAAGCCATAAAAGAAGATCATGTGGAGCCAAAGAGAGTGTCGCACAAAGCACAAACTCAAACATGGGCACACACTGAGCAAAAAGCTCACAAGTTACTAGGGGGCTCTTTGTGCAACACAACAAAGAGTTTGAAAGGACCCTTGTAATTGGCTATCAAGCCATGGTTTGGAAGCCTGGTGTATTCACCTAAAATCCCGGGTTAACCTGCCTTCATCAAGTAAGCTACTCCTGCCCAGGTAATCCTGGTATGACCCGCCGAACGTTTGACAAGTCAATCTTCTACAGACCCTGAACTTGTCAAAGTTAAAACGATGATTGGTTAAATTGGAGGCCCATCTTAAAAGGCTTTGTTAAATGGTTTAACTCAGAGGCCTGGCAGCCCATGAAAAGCCTCGATTTGGAGCCTGGCAGCTCGTAAAAAGCCTCGCATTTTTTCTATTGAGTGTTATTTAAGTCTTTTTTTTTGCCTTTATTGAGGTTCATAATATGTTCTGATAAACCGGTGTCCTTGGCCCGGATTGGCTTTCAACTTTAAAGTTGTCTGTCCATGATCAGTTATAAACCGGCATTTCATCGCTCCGGTCTGGTTTGATTAAATCGCCAGTACTATAAAGAAAACCCGGTGATTATTATATCCTGGTACGGTTTAATATTATAATCCGGCAAAATAAGGACAGAAGTTATCAACATTCCGGATTGGTATTGACACCTTTGCCGTATACGCTGTTGGTCAACCACTGAGGTATGTTACACATATTATTTTTTACAAAAACTTCGATTATTTGTCTAAGTTTTATATACTTGTTGGGCATCATGTCCCGTCCAGCGGTGAACCGCTGGATACTTTTAAGCTCTTATACTCAGGAACACAACTCATCATGAGCTATGCATCAATACATCCCAAAAAATGGGACAAGTTGTCACGAGGTGTTACAAAACATGCTCGATGGCATGATACATAAAGGAGTTTTTGGCTATCCTATTGCAAGAAGTTTTCAAAGCGGCTCCAATTGCATAATTGTTCTTCAAAGTATCGGCACACACTAGCCAGTAAACCGGTGACCGGTTTAAGATGCTTCATCTGGACGGCTTGATGGTTGAGGGTCAGTTGGTGTGGGCACTTCTTCATCCCTCCCCAGACGCTGGAAATCAACCATCGACCAATCGATTCCAGTTAAAACTTGAAATACTGCCTCTTCATGGATAAGACTGGATGGGTTAATATTAGGAGCGTAAGTATGCTTACAAATCGGAGGTACAAGTTCTTCAACTTGATGGATTTCGGCAGGCTGTCTTTTCCCTTCAGCGTCATAGGCCGGTTGAAAATGAGACAAGTCTGTGTCGTCGGCCAGCTTCCTGGCTATTGGCCGCATTTCTTTAGTCAGCCTCCGGAGGTCGTCATTATTGAAGTTTGAACCATCCTCCTTCACGCCTGGGTATCCCTTAATGATATCCTCCGCTTCAAGGTATGGAATCTAGGCCTTGGCTCAAATAAGGGCAGTTAAAGCTCCAGCTCTTGCAGCTGCCTTCTTCAGTTCGACAATCCGGGCTGGTAACATGGACAGTTTCTCAAGTGTTTCCTTTATCAGGGTTGGTGCTGGTTTGTTGAAAGCCGCCGTGCAGATAGCCCGCTGAGACCCAGAGTACAACTGTTTAATCAAAGTATATGCCGCTTTGAGCTTCATGCGCATGTCTGTACCAAGATGAGCAATCCGGGTGCCTGTCACGGTTTAACTTCAATAGTCTGATCAATGATAAGGTTCCATGACTTGCACAAAATACATAAGGAGATACTTACCAAAGATAGCAGAAGTCATAGCGTTGATTTGCCGTTTCAAACCAGCTAGTTCATCCACAACTGGTTTCAGGGCTGCTTCGGCGTCTTCAGCTCTTTCTGTTAAACCGGATTTTTTGGTTTCCCAATCAGCACGATCTTTGTTGCAAGATTCTTTTAGTTTTTCCATTGCGGCCAGGGCTTTGGTCAGCTCTTCTTTGGCCTTCGCAGCTTCTGCTTGTTGTGTCTTCAGATTATCTTGCAAGTCAGCATTTTGGGCATCTTTATTACTCAGTTCAGCCTGCAACATTGAAGATATATCAAACAACAGGGTATATATATATGTTCTAAAGTACAAAGTGTATAACAAGTTATGCACTTCGTACTTGGGGGCTAATGCCTATTTGATCTAAATTACTACATTTTATACAAGTCTCCAGAACAATGCAAGCATTATCCTTGACACTTGGGGGCTAATGTACGTCGGTTCAAAAACGGATGCATGGATTAAAACCCGGATTAACTTGTCAGAGTTAAACCGGCCTTTGGGTGATACGCGGCAGAAAGCTATCTACTTGCTAAAAGATGAGTGAAGAAAAACTTAAAGTGCTACAAAGACCCGGGTTATGATTAGCATCATAAACCGGCCCTTGGGGGCTACTTCGGCTAGCATTTCAAACTCTGAATTAATATACAAAGGGGGAGGAAAATACCTTATATCGCTCCTTCATCAAATTCACCAAACCGGCTTCCTAGTCCCGGTTTGAGTGCAAGTGGTTCAAGAAGCCAGAATGAAGCTCTTCAGTGTTGATATGAGCATAACTTGCTAAATCACTCCTCCATTTGCCTTTTTCCCTAGCAGCCCGCTCTTCTTTGGCACTATGTTGAGCCAAGACTACGGGATGGCCAGGAGAGTTATGGCCCATTCTAGTAATGATAACGTCATCTCCTTGGCCTTCAGTATTTTTGGCTGGTGATAATGGAGTTTCAGCATCTCTCACCGGACTAGCCCGGTTTGGCTCTGCCGGTTCAGTGTCAGGCGCGGCAGGCTCAACATCTGTTGGTTCATCAGTGTTTTGGCCTTTAAGGGGCGGTTCATCAGAAGTGGCTTCAGGATGAGGGCCCTCCGATTCACAAGGTTGTTCCGGTTCACCTCTTGGTTCTTCTTCTTCAGTGGTCGGGTCTTCGGGCGGATTGGTGACCCGAGCTTTCTTGCTGGGTCTGGCTTTGGCCCTGCAAACAGGATAAAAATAGGATTAACATTTTATTCAAAAGATTTGTCATGCATTGAAAGAAAAGGTTTTACAGCTTACCCAGCCACAGTTTTCTGAGGAGGGAGCTGAGTTGATGTCGACTCGCCGGATGATGAGGGAGGTGTCACCTGATAATTTGAATCGGACGGATTAAGAGGTTGTCTGAAATAACCTGCCTTGGGGTAAGAATTTTTAGAAGTGGGAGAGACCTCAGACTGGCGCTTCCAAACCGGGGTGTCAGGTAAACCGGCTGAAGTGACCTATTGACCACTGTGCCGGGTTGTCCGGTGTGCTTCATGTTGCTATGTCTTCAAAATAAATGTTGGATCCAAGTGAGCAAGAGGATGAGAAAAGCTTACTTTCCGGACTGCTTGACGGGGTTTTGTGTTGGCTTAGAGTCTGAACCGGAGGAAAGGGTAATTACCTCTACATCATCAGCTTGACTGCCTTCTGCGTCCTCCTGAGGAAGATCATTGTTAATGAGATGCATGAAAAGGGAGCCAAGTGAGTCAAGTTCTACCTCAACTTCCGGATCATCAGTATCATCATCAAGTTCCATGTTGATCCGGTCAGCCGTTTTCCATTTTGACGTTCGTTTGACGGCTTTGGTTTTGGGGCGAGATGGTTTGACCGCTTTATCCCCAGTTGGCTTTACTGCTTTTTCTACTGTTTTCCGTTTCCAGAAGGGATCATCACCCTATACATACATATACAGAAGAAGGATTACAAGTTGCGCAAATTCAAAGATATCAAAGATGAAAAGGAAGAATAGTGCTTACAGCAGGCGGTTTGTTCTTGGTATAGAAGGGATTCAAGTCGGTTTGACTACAGACTAGTTCCGATTCATTCAAAATTTTCTTTACACTTTCAGTGACTTATTCATCAGTCACTTGAATGTTGCAATGGCATTGAGGGTCTTCAACCTCACCAGTGTACTCACACATTAAACCGGGACGCCGGCTTAGCGGCAAGATGCTCCAAGATATCCAACAGCGCACAAAATCAACACCTGTTAAACCATTGGCCATAAAAGCCTGGAGTTTGGCGAGTTGAGGGGCATATTTCGCCCTTTCTGAAGAGCTTAAGCGTTGTGGCATAGGATGGGTGTTGGAAAGCTGATGATCACGAAAGCCTGGGAGGGGATTCTCATCTTCAGGGGACATATCTCTGCAATAAAACCAAGTCTGGTTCCATTCCTTTGGATGGCTGTGCAGTTTGGCATGAGGAAATTCAACTTCTTTCCGCTTTTGAATTGAGACACTGCCAAGTTCAGTGTTGGGGCCATTTACAAATTCTGTGCGCCGGTTTAAGTGAAAGAAGTCCCGGAACAGCTCTGCAGTTGGTTCTTCCTGTAAGTACACTTCACAGAAGACCTAGAAGTTACATAGATTGGATACTGAGTTGGGCCCGATGTCTTGAGGATGGAGTTGGAAATTGGCAAGCACATCTCGGTAAAACTTTGACCCTGGCGGTTTGAAGCCACAGCTCATGTGGTCAACAAAGACCACCACCTCACCCTGCCTTGGGGTCGGAGGGTTTTCTGCTCCTGGAACTCGCCATTTAATTTCAGTTTTCTTAGGCAAGGAGCCGATGCTGACCATATCATTCAATTGTTCCTCGGTGACCCGGGAACGAGCCCAGTTGCAAGTGGTAAATTGTTTGGCCATTGCGAAACAAACAAGCTGGAAACGAAAGGCCGATTTATAAATCACCCATGATGATATACAAGATGCAATGGAGTAAAAGATATACTGATATGTGAAATTGCATAAACCGGGGATCAATGCAATAATGGATAAAAAGGCAATACTAGAACAGGGATACCCAGACACTGTTAAACCGGAGTATAACTATGGAGGTAAAAGGCTCCTCCGGTTTATCAAAGGGCTAATGGTATAGATTGCTTACACAAAGTTAAACCGCCTATATTGGTGTGAGGAGAAACAGATTTCACAAAGGTATATGAAAATTTTAGATCTAAGGGATGACAGAAAATGGAATATATTCAGGTTCAAGCTTCAGGTATTTTCAGCAGATTCAGATAAGTTGTTCTTAATATAACGAAAGAGTCTAATGAGGAGAGTATGATTACGGCTATGGTCGCGCAAGGATAGAACAGATCCAACCTAGCCTGGGATGCTACAGAGAGGAAAAGAGAAGAACAACACTGAGTTTTTTGATGAACTCCGACGAGTAGTGAAACCCTAAAAACAAGATCTAGGGTGGAAGGAAAAAGAGTTACCAGTATCACGGGAACGGCGGAGAGATGCCGCAGTATTCTGGTGCGCTCAGGGTGATGCAGCGGCCGGAGTCGGAGCAGAGGCGACGGTCGACGGTGGCGGCGGAGCTCTGGAGGTTGAGCAGCGCGAGGAAGACGACGCGAAGAGGCACGAGGGGGGAAAAGTGAAAATGACCCCTCAGTCTTATTTATAAAGGCAAGGGATAGGTGTCAGGCGCGAAAATCGAGGAGCTAAAACATAGAAGTGAGGCAGAGTTGTCGCCTCGATTGTCGGAGAACCATTAATGAAGATGACGTCACGACAATTTATCACGATCTAAGAAGATGACATCATGGTGGTTTACCAAAGTATGAGAAGATGTGGAAGACGAAGTTTTTACTAAGGATTGACATGAAACCTGTTCAAATCAATCTGGGGCCTAATGTTGGGGATATTACTACTGGACGTAAACCGGCCAGTAGTAGCCGGATTAACTTTATGAAGAGTAGAAGCCCATGAAGATGTGGAGATGATGGCGCCTTACGAAGGCCCAAAGCCCAGAAGAGAGTTAAGGCCTGTAGATGTAAACTGGCTTAATCATGTAACATGCTTTGTAAGATAGGAAGTGTAGAGACCGAACTGGAAACTTTTCTGATCCGGCTTCGAGACTCTGTAAACCGACGGGCACCACCCATGTATATAAGGGGACGACCCGGCAGCGGTTCAAGGGACAACAACTCGAGAGCCAGAAAAATAGGATTCGCTCCCTCGCCTTCGAAACCCAAGCAATACCAATCACAACTAGATGTAGGCTTTTACCTTCATCGAAGGGGCCGAACTAGTATAAACTTCTCGTGCCCCTTTGTCCGGTTTAACCCCTTTAAGCTAACCCATTGCGATGGCTCCACGACTAAGTCCTTTCACAAGGACATCTGTCGTGACAAACCCATGACAGATCTTCCAAAGGATGCCCGAGCTAGATGCTGGACACCACGCTCCAAACTTGTCCAGATTCCCGTCCAGATTCGACAGGGCTCCGGTATATCGGAGATTGGCGGAGATTGCTCCATCAGAACGCGACGAATTTATAGTGTTGTTGTAGACTCAATTCCGCACAATTCCACTGAAGGAATCGTGAAAGCGATGATCGAGGAGCTGGTGGTAGCGGATACGAGTTCGCTGTTCGGAAAAACAGCACGGTTGCCCAAGGGCAATGTTGACGTTGAGCCCCCGAGCTTCATGGATGATTACTCCATGATCATGATAGAGATCAGAGTTGATGTTGATAAAGGCCCTTGTCCGAACATGACGATTGGAGGCAGGGCACAGTCTTTGGTCAAGCCAAGGTGACCAGTCGAGCCGGTGACGAAGACGCCGACGTCGAAGTTGATCTGCAGGCGAGCCATTGATCTTTTTCCAATCACACGGCGGAACTCTCAATGAAAGCACCATTGTCGGTGTCAAAACCGACAGATCTCGGGGCAGGGGGTCCCGAGCTGTGGATTCTCGGATCAATGGTAACAGGAACGGAGGAGAGGATGTTTTACCCAGGTTCTGGCCCTCTTGATGGAGGTAAAACCCTACGTCCTGCTCTTGTTTATATTGATGGAGTATCAAGTACAGAGTCGATCTATCTCGAGATCATATGTTGTGGTCTAAACCCTAGGGGTACGATGATTGATTTCATAATGATCTAGCCTGGCCCTAGCTTATATAATGTACCAGAGGCCTAGGAAAACAAGAGTCCTAGTCGAATACGTTGGTGGAGAGGAGCCCTTGTCTTGATCATCAAGTCTTGTGAAATATTTCTTGAATGCAGCATGGGCTTCCCGAAGTGGCCCATGAGTAAACTGCCATGGGGTCCTCGGCCCGATCCAGCTGGTCGGGAGATGACGTGGTGAGTTCCCGCTATTCTAGGACACCGTCAGCGGTGCCCCCCTCTTTCCTTCTCTCCCTCTTCCCCTTCCTTCTTCTCCTACTCCAACTAGGGGAGGGGGGAAACCTACTCCTACTAGGAGTAGGAATCCCCCTTGGGGCGCGCCATAGAGAGGGCCAGCCCTCCCCTCCTCCGCTCCTTTATATACGGGGGAGGGGGGCACCCCATAGACACACAAGTTGATCTTTAGCCGTGTGCGGTGCCCCCCTCCACAGTTTTCCACCTCGGTCATATTTTTGTAGTGCTTAGGCGAAGCCCTGCGTCGGTAACTTTATCATCATTGTTAACACGCCGTCGTGCTGACGCAACTCACCCTCGGCCTCAACTGGATCAAAAGTACGAGGGACGTTACTGAGCTGAACGTGTGCAGATCGCGGAGGTGCCGTGCGTTCGGTACTTGATCGGTTGGATCGCGAAGACGTTCGACTACATTAACCGCGTTACTTAACGCTTCCACTTTCGGTCTACGAGGGTACGTAGACATACTCTCCCCCTCTCGTTGTTGTGCATCTCCTAGATAGATCTTGCGTGATCGTAGGAATTTTTTTGAAATACTGCGTTCTCCAACAACACGGGCGCTACACCTCCAAAATCCATGGCAAACTTTAGCGACATGGTGTCTCCTCGACGACGAGGAAGCGGGCGGTGATGATAGCTATGAGGCCGATAGGGGCTTTGAATCAGGGGGGGAGTAGATGTCAACTTCTACCGTGCTTTTGCTCCTGACAAACTTCACGCTATGTGTGTAGTTAGTTTCTTACCACCTTAGAGATGGCATTTTCATTTTCAGTAGCTCTATGTCATGATTCCATCAAATGAGGTTATCGGCATGTATGTGCCAAATTGTTTTCTTTTTTTGTTTTGCTTCATCTACATGATTTTTTTGTGATTTGCTGTAATATCATGATCATGGAAATTTTGTATGTGCATAGGTGGAAGTTTTTTTGGGGAAAAACATGGCATTTTTATGTGTACATGATTTTTGGGTTCAACCTACGTCCATGATGTCGGCATTAGTTTAGTTAATGTTTTGACATGCCAACTTAGATTTTTTTTACCATCACAACCTTAGTTGTGTTGCCATGGCAAACTTAACATGTGTATTTGATACCATGGAAACTAATATATACACTTGTCATGGCAATTTAACATATTTTCTATCATGGCAAATTGAGATGTGTTTCCAATGCAAGTTTCGAGTTTTCTCACACGCCATTCAACACTTGCCATGGAAAATTTTAAGATATGTCTTCATCGCAAGTTTAAATGTTTTTTATAGTATTTTTGACATGAAACTAAAATGTACTTTCGCCCTGGCAATTAAGATGTGCTTTTGCCATGGCAAATTAAGTTATGTTTCCCCGCAAGTTATGAGTTCATCACACATCATTTAACAGTTGCCATGGCAACTTTAAGACATGTTGCCATGGCAAGTTCAAATGTTTTCCTCACACGCCAATTTAAAAAACCATGATTTTTTTTGCCCATGACGAATTTCATTTTCTAACCATGACAGATTTATTTTCATGACCATGGCATTTTTATTGTTTGAACCATGGCAACATTTTTTATTAACCATAACAACTTTATTATCTGCACCATGGCATATTTCTTTTTCAACCATGGAAATTATTTCTTTTTCTTTCAACCATGGCTAGTTTTTTTATTTAAACCATGGCAAAATAATATTATGGACCATGGGAAACTATTTCTATGACCATGGATTTTTTTTTTATTGTTTGAGCCATGGTAAATTCATACTTCATAAGGTGGCAAAAAAATGAACCATGGCAACTTTATTGTTTGCAGCATGGTAGATTTTTTTTCAACCATGGCAATTGTTTTCTATTTGTTTGGACCATGGCTACCTTTTATTTTTTAGACCATGCCAAAGTTATATTACGTACCATGGCAAATTTATTTCTATGGCCATGGAATTTTTATTATTTGAACCATGGCAAATTCATACTTCATAACATGGCACAAAAAAGTATGAACCATGGCAACTTTATTATTTGCACCATGGCTATTTTCTTTTTCAACCATGGCAAAATTATACCGTGGACCATGCCATTTATTATTATTTTCAAACATGGGAAACTGTTTTGTGTTTTACATCGTCATGTCTACACCACCATGGAAACTTTTATCGCGCATATCGTTCCCAAATTCTGTTCTTGTTGTAACTTCTTAAAAAATACAACAAATCTGTTGAATAGAGCATGCTAAAAAAATTGTGCACCATGGGAAGTTTTGGTAAAAAATCATGTGATCATTAGATGCAGTATGGTTATTTGCCATGCTTCTAGAGAACATTTTTTCCTTAATTTTTGTGCCATGTGAGTGATTTTACAACATACAATTAATCCTGTTTTCATGGCAATTATAGTTTTTCCATATTGGCAGTTATTATTTTTTGTTTTCATATCATTTTTAATTTGTTGGATCATTTTTATCATTGAAAAAATATATTAAAACCTTGTTGGCATATTTTTTGTCGTGTAGGTTTTTTTTTTTATTTTGTAGTTGAGCAGTGACATTTCTGTAGGGATTTGTTTCCTTTTTATAGTATCATATGGTGTCGGCGCGTTTCGTTCTGACGTCCAAATTCTCTTCAAGAATGTGATGGCTTATCAGACCCCATTCGAGGGTAAGTACATACTTAACCGTATGTATTGATGATTCCTTTACCTAACTAGTACTAAGTTTGTAAAAACATGTGTTTTATCAGTAGAGATGATGGATCTCTCGATCGTTCCATTTACCGGCCACCCATCGCGCCGTACCCTGTACTATACGCGCCCCCATACGTCTCGCTCGTACACGTGGCAGCCGTCCCTCAGCGTCCTGCCCGTGGGCCCACGGCCCGAGTCACCCACAATTATTCAGCGTACCGCTCCCGCTTGATTTTGTTTTCCGGCCTCCCCTTTATAAGCACGGGAATGCCCCAGCCCCAGGCACGCACCGCACGGAGAGGAGGCACGCCTCGGCCAAATCATACTCAGCCAGGAGAGAAGAGCCCCCCGCCCGCCCCCTTTCTCCTCCCCCGAGCTCCCGCTCCCGAGGAGCTCCTCTGCCATGGCGCCCCCTCTCTCCTCCTGGCCATGGGCGAGCCTGGGCATATACAAGGCACGCGCCGAGCACCTCCTTGCTCACCCTTATCACCGTGCCAATGTTTTCCTCGTTGACTGACATCTTCGTTGTGCTGCAACTGCATGATCGACGGACGGACGCGCGCGCAGTACTTCCTGCTGGGCCCGCTGGTGTGGAAGGTGGCGCAGGAGTGGGCGGAGCAGGGCGGCGCGCCGCTGGGCTCGCCGTGGCTGCACCTGCTGGCGCTCTTCTCCGCCCGCGGGCTGACCTACCAGTTCTGGTTCTCCTACAGCAACATGCTCTTCCTCACCCGCCGCCGCCGCGTCGTCCCCGACGGCGTCGACTTCCGCCAGGTCGACCACGAGTGGGACTGGTAACCACACTCCTCTCCCCCTCCCCCTCCTCCTCCTCCTCCTCCTCCTCCTCCTCGAGCTCGCTCGCTCGCTCGCTCGATCCGCACGCGGCCTGCATGCCCGTAGGTAACTCGGTAACAAGCTCCGGTAGTTCGCTGCCTCGCTCGCCGGGTTTTCCTGAGGTCGCTACCTCAACGCGAACCGCGTGGGCCTGGGTAAGAAGCTACTACAGTACAGGAGTATTTATTTAAGTGCAGCACGACAGTTAGTTTATGGCGCCATTGAATGCAACTCCGACCTATAAACCGAGCAGTTCTGCGTCAAGCCGTCCGGAATGTTCCTTGCGTCCGGAGTCTAGACTCCGCCGAGCCAAAGAGATGTTGGACACGTCGGGCGCTCCGGCAATCGCCATGGCACTCTCCAACCGCCATGACGTTTCCCAAGCCCCCTTTTCCCGGTCAATATGTCACGCCGCCGAAACATGTTCATTGTTTGAACATTGCTAGTCAAATGCGTAGGTGCAATGTATTTAATTTAGAAATACATTAACTGTATGCGGATATTAAGTAGGATATTATTTACGTGTTATCATGTGATTAACATTATATTTAACATGAAATTAATTGCACGCTAAACGTGTTGAGCGCTCGACATTGAAGCGGGCTTGATCGTTGGATTAACATGATTCAATGGCCAAGATTAATTGAATCTGTCTCTTTGAGTCTTTTTATGTTGGTATATATATAGATTATTATGTTGGCACACACATTTTTTTTTTTAGCATCAGTACAGACACAAGCGCTCATATACATAAATTCAGGAATAATGCGAGCACCGGGATTTGAACCCTGGTGGGTTGGGGATACCACTGTCGCGTCGGCACACACATTTCTGATAAGATGACCCGGCAGCAGCTAGTAAAAGCCGGACTTTCAAAAAAAAAGCTAGTAAAAGCCGGTAAAATGGTGTATAGTTTATCTCGGTAGTATTAATACTTTCCTGAGATATGAAATGATTTTTTTTCTTGCTGTGTTGGACCCACCCGCAGGGATAACTTCCTGGTGTTGCAAACGCTGATTGGTGCGGCGCTGGTCAACGGCCCGCTGCCCCTCCTCCCGGGACTGAAGGATCTCCGCGTGTGGGACCCGCGCGGGCTGGGCATCGCGCTGCTGCTGCATGTGGGCTTCTCAGAGCCCGTGTTCTACTGGGCCCACCGGGCCCTGCACGGGGCCCCGCTCTTCGGCCGGTACCACGCCGGCCACCACTCCACGCCGGTGACCCAACCACTGACAGGTACGTACGTATACGTACGCGGTAGTACGCGGCAGCGAAGCATGGTTGCAGGATCGCGGCCGCAGAGCCGGGCCGGGCAGAGCTCCGGCCAACCAAACAGCCCCAGTGGCAAAAAAAGAAGCGACAAAGCATGTGTGCCCGGGCTGCATGCAAGCCCCGTCTTTTTTCTCTGATTCGTGACATGCGCCAGACACCAGTGCCAACCGCATTGTGCCACGATATTCTCCGTCGTAGGAGTATACGTTTTTACCATGCACGCAGCCTTGCGGCGTCAATAGTTACCGTGCATTGTAACAATGCAGCATCAATCAAGTATTTCCATATGTGACCAAGTTTTATTGGTCTTGTTTGGTGGCAGCTGGATTCGGCACGCCGTTGGAGGCCCTCCTGCTGACGCTGACGATGGGGGTCCCGCTGGCAGGGGCTTTCCTGATGGGGGCTGGGTCCCTGGGCCTGGTCTACGTGCACCTCCTCACCTTCGACTATCTTCGGAGCATGGGGTACAGCAACGTGGAGGTCATCTCCCACAGGGTCTTCGAGGCCGTTCCCCCGCTCCGATACCTCATCTACACCCCGACGTGAGTCGAAAACCTTTTCTTGTTTACAGTACAATAAGCACACAATCATTTGACAGTAATTTCTTCGCGTGTGGTAATTTCTTTTGCTCCCCGCTGCCGCCTGCACGTGACACACTCACACCAGCCATCCATTATCCGTTGCAGAGTGCAGTAAAGCTGCTGCAATCACGTTGCAGAGCACAGTAACTAAGGTCGATTGCCGTTGTGCTAATGCATACGTAATGCTTTTGCTGTATGCAGGTATCTGAGCCTGCACCACAGGGAGAAGGACTCCAACTTCTGCCTGTTCATGCCGCTCTTCGACCTCCTGGGCGGCACCCTAAACTCCAAGTCATGGGAGCTGCAGAAGGAGATCTACAAGGGTACGCGATTGCTAATCACCCGAGGGCCCCCTACACTCATCAATTTTATTCTCGCGCAGTAGCGATAGGAGTAGTACGTGTACGAACGAACGAACTGGACTACTGGAGCATAGTAACATTAACGAGGCATGCATAATTGCATATGCATGCATGTGTTGCCTTCTTGCGTTGGTCCCGTTCAGCACTTCATTAACCAACTAATCAAGCAGTGGCCGGCCGGCAGGCGTGTGCTCTGTGAACTTCTTGTAGTGATTAACGGCCGGCCGTTCGTGTGTGGGCGTGCAGGGAAGAACGATGGGGTGCCGGAGTTCGTGTTCCTGGTGCACGTGGTGGACATCATGTCGTCGATGCACGTCCCGTTCGTGCTGCGCTCCATCTCGTCGGTGCCGTTCGAGAACCACCTCATCCTGCTGCCCTTCTGGCCCGTGGCCCTGGTCTACGGGATGCTCATGTGGTGCTGCTCCAAGACCTTCCTCGTCAGCTTCTACTACCTCCGCGGCCGGCTCCACCAGACCTGGAGCGTGCCCCGCCACGGCTTCCAGTACTTCATCCCGGCCGCCAAGGCCGGCATCAACCGCCAGATCGAGCTCGCCATCCTCCGCGCCGACCGGATGGGCGTCAAGGTCCTCAGCCTCGCCGCCCTCAACAAGGTATCCACCGCGTGCATGCACTGCGCCATCCGTCTCTCCATTAATGAGTGAAGCCACATCTTCTTTTCGTTAGGTGTTGGTTGCGAGTCTTGAGAACAGATAGAGGCTACGGTGCAACCACCCCCCGTGCCTCTTTGCTGCTGGCCTGTCCGTGTCTGGTTGGCCGGCGCCCCGCGGCGGTGGTGTGCGGCACAGTGCTCCGCCACTGCTGGTGCTAGGTAGGAGAGTGGTGGCACTCAATCAGACGGGAGATCGGTAGGCATGTGAGCGCATTGAAGAGCGGCAATGGCGAATGGCGGGCGGGCCTAGTCGTCGGCGACGACGCAAAGCGCGCGGCGCATGGGAGAAGTACTACTAGTACTGTGCAGTTGAGATCGGGATCGGGAGGTCGGCCATGGAGAGGCACATTACTGTGTCGTTGGCAGGAATAGCACCCCATGCGCGCGCTAGCTAGCAAAGGTGGCCAACTTGTCCTTGCCGTTCCCGCGCTTCCATGTGCCGGCGACAGCGCTGCGGCTGCGAGTGGGCCACGGAGCCATCTATCTATCCATCGGTGGCCGGCCCGGCCGATCTGGGGGCGTTTGCCGTGGAGCGCTGTGGCGCGGCTTCTTTATCCTGTCCTGGTGCGCTCACGTGGCCCAATCGCGGCGCGTGATTTCAGTGTCTGGTGCATGCATGCATGCCTGCCGTGGAGAAGCACTGTGCGTGGATCGAGGGGCACAGGGCTTGCAGAGAGCAGGCCAGGCCCGGCGAAGAGTGGAGTCGGCCTGCGCCGTCCGAGTGGTCGCGCGTGGGTTGGGTTGGGTTGGTTGCTGCCAAGATCTCTGCGTGGATTCGGCGGCCTGGTCCCGCGCGAGGCCTGGGCTGTGACTGTCAGCCTGTGCCGTGCTGAACGAACGGAGGCCGGCAGATAAGTCGGTACAGTGTACCTCTGTATTGCTGTACCTGCACAATTCCAAGCTGTTCACAGTGACGGGTTTATACGAGAACAGTCCTCCCACAACCATCCAGCTTCTGAACAATCTTTTTCTAAGAAGTACCTAATTTTTTTTAGGGTGTGGCTAGGTCTCAGTCGACTCAGGTCTCACTCAAATGATATAGTATAAGAAGAAAAATGAAAAAACTGAAGAAAAAAAATGCAAGATCAAAGGAATATATCATCGACTATTGAACTGAAATATAACAAAGTCTCAGTCGGCTGAGACTTAGCAAAACTGATTTTTTTTCTTATCTTGAAAACTCCCAGTTAATTTATTTTTTCTGTAACAGAACGAGGCATTGAATGGAGGTGGCACACTGTTCGTGGACAAGCACCCTGACCTGAGGGTGAGGGTGGTGCACGGCAACACCCTCACGGCCGCCGTCATCCTGAACGAGATCCCCAGCAACACCAAGGAGGTGTTCCTCACCGGCGCCACGTCCAAGCTCGGCCGGGCCATCGCCCTCTACCTCTGCCGGAAGAAGATCAGAGTCATCGTACGTATCCGTCCCTGAATTCACAAAGATGGCTAACTGAGAGGGTCAACTAGTTGTGACAATTTCCTTTTTGCTTCAGATGCTGACCATGTCGTCGGAGAGGTTCTTGAAGATCCAGAGGGAGGCGCCGGCGGAGTTCCAGCAGTACCTGGTGCAGGTCACCAAGTACCAGGCCGCGCAGAACTGCAAGGTCTCACCGCCGTTCAACCATCCGATCCGATTGCTGATCAATCTGTAGTTCCACCCTTGTATGATGTGTTGACATGGTGGTAACGTTGGGTGTGCTTGCAGACGTGGCTCGTGGGCAAGTGGCTGTCGCCGAGGGAGCAGCGGTGGGCGCCGCCGGGGACGCACTTCCACCAGTTCGTCGTGCCGCCCATCATCGGCTTCCGCCGCGACTGCACCTACGGCAAGCTCGCCGCCATGAGGCTCCCCAAAGACGTGCAGGGCCTCGGCTCCTGCGAGGTGACGCACACAACCATGACCGGCTGATGATCCATGCCGTCCCGCGTGTACTGACAGCGATCGTGTGTTTGTTTCAGTACTCGATGGAGCGAGGGGTGGTGCACGCGTGCCACGCCGGCGGAGTGGTGCACTTCCTGGAGGGGTGGGAGCACCACGAGGTGGGCGCGCTCGATGTCGACCGGATCGACGTCGTGTGGAAGGCGGCGCTCAAGCACGGCCTGACGCCGGTGTGATGCGATCGCTCCTCGTCGACGCAGGTGAAGCGCAGGTGCATAATGCAGCTGGAACGAAGCAACTAAGATCGCTCCCTCCTCCATCCATATGTATTGTTGTACTCCATTCATATCAAATGTACCATTGATACCGGCTTGACAAGACAAGAGAATGGATTAATCGAACCACCCAAAGACACCACACTTGTTTTGATCCGTCATCTTTTTTCTATGACAAGAACCCCCAAAAAGGGACAATAGGGTTTATATCAGCATTTCAATGGGGAATGAACGGCGATCAATCAAGGCCGGAGACGGGCGGGAAGATGCACCGTGAAATCTCGGTTTGCTCGGGCCAGCAAGTGGTCATAGTCGCCGCCATCCCACTCGTCCCGGTAGGTCTCCGGGCGTTCCACCATGACCCGCATCGCCGCGTCGAACATCTCCCTCCTCCACCCCTCGGGCCCGCCCCGCCGGCATTGCTCCGCGAGCCAGTCCTCGTTCTCGAACTGAATGCATGAACAGTGTCAACATAGAAATTTTGCCGCGCCGGGTTGATCGAGCGCTGGGAAAGCAATCTTATTTCGGACGAATTTCGCGCACCTCGCGGTCTCGCAGTCTGTGGGTGTATCTTCGGGGCCATCCGCGAGCGCCCACACGCGAGTAGAAGGCCGCCACGTCTAGGTTGAATCGCCCCGACAGAACGCCCGCCACCCAGTGGCTCTGCAGCTCGAACAGTGGAAAAGGGACCACCTGGATGGACGTTCCGAACAGAGTGGAACTGAGATGCATTTTCAAGATCGCAATGTTTTATACTCCTATGTGCTCTTGGATGTGATTAACTCTACATACCAGGCGCTTTCACAAGATTCCAGTGAACAATTAAAAAAAATCAAAAGACTGAAGATACCACTAAAATTTAAGATTCTCATGTGGTACCTTCGCAGTAGACAAAGTCTTGACAAAGGACAACCTGGCTCGTCGCAATTGACAAAAAATCAAGAAGTGTAGTTTTTTGCTCATGACGAGATAATTAAACAACTCTTCTTTCCGTGCAAATTCGCGCACTCTACGTGGTCAGTGTTCCAAACTTGCGTCCAATTTGTATCCGTCAAAAAATGTTGTCAATATATATATTCCTAGAGATATTGTGATCATTCTCCCATGCAGGCTATCTATCAATGTACGCACTGCCTTCGTACATAGTCTATGCTACGCTGAATGGAGTATCGGCTGCTATTCACAACAGTGTGTACATGATTGGAGCAAGTGATCATTGAGGTTTTTACTCAGACATAGGCGACGGCATAGTTTTTGGATTGGACCTCCACCCTCCCCGACATAGGCATGTTTTTGGTCTCATACAAATGTACTTTGCCATTTAGGGTAGCCAAAGTCGAGATTCTCAGTCGGATCGGTTTTTCTAAGACAGAATAGAGTCGTAGTTCCGAATAGTGGAACCAAGGAGTCTAAATCAGAAATCTCAACAATTGGTAATTCCCATGAAATACTAGGTTAGACACATTGAATTTCTATTGAAAGTATATATTCATTGATTCAACTAAGATGAAAACCGCTATACTTGATGTTGTCCCTTGAAACCTTTTGGGCCTAGATGTTCACCTGGACAATAATTGTTTGATTGCATGAGAGTTTAAGAATCAATATGTCAACAAAGTTGGGTGAGGTAAATTTGGTTTGAGTAGATGAACAAGAAGAATTCTCTTATAACGGTAAGTGCTAGAGTGGAATGTGTGTTACACTAAAGGAATTCAAGGAGAAACCTCTAATGAGACATGATTACAAGATCTCAGATTCTCAATATAAATTGATTGAAACTCCTTTGCTCTAATGGCGCAAAGGCCATACAATGGTTTCAAGGGGCAACATCTCCGCGCGGCAGCCGGCACGCTGGAATGCGTCACCATCTCCGCGCGGCAGCCGGCACGCTGCCTTCGCGGCGCCACCATCCGCGTCATCGTCCATCTCCTGCGTGTTGAAGACTATACATCAGCTCCCCTTGACATGGAGACGCAGGACGGCCGCCAAATGCCATACTCGCCACCAACATCCGTGTTTCCTACATGCCAGCGCGGAACCATCGACGGCCATGTGCCCGTGTCCACTGACGACGTCGTCATCCCAGGGGAGTTCGACTCCCATGGCACCACGACGCGGGATGCACCCCGGGGCCGCGACATCAGCGATGGAGCCTGCCGCGAGCTGCGGCCGCGGCGGCGTGATGACGAGGGCGAAAACAACGACGACAGGTCGAGTGCGCACGGCGACCGGCGTTCTGGGCGCAGGCATGACGCAGCCGTTCCGCGTCCCCGCTCGCGTTCCCCACGAAGGTGTGACGGGCAGTCGGGGGGTCGGCGCGACAACGGCGGGAGGCGCCACGCTGCCGATCCCTCCCCCGCCGTGGGCTGCTTCCGGCAGATGGGGGTGGTGGCGCTGGCCGAGGCAAAGGTCCGACGAGTCTTCGGTGGCAAGGAGGCGGACGAGCGCCTGGCTCTTCGCGTTGTGATGCTCCGCGAGGCGTCTGAACTGCGTCGACTAATCGCCCTGCCGGCCGCGTCTGCCACGACTCCAGCGGGGGCCGGCTCGGTGTCTTCACCGTCCCTGGAGGCCGGCACGCCCGCGCCTTCAACCGTGGGGATGGAAGCCTGGTCCGGCGGCGGCGCATGCATTGGCGTCGGCCATGCACTCGAGGCGCTCTGCATCGACGACACTCCTCCGGGTTTTGGCGCCATGCCTCCCCTATCCAGCCTGAAGGCAACAAACCACGATGGTTCCCCTCCCCACTCTCTGATGGCCACGACCGACCCGTCACCAGAACGCGACTCCCCTGTGCGCACGCCGGTGGCCACGCCACTGCCGACCTTGGCGCTGCTGGGGCCCTACAGCACGACGCCCACGGCAACTCTGACTCTGGCCTCCCCTGTCCACACGTCACTAGACGGCGGTGTCGGAAATATGCCCTAGAGGCAATAATAAATTGATTATTATTATATTTCCTTGTTCATGATAATCGTTTATTATCCATGCTAGAATTGTATTGATAGGAAACTCAGATACATGTGTGGATACATAGACAACACCATGTCCCTAGTAAGCCTCTAGTTGACTAGCTCGTTGATCAATAGAAGATTACGGTTTCCTGACCATGGACATTGGATGTTATTGATAACGGGATCACATCATTAGGAGAATGATGTGATGGACAAGACCCAATCCTAAGCATAGCACAAGATCGTGTAGTTCGTATGCTAAAGCTTTTCTAATGTCAAGTATCATTTCCTTAGACCATGAGATTGTGCAACTCCCGGATACCGTAGGAATGCTTTGGGTGTGCCAAACGTCACAACGTAACTGGGTGGCTATAAAGGTACACTACAGGTATCTCCGAAAGTGTCTGTTGGGTTGGCACGAATCAAGACTGGGATTTGTCACTCCGTGTAAACGGAGAGGTATCTCTGGGCCCACTCGGTAGGACATCATCATAATGTGCACAATGTGATCAAGGAGTTGATCACGGGATGATGTGTTACGGAATGAGTAAAGAGACTTGCCGGTAACGAGATTGAACAAGGTATCGGGATACCGACGATCGAATCTCGGGCAAGTATCATACCGCTGGACAAAGGGAATTGTATACGGGATTGATTAAGTCCTTGACATCGTGGTTCATCCGATGAGATCATCGTGGAACATGTGGGAGCCAACATGGGTATCCAGATCCCGCTGTTGGTTATTGACCGAAGATTCATCTCGGTCATGTCTGCATGTCTCCCGAACCCGTAGGGTCTACACACTTAAGGTTTGGTGACGCTAGGGTTATAGAGATATTTGTATGCGGTAACCCGAAAGTTGTTCGGAGTCCCGGATGAGACCCCGAACGTCACGAGGAGTTCCGGAATGGTCCGGAGGTAAAGAATTATATATAGGAAGTGCTATTTCGGGCATCGGGACAAGTTTCGGGGTCACCGGTATTGTACCGGGACCACCGGAATGGTCCCGGGGGTCCACCGGGTGGGGCCACCTGCCCCGGGGGGCCACATGGGCTGTAGGGGGTGCTCCTTGGCCTACATGGGCCAAGGGCACCAGCCCCTAGAGGCCCATGCGCCAAAGGGACAAGAGGAGGGGAGAGTCCTAAAGGGGGAAGGCACCTCCAAGGTGCCTTGGGGAGGATGGACTCCTCCCCCCCTTGGCCGCACCCTTCCTTGGAGGAAGGCGCAAGGCTGCGCCCTCCCCCTCTCCCTTGGCCCTATATATAGTGGGGGGAAGGGAGGGCAACCATACCTAAGCCCTGGCGCCTCCCTCTCCCTCCCATGACACATCTCCCTCCTCCCGCAGCGCTTGGCGAAGCCCTGTTGGAATCCCGCTATTTCCACCACCACACTGTCGTGCTGCTGGATCTCCATCAACCTCTCCTTCCCCCTTGCTGGATCAAGAAGGAGGAGACGTCGCTGCTCCGTACGTGTGTTGAACGCGGAGGTGCCGTCCGTTCGGCGCTAGGATCATCGGTGATTTGGATCACGACGAGTACGACTTCATCAACCCCGTTCTCTTGAACGCTTCCGCGCGCGATCTACAAGGGTATGTAGATCCACTCCTCCCTCGTTGCTAGATGACTCCATAGATTGATCTTGGTGACACGTAGGAAAATTTTGAATTATTGCTACGTTCCCCAACGGTGGCATCATGAGCTAGGTCTATGCGTAGTTACTATGCACGAGTAGAACACAAAGTAGTTGTGGGCGTTGATTTTGTTCAATATGCTTACCGTTACTAGTCCAATCTTGATTCGGCGGCATTGTGGGATGAAGCGGCCCGGACCGACCTTACACGTACTCTTACGTGAGACTGGTTCCACCGACTGACATGCACTAGTTGCATAAGGTGGCTAGCGGATGTGTGTCTCTCCCACTTTAGTCGGATCGGATTCGATGAAAAGGGTCCTTATGAAGGGTAAATAGCAATTGGCATATCACGTTGTGGTTTTTGCGTAGGTAAGAAACGTTCTTGCTAGAAACCCATAGCAGCCACGTAAAACATGCAAACAACAATTAGAGGACGTCTAACTTGTTTTTGCAGGGTATGCTATGTGATGTGATATGGCCAAGAAGAATGTGATGAATGATATGTGATGTATGAGATTGATCATGTTCTTGTAATAGGAATCACGACTTGCATGTCGATGAGTATGACAACCGGCAGGAGCCATAGGAGTTGTCTTTATTTATTATATGACCTGCGTGTCATTGAACAACGCCATGTAATTACTTTACTTTATTGCTAACCGTTAGCTGTAGTAGTAGAAGTAATAGTTGGCGAGACAACTTCATGAAGACACGATGATGGAGATCATGGTGTCATGCCGGTGACGATGATGATCATGGAGCCCTGAAGATGGAGATCAAAAGGAGCAAAGTGATGATGGCCATATCATGTCAGTATTTGATTGCATGTGATGTTTATCATGTTTATAGATCTTATTTGCTTAGAACGACGGTAGTAAATAAGATGATCCCTCATTAAAATTTCAAGAAAGTGTTCCCCCTAACTGTGCACCGTTGCGAAAGTTCGTCGTTTCGAAGCACCACGTGATGATCGGGTGTGATAGATTCTTACGTTCGAATACAACGGGTGTTGACGAGCCTAGCATGTACAGACATGGCCTCGGAACACATGCAAAACACTTAGGTTAACTTGATGAGCCTAGCATGTACAAACATGGCCTCGGAACACAAGAGACCGAAAGGTCGAGCATGAGTCGTATAGAAGATACGATCAACATGAAGATGTTCACCGATGTTGACTAGTCCGTCTCACGTGATGATCGGACACGGCCTAGTTGACTCGGATCATGTAATCACTTAGATGACTAGAGGGATGTCTATCTGAGTGGGAGTTCATAAGATGAACTTAATTATCCTGAACATAGTCAAAAGGTCTTCGCAAATTATGTCGTAGCTCGCGCTTCAGTTCTACTGTTTAGTTATGTTCCTAGAGAAATTTTAGTTGAAAGTTGATAGTAGCAATTATGCGGACTAGGTCCGTAAACTGAGGATTGTCCTCATTGCTTCATAGAAGGCTTATGTCCTTAATGCACCGCTCAGTGTGCTGAACCTCGAACGTTGTCTGTGGATGTTGCGAACATCTGACATACACATTTTGATAACTACGTGATAGTTCAGTTAAAGGGTTTAGAGTTGAGGCACCGAAGACGTGTTAAAACGTCGCGAAACATATGAGATGTTTCGAGGGCTGAAATTGGGATTTTCAGGCTCGTGCCCACGTCAAGAGGTATAAGACCTCCGACGATTTTCTTAGCCAAACTAAGGAGAAAAGCTCAATTGTTGAGCTTGTGCTCAGATTGTCTGAGTACAACAATCGCTTGAATCAAGTGGGAGTTGATCTTCCAAATGAGTTAGTGATGTTTCTCCGAAGTCATTACCACCAAGCTGCTAGAGCTTCGTGATGAACTATAATGTATCAGGGACATATATGATGATCCTTGAGATATTCGCGATGTTTGACACCACAAAAGTAGAAATCAAAAAGGAGCATCAATTTTTGATGGTTTGTGAAACCACTAGTTTCAAGGAGGGCAAGGGCAAAAAGGGATGCTTCATGAAACGGCAAATCAGCTGCTGCTCTAGTGAAGAAACCCAAGGTTGAACCCAAACCCGAGACTAAGTGCTTCTATAATAAGGAGAACAGCCACTGGAGCAGAATTACCCTAGATACTTGGTAGATGAGAAGGCTGTCGATAGAAGTATATTGGATATACATTATGTTAATGTGTACTTTACTAGTACTCCAAGTAGCACCAGGGTATTAGATACCGGTTCGGTTGCTAAGTGTTAGTAACTCGAAATAAAAGCTACGGAATAAACGGAGACTAGCCAAAAGGTGAGATGACGATATGTGTTGGAAGTATTTCCATGGTTGATCAAATATCGTACGCTCCCTCTACCATCAAGATTGGTGTTTGCGTTGAGCATAGACATGATTGGATTATGTCTATCGCAATACGGTTATTCATTTAAGGAGAGAGTAATGGTTACTCTGTTTATTTGAATGATACCTTCAATGGTCTTACACCTAAAATGAATGGTTTATTGAATCTCGATCATAGTGATACACATGTTCATGCCAAAAGATATAAGATAGTAATGATAGTACCACCTACTTGTGGCACCGCCACGTAAGTCATATCGGTATAAAACGCATGAAGAAGCTCCATGTTGATGGATCTTTGGGCTCACTCGTTTTGAAAAGTTTGAGACATGCGAACCATGTCTATTGGTATATATGCATGAAGAAACTCCATGCAAATGGACCGTTTGGACTCACTTGATTTTGAATCACTTGAGACATGCAAATCATACCACATGGGCAAGATGACTAAAAGCCTCGTTTTCAGTAAAATGGAACTAGAAAGCAACTTGTTGGAAGTAATACATTTTGATGTGTGCGGTCCAATGAGTGCTGAGGCATGTAGTGGATATCGTTATGTTCTTACTTCTCAGATGATTTGAGTAGATGTTGAGTATATTTACTTGATGAATCACGAGTCTGAATTATTGAAAGGTTCAAGTAATTTCAGGGTGAAGTTGAAAGATCGTCGTGACAAGAGGATAAAATATCTATGATATGATCATAGAGATGAATATCTGAATTACGAGTTTGGCACAGAATTAAGACATTGTGGAAATTGTTTCACAACTAATACATCCTGGAACACCATAGTGTGATGGTGTGTCCGAACATCATAACTGCACTCTATTGGATATGATGCATACCATGATGTCTCTTATCGAATTACCACGATAGTTTATGGGTTAGGCATTAGAGACAACCACATTCACTTTAAATAGGGCACCACGTAATTCCGATGAGATGACACCGTATGAACTATGGTTTAGAGAAACCTAAGCTGTCATTTCTTAAAAGTTTGGGGCTGCGACGCTTATGTGGAAAAGTTTCAGGCTGATAAGCTCGAACCCTAAGCGGATAAATGCATCTTCATAGGACACCCAAAACAGTTGGGTATACCTCCTATCTTAGATCCGAAAGCAATAAGGGATTGTTTCTAGAATCGGGTCCTTTCTCGAGGAAAAGTTTCTCTCGAAAGAATTGAGTGGGAGGATGGTGGAGACTTGATGAGGTTATTGAACCGTCTCTTCAACTAGTGTGTGGCAGGGCACAGGAAGTTGTTCCTGTGGCACCTACACCAATTTAAGTGCAAGCTTATGATAGTGATCATGAAACTTCAGATCAAGTCACTACCAAACCTCGTGGGATGACAAGGATGCGTACTACTTCAGAGTGGTACGTGATCCTGTCTTGGAAGTCATGTTGCTAGACAACAATGAACCTACGAGCCATGGAGAAGCGATGGTGGGCCCGGATTCCGATAAATGGCTCGAGGCCATATAATCTGAGAGAGGATCCATATATGAAAACAAAGTGTAGACTTTGGAAGAACTACTTGATGGTCGTAAGGCTGTTAGGTACATATGGATTTTAAAAGGAAGACGAACAATGATGGTAAATGTCACCATTAAGAAAGCTCGACTTGTCGTTAAGATGTTTTCCGACAATTTCAAGGAGTTGACTACGATAAGACTTTCTCACTCGTAGCGATGCTAAGAGTCTGTTGGAATTATATTAGTGATTACTGCATTATTTATGAAATCTTGCTGATAGGATGTCAAAACATTGTTTCCTCGATGACTTTCTTGAGGAAAGGTTGTATGTGATACAACCGGAAGGTTTTGTCAATCCTGAAAGATGCTAATAAGTATGCAAAGCTCCAGCAATCCTTCTAAGGACTGGAGTAAGCATCTCGGAGTTGGAATGTACGCTTTGATGAGATGATCAAAGGTTTTGGGTTTATACAAAGCTTATGAGAAACTTGTATTTCCAAAGAAGTGAGTGGGAGCACTATAGAATTTCTGATGAGTATATGTTGTTGACGTATTATGGATCAGAAATGATGTAGAATTTCTGGAAAGGATATAGGGTTATTTGGAAAGTGTTTTTCAATGGAAAGCCTGGATTAAGCTACTTGAACATTGAGCATCAAGATCTATAAGGATAGATCAAAACGCTTAATGGTACTTTCAAATGAGCACATACCTTGACATGATCTTGAAGGTGTTCAACATGGATCAGTCAAAGAAGGAGTTCTTGTCTGAGTTGTAAGGTATGAAGTTAAGACTTAAAGCTCGACCACGGCAGAAGAGAGAGAAAGGACGAAGGTCGTCCCCTATGCTTAAAACATAGGCTCTACAGTATGCTATGCTGTGTACCGCACCTGAAATGTGCCTTGCCATGAGTCAGTCAAGGGGTACAAGAGTGATCCAAGAATGGATCACAAGACAGCGGTCAAAGTTATCCTTAGTAACTAGTGGACTAAAAAATTTTCTCGATTATGGAGGTGGTAAAAGAGTTCGTCGTAAAGGGTTACGCCGATGCAAACTTTGACACTAATCCAGATTATTCTGAGTAGTAAACTGGATTCGTATAGTAGAACAGTTGTTTGGAATAAGCTAGCTGCATCTAGGAGATGA
The DNA here is from genome assembly GCF_002162155.2 of Triticum dicoccoides. Taxonomy (NCBI): domain Eukaryota; kingdom Viridiplantae; phylum Streptophyta; class Magnoliopsida; order Poales; family Poaceae; genus Triticum; species Triticum dicoccoides. The sequence continues at coordinate 139,818,356 of NC_041390.1, forward strand.
CATAGAAATTTGCGAAGTACATACGGATCTGAAAGATTCAGACCCGTTGACTATAACATCTCTCACAAGCATAACATAATCAAACCCAGAACTCATCGAGTGTTAATCACATGATAATGTGAACTAGATTGTTGACTCTAGTAAACTCTTTGGGTGTTAGTCACATGGGGATGTGACCTTGAGTGTTAATCACATAGCAATGTGAACTGGATTATTGACTCTAGTGCAAGTGGGAGACTGTTGGAAATATGCCCTAGAGGCAATAATAAATTGATTATTATTATATTTCCTTGTTCATGATAATCGTTTATTATCCATGCTAGAATTGTATTGATAGGAAACTCAGATACATGTGTGGATACATAGACAACACCACGTCCCTAGTAAGCCTCCAGTTGACTAGCTCGTTGATCAATAGAAGGTTACGGTTTCCTGACCATGGACATTGGATGTCGTTGATAACGGGATCACATCATTAGGAGAATGATGTGATGGACAAGACCCAATCCTAAGCATAGCACAAGATCGTGTAGTTCGTATGCTAAAGCTTTTCTAATGTCAAGTATCATTTCCTTAGACCATGAGATTGTGCAACTCCCGGATACCGTAGGAATGCTTTGGGTGTGCCAAACGTCACAACGTAACTGGGTGGCTATAAAGGTACACTGCAGGTATCTCCGAAAGTGTCTGTTGGGTTGGCACGAATCAAGACTGGGATTTGTCACTCTGTGTAAACGGAGAGGTATCTCTGGGCCCACTCGGTAGGACATCATCATAATGTGCACAATATGATCAAGGAGTTGATCACGGGATGATGTGTTACGGAACGAGTAAAGAGACTTGCCGGTAACGAGATTGAACAAGGTATCGGGATACCGACGATCGAATCTCGGGCAAGTATCGTACCGCTAGACAAAGGGAATTGTATACGGGATTGATTAAGTCCTTGACATCGTGGAACATGTGGGAGCCAACATGGGTATCCAGATCCCGCTGTTGTTTATTGACCGGAGAGTCATCTCGGTCATGTCTGCATGTCTCCCAAACCCGTAGGGTCTACACACTTAAGGTTTGGTGACGCTAGGGTTATAGAGATATTAGTATGCGGTAACCCGAAAGTTGTTCGGAGTCCCGGATGAGATCCCGGACGTCACGAGGAGTTCCGGAATGGTCCGAAGGTAAAGAATTATATATAGGAAGTGCTATTTCGGGCATCGGGACAAGTTTCGGGGTCACCGGTATTGTACCGGGACCACCGGAAGGGTCCCGGGGGTCCACCGGGTGGGGCCACCTGCCCCGGGGGGCCACATGGGCTGTAGGGGGTGCGCCTTGGCCTACATGGGCCAAGGGCACCAGCCCCTAGAGGCCCATGCGCCAAAGGGACAAGAGGAGGGGAGAGTCCTAAAGGGGGAAGGCACCTCCGAGGTGCCTTGGGGAGGATGGACTCCTCCCCCCCTTGGCCGCACCCTTCCTTGGAGGAAGGGGCAAGGCTGCGCCCTCCCCCTCTCCCTTGGCCCTATATATAGTGGGGGGAAGGGAGGGCAACCATACCTAAGCCCTGGCGCCTCCCTCTCCCTCCCATGACACATCTCCCTCCTCCCGCAGCGCTTGGCGAAGCCCTGTTGGAATCCCGCTACTTCCACCACCACGTCGTCGTGCTGCTGGATCTCCATCAACCTCTCCTTCCCCCTTGCTGGATCAAGAAGGAGGAGATGTCGCTGCTCCGTACGTGTGTTGAACGCGGAGGTGTCGTCCGTTCGGTGCTAGGATCATCGGTGATTTGGATCACGACGAGTATGACTCCATCAACCCTGTTCTCTTGAACGCTTCCGCGCGCGATCTACAAGGGTATGTAGATCCACTCCTCCCTTGTTGCTAGATGACTCGATAGATTGATCTTGGTGACACGTAGGAAAATTTTGAATTATTGCTACGTTCCCCAACAGGCGACGACGCAATGGCGCTCCAGAACAGCACCACGCCCGCACCCTGTGTTCTTCGCCGGTTCCTGGACTCCGTGGCAGCCCCCCCTGTGGCGCCCCTGCTTCCTGCCCCGGTGCCTAAACCGCCCAGGACCAAAGGAGCCAAAGGAGTCAACCTCTCCTCGCCACGGAGGAGCGGGAGGCTCGCACAAAAGAAGACGCGTCAAGCCCTGCAAGGCAGTTCGGCGGCGACGTTGGGCGGCAAAGCAGATGCCGATTTGTGTGGACCTGCTGGAGAAGGGTCCGTGTGACCGGTCGACGCCGTCGGGGGTCGATCCGACGGCCAGGGCCTGCCGACTTGTTTCATTTCCCGCCGAATTCTGAACTAGCAACATATGCATGTCACAACTCTTACGATATCATGCGACACGCCCGACGTGCGATGGCACGTCTCCTTCGCTGTCGATCTGCAGACGCGTTCTCTCTTGTTCCACGATGGTGTGCTGGTGCTGCGGCGAGAGGCTCTCAGGATCGTCCTGATCGATGGGCGCGGGATCATGGTCGACGCACGGTTCCTGCGAGCGGGGGAGCACATCGACATTGGTGACATCGTCTCGCTGCCGTGTCACTTCGCGAAGATTCGGGAGCGATTACCGGCGACGTGGTCGTCGCCAGCAACAACGGCGCACGGTACGGGACGTGACGCGATTCATGGGAGAAGTGCGGTTCATCGGGCGAGCGAGCCGAACCGTGACGAGGCGGACTCGAGCCCCACCCACCGCCCGCTAATGGCGGATGGGCGGCATGTGAACATCGACTGCCAGGAGGGCCCCAGCTGCGCTAAGGACGTAGAATTCTCTAGAGCGTGCGAGGCAGGGGGAACTACATCTCTTCCCCCACCTACCATAGTGAGCGCACGAGACGCACACCTCGCCCCGCTCTTCGGGCACCTGTGGGGGAGAGCTAGGGTTTGTCCTCATATTCCCCGAGAGATTCCTTCGGCTGGTGGCGCGGCAAGGTCGACGACGACGGTCGCTCCTTCGCTCAAGTAGTTGCAGCGGAGCGGGCGGGAGATTCGTCAAGCGCGGCGATGGGAGATCGAAGTGGGGGAAGATCCGGAGGATGGCGCGACAACACGGCGCGAGGCGGCTTCAACGAAGGGCACAAGGCACCGCTGCCAAATCAAACCCGCAATATGGTTTGGCAGCGACCAGATCCACCACCGGCGGCGTCCGGGGGGCCGAGATCTGGAGGAGGTGAAGTCGGGGACAGATGGGAGGCGGCTGCGCGCGCGATGAGCGGGGCGGCCAAGGAGACGACAGTGACCAACAAAGCGGCGCCGCCACCCCCTCCATATGCCCCAACGTCGAACACCAGCGAACTCTACATCAACTGCAACCTCCCAGGTCACTTCTCTCCTCGCTGTCCTACCATTCGGTGCGAAAAATGCAACAAATTAGGTCATATGGCTCAATTATGTCAGACTTTGAGGCCCTGGGAATGTGTTCCATCGATGTGTGGGTTTCAATCTCCGGGATATGGTTTTTTGTATATCCCTGATCTGTGTGCATCTAAGCAAAATACTGAAAAAACAAACAATGTGGTGATTACTGTTGTGGAAGGATGTGCGTCTGTGAAAGAGATAGAACAAGAATTTAATGCCATCTTTGCCCGAAAACTTGGAAAGAAAAAATGGCATTGCACGACTCGCTCTATTAGCCCTAATCAGTTTGTCATGCGCTTTCCCAATGCTAGCGAAGTGGATAGAGCTTGCTGCTATGGGAAGCGCATGCCTCTGAAGGAGGGAGATGTTGTGGTATGCATAACTCCTTGGTATGCTTCGATAGGGGGCAAAGGGGTTATGGAAAAGGCTTGGGTAAAGATTCGTAACATTCCTATTGAAAAAAGATGTGCTGAACATATTGCATATGTTGGAGGGCTGGTGGGGATAACATTGGAAGTGGATGAGGCCACGATCCACAAATCTGAATATGCTAGAATCTTGCTGGGGTGCATGGAGGTGAAGAAAATACCTCCCTCAGCTGAAGGAATGTTGGGTGAGCAATATTATGACTTCTTTTATGAAGTTGAAAAAAGTTGACAATGGGGGCTGATAAGAGCCAATATTCTATTGCTGTAGACAGTAGTGCATCCCCTTCTTTCCCCAAGAAAGCAAGGACAGACCTATATCCTTCTTCTTCTGTTGGGCAAGGAGAAACCAGTGCATCTATGGTTGGTAATTATTCATCCCAAAATTATGAAAAAGGAACACAACGACTTGCTGCTGTTGCAGAGAGTGAAGAAGAGGAGGACAGTGAGGAGGGAAACCACACTGAATTGCTGATAGAAACTATGACTAGAGAGCATGAAGATGGGGAAAAATAACTATGGTTCTCAGACTGGCAATACATCCTATGGGGAAATTTTTGAGGTGCTGGAGGTGGAGAGAACGGGTGGGTCTCCCACGTCTGAGAGTAACAGTCAGAAAGGTGCGTGGGGGATTATTACTCATACTCCTCCCTCGCCATTATACCTTTGTCATGATGAAAACACTCACGGGAATATGTTTCCTTCCTTGTCAGATTATGTGGTTTGGCCCTCCCTGCCTCATATTGTGCCCCTTGAAGAGGGTTCCACAGAAGAGGGAAAGAAATGCAGCACCTATACTGTTGAGTCCCCATCGGGGTCCCCTATCCATGACTCTATGTTTGATGAGGGAAAAGTTCCACGCAGGCAAATGCAGAAATTGGGGAGAGTGGAGGAAGTGGCTATCAACAGGAAGAAACGAGACTCTGAAGGTATGAAAATACACAACTCTAAAAACCAATTTTCTGCTCTATCTGATAATGCCATTATTCTATGCGCTGCTCTTATGGGGGTTAAAATTTCTGATGATGATTTCTCTACTATAGATGTTCTTCGAGAGCTAGAGCATTCTAGAAATCTGTTAAATGATAAAAACAATGATGCAAATAATACTAGTATCACTATAAATGATGGTTTGGGTAATGATGTCCCTTTATCCTTAATCTGGGATGATGATAATAGTAATGTGGAGGAGCCATTTATCCTTGTTCAATCAAAACACAGGAAAAAAAGAGATAAACGCAGACGATCAGGGGTGGTTATATCCCCAATAAGATCTGCTAGGCCTATGACAAGAAGTCAAAAGAAAAAAGAAGAGGGTACGGCTGCCATGGATCCTGGCAGACCCCCCAGAGTGAAAAATAAGCCTGGGCGATGTAAATGAAAGGCATCTTTTGGAATTGTAGGGGGGCAAGTAAGAAAGGCATGTCTACTTGCCTCACGGACATGATATGTGCCAATGAGGTGGATTTTATTGGGTTACAAGAGACTATGAAGGGATCTTATAAATACTCCTTTTTTAGGAAGATAGACCCATATCTGAAATTTCATTGGGAATGGGTTCCCTCGAGGGGGAAGTCGGGAGGTATTCTGTGTGGCCTCAATAAAGATAAATTTGATGTTCTCCGATCTAAACAGGGACAATACATCCTGCAAATGGACTTGTTTGATAAAAACAAGAAATGTAGTTGGTCTCTTCTAATAGTATATGGTGCTGCTCATGATGAGCATAAACCTGAATTCATCACAGAATTATCCTCATTGTGTCATAATATTAAAAGACCATATTTGGTGGGGGGGGGCTTCAATATTATTCGCCACAGTGGTGAGAAAAACAAAAAAACACCCCTATCTCATTTTTCAGATGTTTTTAACTCTGTTATCCACCTTCTTGGTTTAAGAGAAATTCACATGGCTGGGGGTGCTATATGTGGTCCAATAAGTAGGAAAACCCAACCCTTGAAAAATTGGATAGAGTGCTGATGTCTCCGGAGTGGGAAGACTTATTTCCCCTCGCTTCGGTGAGCAAGCTAGTTAAGGAATTATCTGACCACAATCCCCTACTATTGGATGGTGGGGTTGCCTCATCTAGAGCACCAGGGAATAGGTGCTTCAAATTTGATAATGTTTGGATTAATAATCCAGAGTTCCTTCCCTTAGTGGCTGATATTTGGGCTAGGCCAGTGTATACTATTAACCCCATTGATGTCCTAAACATTAAACTGAAGAGGTGCAAGAAATTCTTCAAAGGTTGGGGGTCCAATGTATTTGGGCATAATAAGATCAAGAAGAGACTTATCAAACTTGAGTTGCAAGAGTTGGAGGCGATTGAAGAGTCCACTGGGCTATGCGGGGAGGCTTACACTAGGAAGCTCGATATCCTAGTAGAGCTCAACGAGATGTATGTAGAAGAAGAGCTACATTGGCACCAATTCTATAACGAGAGATGGTTGTTGAAAGGAGATAATAACACTGACTTTTTTCATAAAGTAGCTAATGGGCGTCGCAGGAAAAACTCCATGAAATCTCTTGAGTACGGATCTGTGACTATAGAAGGGACCAAAAACTTGTTGTCCCATGCCACAGAGTATTATAAAACCCTTTTTGGGCCGGCTCCGGGTAACCTTTGCCATATCAATGCAGACTTATGGTCTCAGGAAGAGAGGATGACATATGTTGATAATGAAGACTTAACTCGACCTTTTTCTCTTGAGGAGATTAAAAAAGCCCTTTTTGATATGAGATCCAACCGGGCCCCTGGTCCGGATGATATCCCTGTTGAGTTCTATCAACATTGCTGGGAGGTGGTTGCCCCGGATCTTTTCCGTCTTTTCGAGTGGTTTTATGAAGGCAAGTTGGACGTGCAACGTCTAAACTACGGCATTATAACTCTTTTACCCAAATCGGCAGATGCTACAAAAATCCAGCAATATAGGCCAATTTGCTTACTTCGTTGCCCCTATAAACTCATCACCAAAGCTATGGATATTAGAGTAAGCAAATATGCCTATAAGTTGTTTAGTGTCCAGCAAAATGCTTTTATTAAAGGGAGACACATTGTTGATGGCATTCTCTCCCTGCAAGAAGTGTTGCATTATACTCATATCAAAAAGCAAGTGGGTGTGATCCTTAAACTTGATTTTGAAAAGGCCTATGACAAAGTTAATTGGGATTTTTTGCTTGACTGCCATGAGAAGCGTGGGTTTAACTCTAAGTGGTGTGGGTGGGTCTCTCAAATCCTTAAGAACGGCACGGTGAGTGTCAAGATTAACGATGAGATCGGCCCTTATATACAAAGTGCTAAGGGGGTACGGCATGGTGACCCTCATTCCCCCTTTCTATTCAATATGGCGGCTGAATGTCTGACTAAAATGGTGCTTTCAGCACAAAAAAACGGCCTCATTAAGGGTTTGGCGGCTGATCTTATTGACGGAGGTGTTGGTATCCTCCAATATGCGGATGATACTGTGGTATGTTTTGAACATGACATTGATAAAGCTATCAATGTCAAACTTTTGCTTTACCTATTTGAGCTCATGTCAGGATTGAAAATCAATTTTGACAAGAGTGAGATTTTTACTATCGGAGGGGATAACGAGACTGACTTAGTATATGCGGACATGTTTAATTGTCAAGTGGGCACACTGCCCATGAGATATTTGGGTGTCCCTGTTACATATTCTACCCTTAAGAACATAGAATTGGATTTCCTGGAAGGTAAGATGATTAAAAAAATGGATGCCTGGATTGCTTATGCAGCATCACTAGGAGCCAGACTTACTCTGTTGGGGTCCAGACTGGATGGGATTCCATCTTATCTTATGTCGATGTTTCTTTTCAATAAAACTTTTATTGAAAAAATGAATAAACATCGCAGACGATTTTTCTGGAGGAAAAAGAACAAGAAACATGGATACCATATGGTGAAGTAGGATAGAGTATGTCGTTCTATGAAGATTGGGGGTTTGGGGATCAAGGATCTTCATAAGCAGAACATTAGTGTGCTTGTTAAATGGTGGTGGAAGCTTGAAATAGGCAATGGCCTGTGGCAGCGGATTGTGAGGGCCATATACTTTAGAAACAAAACAGTAGCTAATATACGGACCCGTTTCTCGGATTCTCCGAGTTGGAAAGCTATCATGAAAGTCAAAGACACATATATGGTTGGAAGGAAAGTTAATATCAATAGTGGTAACCTGGCAAGAGTCTGGCATGACCCTTGGGTGGATGATACAGTTCTATGTGAGCGCTTCCCAGATCTATTTAGTATTTGCCATGACCAAGAATGCACTGTTGCTTCCTAGGTTGCAAACGACTATAATCTGGGTTTTAGACGCAGATTGTTTGGAGAGTTGAATGACCAATGGACTTGGATGGTTGAGAAAGCCAGGCAGCTGACTTTGACTAGCTCTCCGGATACTATCTCATGGAAATGTAATAGTAAAGGAAAATTTACAACTAAGTCGGTTTATGAATGGCTAGAAAAGAACCTATCTGGCCCCAACTATAAGTGGGTGTGAAAGGCCTATATCCCTCTAAAAATTAAAATTTTCTTATGGCAGCTTTTTCAAAATGTTGTACTTACAAGAGACAATATGCGGGCTAGGCAGTGGCCTGGGGATCCTACTTGTTCTTTTTGTACAAATATTGAAACAGCGAACCATCTATTCTTTAATTGCCCACTTGCTCGCACAGTTTGGGGCGTACTGGGAATGACGGGTGGAGCATCTTGCTGCCCCCGATTGCTGTGGCAAAGTTGGGCGTGGCTGTATAGGTTTTTTCCAGGAGGGGAAAAGTTCTATATGATGATTATCGCTGCTGTTTGCTGGGGGATCTGGATCCTTCGAAATAAAGTCACTTTTGATAAACATATTGCTCGCACTCCATTGGAGGCTGTTTTCACTGCATGCTCTTTTATGTTATATTATTGGGCAGGTTTACTTAAAGAAGATGACAAGGTGAAGTTTCAGATGGGTGTGAAGAGATTGGCTCAGGCGGCTGCTGCATTGGCGGATAGATCCTTTCCTCGTGGCAGACTCCTTCTCGACGACAACGACGGGATTCAGATCGGCTAGCTGAGCTCCGTTGGTGTTTTATGATTTGGCTTACCACTGGGGTCTGATGCCCGCTGGTTATGGCGTCTTTTGGTAATATTTTGCCGCGGCAAAACCTGTTAGCCAGTAGTCTTATCGTTGAACTCGTTTTCAGTCGGGCAGTTGCTTGTGAGTGCCATCAGGTTTTCGCCCCACGGCGGATGGTCCGCTCTAGGATCATCATGCAGTGGGTTTCCTGTTGGTGCACCAGCTCGCTCTTCCCCTTTCAGTCTCCTTTTGCGTTTCTCAGTTCGGTTCTAGTTCCCCTTGTGGGTTGTGGTTAGTCGGCAAAAACTTGGATACTGACTGATGTATTTCCGTTGATTGAGAAATTAATGGAAAGGGGTGAGAGCCCGGTTGGAAAAAAAAAGGAGTTGATTGCTCGCGCCTGCAACCTGCTCGGCTCGGAGTCGGAGATGGACGCCGGGGTGCAGACGGCCTATGCGGCACTGTTCAACACGCCCCTCGCTGCTCCGGTCATCCCGGCAATCAAGACTCTCACGAAGCATGTTAAGGCGGCAAACTCCAAGCCAGAAAAGAAGAAAGCCACCACCACTGAAGAACCTGAAGTTGACAATGTGTAGTTCCTCTACGTACTGCTTTGCTACCGTGTGTGTCGTCGTTCGCCACTCAGTCGTTGCTGCCCCCTTTCGAGTTCTTCAGAACCAGTGTACGCAACTTAGTGTCCCCAGGTTCACAAAGCGGCACCCCAGTGTGCATCCTCGTCAACTGTCTCAAGTTTTCAGATCCTGTGTGCTTATTGTTTCCTCATATGGCGCAACCTAATGTCAAACTTATATGCTGGAATGTGCGTGGACTAAATGCCCCTGCCCGTCGCGATGCCGTGAGGGACCTCGTCCGAGATTGCAAGGCCACAATTGTTTGCCTCCAGGAGACTAAGCTTGATCACGTCGATGATGTTTTGATTACAAGCATGCTCGGACCCTCCTTTACTGCAAACTACAAGGTCCTCCCGACTGTTGGCTCTAGGGGGGGGGCATGATAACGGCTGTCTCTGACTGTTACTTCAGTCTTTTGGACTTCCACGCTTCGCAAAGAACTATCTCTGCCACCGTGACCATGCTGGCTGAGGGCCTCGACTGGACACTGTCTTGCGTTTATGGCCCTCAGGGAGAACAAGAGAAGCTTTTGTTCATCAACGATCTCAAAGAGCTGAAGTATGTTGTCAAGCCACGATGGCTCATTCTTGGTGATTTCAACCTCATCACCAGAGCGGCTGACAAGAACAACCAAAACATCAATAACCGCCTCATGGGTAGTTTCCGTTCTACGCTAAATCACCTACCGCTAAAAGAGATTCGACTGTCAGGCAGAAAATTCACTTGGTCAAATGCTCAAGTGAATCCAGTGCTCACAAAGATAGATCATTTCTTCCACTCGGACGACTGGGATGTTTTTCCCCAATGCGCACCTTCAAGCCATCTCGTCGGCCTGCTCGGATCATGCCCCGTTATTCCTCCTTGGGGATACGGAGGTATGTCGGCGTCCATCTTTCAAGTTTGAGGAGTTCTGGCTTCGTCTCCCAGGTTTCAAGGAAACGGTGGCCGCAGCCTGGAATAAAAACGTCCAGTCAACCAACCCAGTTCGCAAGGTACACATCAAACTGGCCAGGACTGCAAAGGCCCTCAAGAAATGGCAAAGAGAAAGAGTTGGAGTGCTTAAAACACAGATTGACATTGCAAAGGAGGTAATCTAGCGGCTCGACCTGACCGAGGAGGGAAGGTCCCCCTCCCCAGCAGAACTGGGGCTCAGACGTAGGCTTAAGCTCTCATATCTTGGTCTCCTATCCTTCCAAAAGATAAAGCTCCGCCAGCGAGCACGCCTCACGCGTATCAGGCTTGGGGACGTCAACTCAAAGTTTTTCCATGCAAAGGTGAATGGACGCCGGCGAAAAAACTACATTCAGACACTACACACGGACCATGGTGTTGCCATCTCGGCCGAGGATAAGTAACATGTGCTCCTCTCCCACTTCCAAGACCACTTGGGTACTCCCACGCCCCGTAACTCAAGTTTAAATCGGGACAACCTGGAGATGACCATGCAGGATCTCTCAGAACTAGAGGCACCTTTCAATGAGGACGAGATAAAAGACACGGTTTTTTCACTCCCTTCCGTAAAAGCGCCTGGCCCGGATGGGTTCATTGGAGCCTTCTTCAAAGCATGTTGGGACATCATCTGAACCGACATTGTTGATGCAATCCTTCAGCTTGCTAACCTCCGCGGCGACTGTGATTCTCTCATTAACTCCGCGAACATCATACTGCTCCCCAAGAAGGCCGACGCCCGTGTGGTCAGAGACTACAGACCAATCAGCCTGATTCATAGCCTGTCCAAGATCTTCTCCAAGCTGCTGGCAAATAGACTCGCTCCTATACTGCCCAGTTTGGTCTCCAAATGCCAAAGTGCCTTCATGAAGAAACGCTCCATCCATGACAACTTCCTGCATGTTCAGAACCTCATAAAGGACCTGCATCGTCGGAACATCCCGGGCCTCTTTCTCAAGCTCGATATTTCAAAGGCTTTTGACTCGGTAAATTGGGCCTTCTTGCTCGAGGTCATGCAACGCCTGGGGTTTGGACAACGTTGGCGGGACTGGATCTGCCTCTCCTTGTCTTCTTCTTCATCAAGGGTGCTTCTTAATGGAAACCCCGACAGAAAGTTCAGCCACGCAAAAGGCCTTTGCCAGGGCGATCCAATATCACCTATGCTTTTCATCCTGGCCATTGACCTGCTACAGCAGATCCTTCAACTTGCCTCCCGGCAAGGCATCCTAAAGCCCATTCATGCAAGGACGGCCAGATGCAGGATATCCCTTTACGCCGATGATGCGGGCATTTTTGCGAACCCAGACAAGGCGAGCTACACGCGATTTTGGCAATACTGAAGACTTTTGGAGACGCAAGCGGACTTGTCACAAACTTGACCAAGACTGAGGTCTTCCCGATTAGATGTGCGGGCATTGACCTTCAAGATGTGCTATCAGTCTTCCCCGCCAAGATCGCCACCTTCCCGGGACGTTATTTGGGGCTACCTCTGCATTTTCACCGGCTAAGAGGGATTGATCTGCAACCTTTCATTGACAGATTCACGGGTAGGCTGCCTGGATGGAAAGGAAAACTCCTCAACAAACCCGGGAGGGTGGCTCTTGCGCAATCCGTTCTCACGGCCATGGCAACCTTCCACATCACCGCCCTTAACCTGTCAAAGGGGACCCTGCGAAAGATTGGCAAAATCATTCGGGCCTTCGTCTGGCAGAAAGAGGACCAAACTCAGACATCGGGTGGCCACTCGCTTGTTAACTGGAAGACTGTCTGCCGCCCCAGGCATTTGGGCGGCTTGGGAATCATGGACCTAGAGAGATTCGGCCGCGCCCTACGTCTACGGTGGCCGTGGCTGCAATGGACTGACCCAGAGAGGCCACGGGTGGGATCCGAGTTACCATGTGACCAAGGAGACATGAACCTCTTTCGCGCATGCACCTCGATTACGCTGGGCAATGGGCAAAAGGCCCTCTTCTGGCAGGACAACTGGACCGGAAGCGCCCCCCTCAGGCTTGTGGCTCTAGAGCTTTACAAGATCACCTCCAGAAAGAACAGATCGGTGCACAAAGAACTCACGAACGAGAACTGGATAAAGGCGGTCGCCAAACTTTAGACCATGCAGCAACTAGGAGAATTTGTGACTCTCTGGGAGCAGATAGGGAAGGCAACCCTTCAGCCTGCCCAAGAGGACCGCATTCGCTGGAATTTAACCACCTCAGGGGCGTATTCCGTGGCTTCGGCCTACGACGCACAATTCTTCGGCTCCTATGCACGGTTCGACACGACGAAGGTCTGGCACGCAAACGCTGAGCCTAAATGCAAATTCTTCGCCTGGCTCATTCTTCATGGGAGAATCCTCACCGCGGATATACTGGCTGTGAGGGGATGGCTTCATGACCCCAGGTGCCTGCTATGCCTCCAATAGCCTGAAACTGCAACTCACCTTTGTAAGGACTGTCCCTTCACGGTCGCGGTTTGGAACCAGGTGAACACCTGGACAAACGAGGGCGTACCAATCTCGGGCTTCCTCCCGGAGCCTGGGAACGTGTCCGACTGGTGGGATAAAACACTGACAACATAGTCCAAGCAGGGCCGCCGGCGGCGCAGTGGGAGAATCATCTAGGTCAATCTGGAAGGAGCGAAATAGGCGTGTTTTCACCGGACAAAGACTGACGCACCGTGAGGTTGCCGCACTCGCCCTAGACGCTATCATTCAGCAGGACCTGGCATTTACAGGATGCTTCCCAAACACGGGTATTGGCTAACTAGTTTTGGGTAGTTCTCAATCTTCTGTAGTCCTGCAGCGGTCCCTAAAACCGCTCGCCCCTCTGTAAATTGCGCTTTTCTGCTCCTTCCCTTCTATAAAGAAAAAGGCAGTGCTCCTGCCGGTTCCTTAAAAAAAACCTAGCCACATACTACCCCGTGAGCAATTGCTCTTGCATTGACGCCAACTCTCCCCAAAGCACAACATCCGAAGTTATGGATATATTTTATCTTCAGAACAACCATCATATACAATCATGAGTGGAAAAAAACTATTATTTCATCCTCATATGAAAATTAGCAAATCCGCATAGAGAAATTATGGAGATAACAACTTCTCCTAACCGTTGACTATTCAACAACGATCGTCACTCATCTCCACATGTTCATGCATTTAAGCTCGTAACCTACATCAACATTGTATTTGTTTTTCATTTGTATGTAGAAAGTGCTATAAAGGTAAAAAAATACACTATGGGACATGGTGACAAGCAAGGTGTAAATCTGGACCAACCATTCGTTGGAGATCAGTGATGTATCTCCTAACTGTATTCAATTTGTGTTAAATTGAACGATCAATGTGCATCAGGCCACGTAGTTGACAAACTGCAACACACTCGATCACCTCATTTGCTAGGATCAGCTCGCGAACGGTATAATGCACCACGCCGCCTCTTTAGTCGAATACGATGTATGCATGCTTTTGCATTTCCCTTATACCGAGTTTTCTTCATTCCTACACGTACCTCCCAAGATCGAGGAAATATTGATTCTTATACCAAACTACTAGGAAACCCGTTTGATCAATCTCCTTGTTATTGGAATTCTGATTGATCAAACAAGAGATGAAATGCACCATCATTATGCTTTGACTAGGGTAAGTGAAACTAAATCAAGTATATTTGGATTAATTCGCTTCTTTTCCTATAGTTTTCTTTAATTCATGGATGGAATCGAGGGATTCTACTCGGTCTACTCTTACCTCATGTGGCCCCACTACATGTTTACTAACTGCACCACCCATTAATTTCTCACGGTTGCCAACAGAAATCAAGAATGTGTACTGAATAAGCTAATCAGTGTGAAGTCCCATGCTAGAACATCTTTAGGTCTATCTTCATATTCTGTTATGTATGTGCATACTGCATACAAATGATTTCTGTTTCTAAAATGCGGTAAGTATTTAAAAATTTCACGAATCTGAAATCTTAATTTTGAAAATATGTCCAGCGCATAAGATTAAACTAGTCCACCTATAACAAATAATCGATTGCGTTTGATATACTTCCAAATTTCATTAATATGACAACTTAATACTAACACTAACAAATCATCCATTCAAAACACTAGCATAATCATACAAAGTGGAGGTATGTGAAAGTGGGAAATTAAAAAAAATAAGTAACCATATGTTAGATTCCTGAAATTTGAAAATACCATCCTACTCACAATATGCACAACTTCACAGGCAGATGGGGTAAAACGGAGAAAAACACATGAACAACAAAGTAGTAAACCACAAAAAATTCTTATTAGGGAGATGATCAAAACTAACTGTTCAATGCACCAAGACAACATCAGCAAAAAATAGGATATAGATAGCAGGTGTTCCATAGAATGTCCAATGGATTTAGCTTTCATGTACCCAATCTTTACGAGTGCACTATGTTGGTTTTTATCATCTCATATGCCTGTTATTGATGTGTAAATGTACCTTTTTTATGAGAAGATGTGCAATGGTACTACCATACTATGTAATCCAAGTGCCCATTTTTTTCCGATAAAGGATGGATTTTATTGACTCAAAATGGAGCATCAAGAAGTTACAAACATAATGAGCACACACCCGGCCTCTGCATAGCTAGGATGCACACAGCCAACATCAACGCACGCACACAAACACGCCAACAAATAGCAAAGTCATACAAGACCAAAGCTATGTGTAGGCGAGGAAAGAAGAAAAAAGCTCCAAAGCGATCACATCACGATCGACAAACTATAACAATGACCATATCTGCACCGACAATCTCATGACACCACGGGGACGACAAGGTTCTTCAACAGCAACGCCTTAAAGAAGGGTGTGACATTCAAGTGTCACCGTCACCGGATCCAGCCACCGAAGGCTGGAATCTAGGTTTTCACCCTGAAGAATCAGTCCGAATATTCCGAACAATGCCTTCAACAAGGTAACGATGTGAAAACATCGCCATTGTCAGGTATACCCAACTCGGGCCAGACCAAGGCTTTCACCCCGGAACTCAAGACCGGGTGCTCAAGTAGCACCACCATCGAGGTCATTCATGTGTTGTCACCACCACTTTTCCACGATCCCAGCAGCTACAAGCGATATGACCGCCGCCACTGCACAACAATCCCTCTGCATCAAGACATCATTCATAGTTTGCATCTCGCCGCCGAAGTGAACCACCATATTTGTTGAGATGAAACTCTCACAAAATGTTTTGATGGCGACAGCAATCCGTGGCGAGGCTGCCGCCGTCCCGGATCCAATCTCCAGTGACGTAGTCAACTAGGTGGACACCAATATCATGGGTTGCAGCTAGCCAGCAATCTGAGCGGCCGCCGTCATCTGCATGCATGTCCACCCATGTGCATTTGTGTATATGCATTCATGCACCAGACCCGCGTGCTTCCCCATCCAAGTGCCCATTTACTAATGCCATATATGTCTCGTCCTCTTTAACCATTTTGTCATGGTGCACACTTCACTTGTATGTTGAAGTTGATGGTAATTTTGAAGTCTAACATAGAGTAGATTCTAGGTTTTCACCGGTACTAAGGCGTGCCTTCATTAGCTCCGAAATCTAAATCTCATTGATTACTGAAACTCTAGCTATGACTTACCGCGTGGAATAACTACTCGGCATGTACTTCTAACACAATAATTGCATGCTAACAACCCGCGAGGTATACTAGATCAGTATTCCTTGTTATATTGATGGTGTACACATTTCATATATGTCATGTAGTATTTAGTTCTATACTATATTACCCTGAGATCTCAAAGTCTTTATTGATGGCTCAGATTTAATCCTCGCTTGGATACATGTCCGAAAAAAACCGCATCCTACATATGTACAATAATATATTACTTGAGCTGAAAAATTCCAGACATCCTTATTCTTATGAACATAAAATAAATAAAGAACTCATCGCAATTGCCAAAAAATAGTGAGCCTGCTATATAGGCGCACTACAAATATTAAGATAGAAACAAACCTTTAAAGGCAACCTGATGAAGGAGAGTCGAGGAGCAACCTGTGGCGGGAACACATGCTTGTACAGTGGATCGACACAATTGTCGTCCACGGAGACGGTTGTATCGTTGGTGAGGAATGGGAAGTTGTACTTGTATCTACCCTTGGGATAAGATAAACATCATTTCAAAAAGGATAAGATAAACAAAGGTATGCATTTAAAAAAAATATTCCACTTCGAATCATAATCCTGTGTAACTAAATGGATGATCCCCACTAATGTATTTCTGTTAACATGCAGTGATGCATCGGAGAAGGCCCACCTCAAAATGCTACCATGCATGGGAAACTCTTCATGTTCTATTATGTTACATATATTCAATAAATATTTATAACTATACAATAATAAAATATAGTCAACATACATATTTTCAGATTTAGTTCTCATACAATTAATCCAAATATTAATGTTCCATATAACTAAATATCAATGAATTATATTGCAACCATCATCTAGTTAATTATTGTCCCGGGCTCAACTTGAACCCCATACGAGGAAGCTATCTAAATGGAACCATAAACTCTCTACAACCATTAAAATAAACACCGTAGTAGTGTTGAAAAGTGAATTTGAATGTAGTGAATGCTTTGGAGATAATCCGCATAGAATCATAAAAAAGGACAATGTGCGAAAATAGGAAGATAAATTCGTTATAGTTTTTTCTATGGGATAAAAATGTTGATATTGGTTGATGATTTTTTTGCTAGACCAGTAACTTATTTAGATTTATTTCAGAATCCTGGAATAAGATCAACTCCCAAACATTAACCATCAAAAAACCATTCCCAAACATTAGCCTTGTTATTCAAGGTGGTTTTGCATTGAAACCCTAAAAGAAGACAAGTTATTTTGCACATGGCACAAGCATTTATTATTTTGTTATGAAAGTTTCCATGTTTCGAATTCCTTGCATTCCCTACATTTTGTCACATTTCAAGGAAACACCTGAATGCAAAATTACTTTTCCATCATGGCTAAGGTTGGAAATTACCGGGTCTAATATCTACGGTTTCATAGTTTCGAGTTCGAATCTAACTTAAATTGTGTTTGGTTTGCTTGTGTGGCCTCAAGTGTGTCTGGAAACTGTATGCACCTTATTTGGTTGATGACCTGATAAATTCTCCGGTTGACTGGCTGGACGAACTATAGGGGCGATTAGCCTGGCCAGCCATCGATCTTTTGTCGAAAAGGACCATCTGCGCGAACGAATTGCTAAAAAAGACCACCTGCAGATCAATTTGACAAAAAAGACCTCCTCGGCCGTGGCGGCAGGTGCGGCAGGCGACACGTGGCACCTGCCGCCACACTGCAAGGCGGCAGTACTGTATCGCCTGGCAGAACGGGATTTGGCGCCGGTGACGGAACAACAGCGGTGTGTGGGGCCTGGCCGCCAAGGCGCATGGCAGCAGTACTGTATAGTCTGGGCCCAGCCGCCTCGCGGGCTGGCGGCAGCCCTGTTGCGGGGTCGGTGCTACAGCCGATAAGGGCATCTCCAGCCGCGCCCCCAGAAAGGCCTCCCCAGGCGTTTTTTTTACGCCGGCGCCGAAAAATCGGCCCAATCACGCCCCTAGGAGCCCAATTTTCGCCGGCTTGGACCGAAAACAGCGCCGGCGGACCCAGGCCGAACCCGGCGCGCTGGGGGGCGCCCGGGGGTGCCGGGGCGAACTGTTTTGGCGCGAAACAGCCGCGGGCCCGCCGCGTCAGCGACTCTACCCTCTTCTCGGCCCTTCGTCGTCCTCATCGCCTCGTTTCCCACGGCGAATCAATGCCAAAACTGCCGCGCCGGTCAGGCTGCGCCATTGATGCCTCACGGGCGGCGCAATGAAGACCGGATGACGCGCGTCCCTCGCCCTCCCTCGCCCGCCACGCGTACTCACGGCGGCTCGCGCACGGGCGGCGCCTCGGCCTATATAAGACGCGCCCCAGAGCACTCGGCGACTCGTACTCTCTCTCGTCGTCGTTCCTCCCTCGCCTCTCTCTCGCCATCGTCGTTCCTCCTTCTCCTCTCTCTCGCCGTCTCCAGCACCCATGGTCGAGCGCTTCCCAGGCGACGGCGCGGCGGCGAACAGATTCGGCCGCCGCCATCTTCACGAGAGCGAGGCTCGCCTCCTTTTCGAGGCCGAGTACTCGGTCCCGCCGGACATGCGGGTACCCGAGGCGTGGAGGATCAGCGCCGGCGGCGTGCCGGTGCCCCCGATACCCACCGGCGCGGTGCGGCGTGCGGAGATCGCACGCATCCGCTCGTCCCTGCCGCGTGCGGCGAGGGAGGGGCCACGGTACGTCCCCGACAGCCCGCTCTGGGAGCCCTACTTCCGCCGCCGACACGCCGAGCAATTCGAGGCCACCAACGGCGTCGAGCCCTCCGGCAGGCTCAACGCCGTCGGCCGGCGTCGGTGGTGGGGCGTGCCCGTGCACACGTTGGAGGCCGTCCTCGAGTACATCGAGGGCGGCAACACGCCGCGCCTCGAGTACCCCGCCCCCTTCCTTCTCACGCCGGCCGGGAAGCTTCTGGACCCCGAGGCGCATGGAGACCGGGGGGTCCTCCTCCTCGTCCGGCGGCTCGCCCTGCCTCCGCCCCGTCAAGCCGGAGCCCCAGGGCACGCCGGTCAGCGCGCGCACCCGCAGCTCCGGCGTCCGCATCGGCGCCAACGCCTCCCCACCCATCGGCCGCTTCGTCCTCGTCGAGCCCAAGCCGGAGCCCGGCCTCCCCGCGGAGTACGAGGAGATAGCCCGGCGCGGCTTCTCCGACGAGGACGCCCTGCGGTGGGCGCGGGACGACTACCTCCGCGACGAGATGGTCCGGCAACGCCGGGCCCTGGAGGAGATCGCCGCCCGCAAGCGTGGGCGCGAGGACGAGCACAGCGTCGTGGTCCTCGACAGCGACGATGACGACGCCCCCGGACCGTCCAACCCGCCGCGCCAACCGGGGGAGGGATGCAGTAGGGACGGCGGAGGCGTAGGCGGGGGCAGCGACGACAACGACGACGACGACGATGGCGGTGACTACACGCGGTTCTACAGCCTCCTCGGCATGTAGAACCGCGTGGGCGGGCGGCGAGGGAGACGGCGGGGATAGCCCGCGGTAGTTTCTTCCTTTTTTTGTAAAATATGTTTAAGTTTGAACGAACTCACCGATGTTTGCGTTAAATTTGAGTCGTTTTTGCGCCGTATTTGATTTTTTTGACTAACCATGGACGCCGCGACTGGGGGCATCACGCCCCCAGTACTCGGTTTAGCGCCGGTGCGCCCCTAGGGGGCGATTTTTTGCCCCTCCTATGGGGGCCAACGGGTGAAGATGCTAAGATGGCATGTTCTGTCGATAGGAAGAGCTGGTCGCTCGGCCAGCCGCTAGCCACATAAATCAGAATGGTGACAATGCTTTTGATGCATATATAAACATCCGCTAGAGAACAAATGATGTTGCTCTGTGCTTTCACAGAGAAAACGACGCCTACCTGCATGCAACATGCATGTGATCAACCCCTCCTTTTTCTTAATTAATCGTATCGATTACAATCAGGCCTGATCAAGCAATTGTGTTGCCGCCAGCCCACGAGGCGGCAGGGGCCAGGCTGTACAGTACTGCCGCCATGCGCCTTGGCGGCCGGGCCCCACACGCCGCTGCGGTTCCGTCGCCGGCGCCAGATCCCATTCTGCCAGGTGATAAAGTGCTGCCGCCTTGCAGCGTGGCGGCTGATGCCACGTGTCGTCTGCCGCACCTGCCGCCACGATCGAAGGGATCTTTTTGTCAAATTGATTTGCAGGTGGTCCTTTTTAGCAATTCATTTGCGTAGATGGTCCTTTTCAACAAAAAATCCCAGTCATCTAGGCATACGACCAGACTGAGCCAGGTGGCCTAGGTGAGTCACATACTCATCCAAAAACGAGATGCATGGCGAACAAAACTGAGCAGCCCATACTAATTCAAGAGATCAGTACACAAATAGCTTAGGCAGCCTAGCTATGAAAAATTATTTCATTAGCCAGACATTGATTTTCCTCATGCATAGAGCCCAGGTCAGCAACCAAACATGCCACCAGCACCTTGGGTGTGATATGACTTCTGCTAGAATATGCAGTATATTTATATCATACCACCTCTCCCTATAAGCTTAGGAACTGTTTGGTTGGAGACTAGTGTGGCCAAGCCAAAGTGTGGCAAGGCACACAAATGTGGCTGAGAAATTGAACGTCAAACTTTGGCAAAAAAATTGTCTCTACGACAAGTGGACCATAGGAGCAATAAAGTGTGGCAAGCCAAAGTGTAGCAAAAACCAAACATATGCCAACTAAATTGTGGCTGCCAAATTTTGGCTTGGCAAACTGTGGCTGAGAACTAAACAACCCCTTAGACTTTTGGATGAGTTGATTAGTTCTCGAGTTCAAGACTACCAACACAGTATTTAAAAATATATTCTACAGTCTACATCAATCACACGTCTAACGGTCGAAGGACTAAAAAAGCCTATATGTGAAGGAGTGTTTTGAAACATATTGCCTACCTCTCTTCATTAATTCAGACTTTTGGACGAATTAATTGGAGCATGAACTCATTACGATGTAATTCAAGTTAGTATAGTCTCGAATCACACAACATAGTTAAAATGCGTGTGCTCCTCTCTCTTAAATCTGGTGAC